>NC_081179.1:11180329-11512829 GCF_012432095.1 Onychostoma macrolepis | reverse complement strand
GCAACACGAGAGCTGTCAGTCAAGACATGGGAACAAAGTAACTGGCGTTACTTATTTGAAAACGTAACTCAGAAATTTCCTTCTAAATTAACAAGTAATGCGTTACTTTACTAGTTACTTAAGAAAAGTAATTTGATTATGTAACTCGCGTTACATGTAATGTGTTACCCCCAACACTAGTCATGTGTGACAGACACTTCAGGAGAAATTTTGATAATGTCTTAAACTGTATTCAAATTTACCATGACAGATTTTAATATGAACATTTCTCTTAAAATCAGACTAAAGATTGAACTGAGATGAGTTATCCACAATTTCTTTATAGCTGTGTACTCTTGACGTATAGGCCAACATTGGTTTTATTTGTTGATTTGATTTTATTACGAATTTTAAGAGAAAATCTGAGACAAAATTTATACTTAAATGATTTTACATAACTAAATACTCCATAAAAGGGAAGTTCACTACAAAACCAGTTCTGTCATGATTTACTCAGCTTTCTTTGTTCTGTGATAATCAGAATGCTGTAGAACTGTTTTGTCCATACATGAAAGTTGGGGCCAAAACAACATTTATTGGACCCCATTGACTGTATGGAAGAAAAAAAAAAAAGGCATTTTATAGAATGTCTTTTGTATTCTACAAAAGAAAGAAAGTCATTCAAGTTTCAAACGAAAAGATTAAATGACGACAATTTTTGTCTTAATATTTGGGTTAACTATCCCTTTAAGCCTCCTGAGCTATGAAAGAGCAAACTCTGAGCCCTAACATTTTCCTCTAGGTAGCCAGACACATTGATGCTATTGTTGTAGTTCAGATGCACTAAAAACCTGTTGATATGTGTGGCAGAAATCAGTGTTGAGTTGTTTGCTGTACATGACATGTGCAAACCAACATTTCTCTCCGTTTCTCTCTCTCATTTTCTGTTTTGAAATAAATACATTGACCCACATGTGGAACCCACCCCTTCTGGGATCAGAGATCATGGAGGCGGTTGCCTGTTTGTAGTGCTTGCCAGTGGCAAACTGCAAGTCAGCAACCCCAGGGCAAAGGGCAACTATGACAGCTCTTAAACTGATGGAAAAAAAAGGACATGCGGAAGATGCTGACTTTCAGGGCTTGACACTCATTGCCATTAATCTGATCGTCCTATTTTTGGCCTCAGATCTGTCGTGCACCTTTCACCCTGACCGTATGATTTCATCCTTCATGATTACTGTGTTTGTTTTCCAAACCTGAATGGATATTTTTAGGTGTTTCAAGGATTGACGCCTCTTATTTGATTTAGAGCAGTAGTCTTTATACTCCTAAAACAAAAATGTATTTCATTAACCTGTCACCTTTACCTTTTAACATTTAACAGCCTACAGGTGTCCGGATTTAGCCCAGGGCCAGTCCCAGATCTCACCTGAATTACATCAAAGCTCCCTTGTTTGTTGGTCCTTTAAAACTGTTTTAGATTCATGATGTTATCTTGAAGAGGAAACTTTGAAGAGAAAAGTCACAGTTCTGACCAAAAATAGAGCAGATAACCTCTTTTATCTCATATACTTTCAGTGATGTGTAATTTCCAAAGTGATTCTACTAATTCTGACTAATTACATATTGCATAACAGTGTCGGGAATGCTTGCTTCTAAAAGTAACTTTTAGTTACTTTTTTTGATAAGTAATGTGCTTGCAATGATACCACTAAAAGTTGCATATAATGATTATTAAATGCAGCATACATATATTTACACAAATTTATATTTATTTATTTACCCGTTAACTATAAAGATAACGATAAAGATAGTCCACACCATAAAGGCACAGAGAAACGATATCGTTAGAATCACTGCGATAAAAACATTGACACCCAATCAGAATCCATCCTGCTGTAACGAGCTCGTGAATTTAAAGCGGCAGATTAGCGTGCGCTTAGAATAAACAGACGATATCGTTCGCTGGTGTGGACACTAATACGCTATCTTTACAGTTATCGTTCTTGGAGTGAACTGAGCTTTATTGTTATTAATACTGCTGTTCAAAAGTTTGGGATCGGTAAGATTTTTATGTTCTCTTATGTTCACTATTTGAACAAAGATAAAGTAAAAACAGTAATATTGTAAAAAATGTATGTTGTCTATTTGAATGTATTTGCAAATGTAGTTTATTCCTGTGATGCAAAGCTGAATTTTCAGCATCAATACTCCAGTCTTCAGTGTCACGTGATCTAAATCATTCTAATATGCTGATTTGCTGCTCAAGAAACATTGTTGTGCTGCTTAACATTTTTATCTAAAGTCTTTGAAGGATAGAAAGTTCAAAAAGAACAGTGCTTGTTTGAAAGAGTAATCTTTTGTAACATTATAAATATCTTTACATTGTAGCTTTTAATGAATTTAATGTGCTCTTGCTGAATAGAAGTATTATTTTCTTTTCTTTCTAGAATCATACAGCCCCCAAACTTTTGATTGTTACAATACATGTATATATATCTTATATCATTTTAAATGCATGCTCGCAACCAAGGAACAGATAATTTTTTGGTCAAAAACAACAGATCAACCTGATGACTTCTAGAAAGTTTAGTTGTCACCTCTCAAGAGCCCTGCTATCAGGTTTATGGTCTAATTGTATGTTTTCTGAAAACATGCCAGTTTTCTTTCCCTCGACTCTGGAATTCTTTATCTAGTTGTCAGGAAGTTGTGTTACCAGGGTTCATTCATTCACAGCTCATGTGATGTGTTTGAGGAAATGACTTGAGCATTGAAACATTGTATTATCTCATTTTTACCCCTCAGGACATCCCATGTAAAACTGACCACAGCACACAAGCCAGAGATAAGGCATCACAAAACAGATTTCCTAACAATCTATGGCTGAATTTGGATAAACATACTAATAGCAGTTTGCTATTTTTTCCCTTTTCTTGATAGTTTACATGCAGGCAATTCTGTGGCCACCTCTTTTTCTGTCCAGTGAGTTCACACGCAATTTTACACTTTCATGAATTTGATTTGAATTGAGAGAAAAGACAGTTTTGTGGTTGGGATTTCAAAACACATTCCCCGCTCACATGGAGTCCCCACTGAATCAAAAGAATTCATAGTTATTGCTTATTCATTTCCTCAGTGCTTATCAAAAATATTCAGATTAAGAATGGAACAAATAATGATTGGATGAGTGTTTAGAGGTAGTCTTGACTTTTTAATGCGTAATAGGCTCCTTTAAGCATCCGTATCCCTGAGATTCCTCCCCAAATCATGATGGAAGAGCTGGCAACGGCTCTGTAGCGGAGCTCTTACAGTCATCAAGTGATTTTCAACACTTCCTTCAAGCTCCAGTGCATTGCACAACAAAAACCAAAACACAGGCCCTGGCCAACTCCTAGATGTGTTCCAAAAAGAGCATCCTAAGGAAAAAGAGGAATGGAACTAATTTAGAGCAGAGGAAGTCATGGTTTTGGTCATGGTTTTAAATGGAGACGTGCTCTAGGAAGTGCTATTTTCTACCCAATTGCATTGCGTTGGGATATTACTCCCCAAATAAGGAATAAGTGGCTCCAAGAAAATGTTGTTGTTTTTTTTTTATATTTGATTGAAAGTCGGTATGTGTCTTTTGGCAGAGGTAAAGCTGATTGAAAGTTATAACAGTGGTTTGGCAAAGTATAGTTTAACTCTGTTTCAAACCTAGAGTGAGCATTTTAAGATATTATACTTTCTATAAGATCAGTGTTATTTTAGCATAATTGAGATACTATTTGTTTTTATTCATATTTTAAATTAGTTTTTTTATATATTGTTAGTTTAACTTTTTAGTTGAAGTTTGAAGTAATTTATGGTGCAAATTGTAAATAAAACAAAGACTATTAAAGTACATTTCACAGGAAAAACTATTTCATTATTTCTAAAATTTCACATTTAATTCAGTGTGTTGTTGTTTCTTTGTAAACAATTGTGAAATTTACTAGCAATTTCTTAGTGAAAACTGTTACCAAATTATTTTCAGTCAGTGTAGTTTTTATTCATTTTTAGTTATTTTAGTATATCAAGTTAAACGAAACAAAAATGGTGGCAGCATACATTTAAAAAAAATTTTTTTTTTATTTCAGGTAAGGCAAATGTTTTTGTGATTTGGTTTTTTTATTTATTTAGTTTTTGCAAAAACATTAATACTTTTATTTAGCGAAGTGAAGACAATTAAAATGTTACAAAAGATCCTGAAAAAAAGTGTAACAGTTTCCATTAAAATATTAAGCACAAATATTAAAAGTCTGATAATAATAAGAAATTTTCTTGAGCAGTAAATCAGCAAATTAGAATGATTTCTGAAGGATCATGTGACACTGAAGACAAGAGTAATGATGCTGAAAATTCAGCTTTGCATCACAGGAATAAATTAATCTTTAAAATATATTGAAATATAAATTTTAAGTAATTTTGTCATTTTAAGTATTATTTAAATATTATGTAATAACATTTCACAATATTAATGTTTTTACAGTATTTTATACATTTTTTTCCTTTTAGTTTAAGTTTCTGCCAAATTTCAAGGCAGTATCGCACATACTGTATAATTCATAGAGAGGGCAATCCCATAATACATCGCGACAACCTCATGTGTTTTTAGTGCCCAGTATTTGTGTGCTATGGTTACCATAATGCTAACATTACAATCTATGTATTTTACATAATTATTGCTGTTATTGGTGTTTGCATGTGCTATATGTGATACATACGGTGAGCTTGTATGGCTGTGGGTTTGTAATAGGCTTGTAATAGGTTCAAGTCCATCACTCTCTCCATGTGTAAATTAAACTCACAAACTCACAACCATTTGGAGATGATTGGACTCAGTAAAGCTAGATTAAAAGAGCTGCATTTTACAGGACTTGTGTAAAATAAAGCTCCTGTTTCATGATTTAACACCACAAAACAGGAGACAGTAACACCTCCAGACATTGTGCTCTGGAGCAGCTTTGAGGGGCTCAGGGGCCACTTCCGGCCAGCTCATTTTAGAGGAGCGCTACCTCTTTTTTCCCATGCACCACTGCCGGGTAGGTAACCAGACGCAGATGGTACCTGTTACCAGCACAAACCTCACTTGTTTTCCTTTGTTTGAGTTCGAACCCCGCCGGTGGTAAAGGGGGAGCGCGGATCAGACGTGCGTAAGCTGAAGGCAGCAAAGAGTGGCTCACTAACAGAAGATCGCTGTTTGAGAGGATGGGGTCTTTATCAGATGGCAGGATGTGGGGGAACAATATCCTACCTGCTTAAGGATGTAGATGAAAGCCCGAATTATGAGAGATATTACAGTTTTAGTCACATTATTTTATTTATTTTTTTTACTACAGAAACTTTAACTGATATTGTATAGCTTCACAATGTGAACAGTTAACAAGCTAGTGTGTTACTCCTCCTGAAACATAGTTGTTTATTGAATGTGTATTAGTTACTTTTTTTTTCTCCCTACCATTTTGCGTTATTGTTTATAATAAAGTTTTGTCGAGTCGTGTCAAACCCTTTGTTTGTATAGAGCATAAGAATACAGTATGTCATTGTTATGGGCAAGTGATATTTTCAAATTAAGTGTATAATAATAATAAATGTTATTTATATTTTAGAAAAATAATAAATTCTTAATGTTTAGAATATATAATAAATATATTAATAATAAATTCAAAAGTAATGCACATTATTTGTAAATGTATTGGTATAAATGGTATAAATTCAGAAAGTATACTTGCTTGTGTGGCTGTAATAATTATTGTTATAATAAGCATGACCGTAAATCTTGAAGGTGGATGGGACATCTCATCTGCACACTGGAGTTTTTTGACTATGACATCGGTCAAGATATTAATACTTTTATTAATTGAAGACGCATTTCAGCAATCAAAAGTGACAGCAAAGACATTTAAAATGTTACAAAAGATTTCACATATTTCACAAAATGGCTCAAAGAATCCTGAAAAAGTGTATCACTGTTTATATGAAAGTATTAAGAGCAAATTATTGATGATAATAGGAAACATTTCCTGAGCAGCAAATCAGCATATTAGAATGATTTCTGATGGAGCATGTGCCACTGAAGACTGGAGCAATGATGCTGAAATCACAGGAAAAAATTAAACCCGTTATTTTAAATTGTAATAATATTTCACTGTTTTTACTGTATTTTTAATCAAATAAATGCAACCTTGGTGAGCATAAGAAGCTTAAAACATTAACAAATTGTACCAACTCCACCGGGTTCAAAGCTCATTAGAGCTCAGCATTCTGCCAAACAAATCCATTAAGCTAAATGACAATGATCTGTTCAGATCCCCCAGCTGTCAGGCTTGTTTCTCAGTTCCGCTGAAGTAATCAATGCTTCACCTACTTGAATTTCTCTGATAGTTTACAGTAACCTATAGGGGCTGTCTCTGCCCTCCTGTTCCAGTGGTTAACAGTGGCCCTGAATGTGTTCTGGACCCGATGGTGTCTCAGGAGGGGGAATGTGTTTGCAGTGTTGCGTTTCCTTGTTGAGGTGGTCACGTTCCCTGTCCCCGGTTCACTATTCATGCTGATAAGACTTACCGCGGGCGGCTCGGGCTCTGGAAGGGCCATTTGTGCACAAACAGCGGTGTGAAAGGGTGCCAGCGGAAATAACATGAGCGGTCCAGCCGATAAGATTACATGACCCTCACCTTTATCAGACTGGCCTGGGAAAAGCGCTGGGGGGGTCGATGAGTGCGATCTCAGCGTCTGTTCATGGAGCTGTGTGGTGTGGGAAGCTGAACTTGGTGCATGAGAGATGACAGATAGTAACTATGGGAATTATGGGTAGTTGGATGGTACATGGTACTTTTTGTGTGGTAAAAAGCATGTTTTTAGAAGTAACATCATATTAATGATGATGGTGGTGTGTGTGGTGGCGAATGCATCATCAGCCTTGGTAGTTTGTTGTGACTGTCTTCAGGGGGTCTTTGAATACGTATGTCAGAAGTTCTCAAAATTTCCCTTGTGGTTTCAAAATTATGAAAATTTGATTTGGTCTCACCATAAAATTCTACCGTAAATGTATTCTAAATATTTGTTTAATCAATCATCTAAAAATAATTTTTTTATGTACTTACAACAAGTAAAGTACAGTTAATATGTATTTTTAAAATTATATATTTAAAAACTATTTTAGCTTGCACTTCATTTTAAGGTATCCTAATTATACATTTAAGTACGGAGTAATGTGAATTAACCACATGTGCTTACTATATGGTTATGGTTAGGATTAGGGTTTGGCTTAGAGTTGCTTGCATGTAATTATGCACAATTTATTGTTATGTTAAGTACATGTAACGTGTAACAAGGACACCTTCAAATAGTGTTACCCAATTTATTCTAATATATTTATACACTTAATATGTATTATAGATAGACAGACAGACTATAGATAGATAGATACGCATGTACACACACACACACACACACACACACCCTTCCGATCTCTCACCCTTTCCTCCTCTCAGTCACACATACACACCCTATACTAATCATTTGTGTATCTTTCATGTCATAGTGAAATTGCCACCTCCCTGCTCGGTCAACTTTTCCTGTTCTTCTTACAGTAAAGTTATGATACATCCCTGTTCAATAAAACGGTAACCTCTAACTGATAACAGACAACTGAGTAAACTTGTGACGGATAGCGCACTACCTCATGTTGCCCATAGAGGGCGCAAACCAAACAAATCAGAGTGTCTTTTCACTGCTGACTACTACAAGCGATTCAGAGACGGAGGCTTAATTTAGAATAGCGAACTAGAATATTACACTTACTATTTATGTATTTATGTGTCTACATACTGAAAATCAGCACAGCATACTTAACTTTGCCTGCTATTTTTAAATGCAACAGAAAACAATAAAAATTGTACAATTTGCTACATTGTTGTCATATTAACAACATTATGTTGCATGCTTAATTTAGCAGATGGAGTTCAGCTGACTGAATGAGATCAGTATGTTATATTTACATACATAATTAATTATACTCACACATTATATATATATATATATATATATATATATATATATATATATATATATATATATATAAATACAAATTATTGTAATTGTTATTGGTCATATTCTGAATATGAACCTATCCTAAATGACTTAAGTGATCTAAGGTTCACCTGTCTCACCTGACAGTATATGTTATGTCATCACTTTGCAAATTTCCATATGCAAATCAAAGTTCACCCTGGGCTATTTGCAGTTATTCCCCATTCCCAGCCATCATACCCCAGGGAATGTTCCTGTCATGTGAACAATCTTCTCTTAGTTTATGGGTCATAGGGCTTGTGGGGCATAGCTGACCTTTAACTGGCATGGTTTGGTCAGATGAGATGGATTCTGCTATTTTGAGGCTAAAAATGGTGAAATTAAGCAAATTCCTCTGCAGAAATAGCATTGTAGAAATGAATTCCAAGACACTGGAAATTAGGTTTGACTAAAGAGCAACTGAATGCCAGCGATTTACTTCATTAACAGGGGAACGGTTTTACTGTGGGTTTGTTAACTATCATTGCTGTTTGATGTTAGAATGATTTTTTTATAGCACATTATAAAACAGATTGATCCTGTTCTGGATGCTGATTGGTTAATACAGCATTCAGGCTGTACTAAAATATACAACATAGCTGTGACGCTGACACTCTATATATCTCCTTAAAGCACTCGTAAATGCTTCGCAAACTACTGTTTTATTAAAGTTTTTTATAAAAACGCAGCGTAACCTTTCCAAGCCAACTGGAATGCCATCGTACTGATGATCTCAGCAGTAACACCAATCCAACAGCCAAGTAACATAAAGGAGCTTTTCATGCAAATCAGGCTGAGATATAATGAAGTCAGCATACTGAAATGACATGCCGATTATAAGGGCAGAAAATAAAGGGCTGACGGATGAGCCGGACCAGTTCTGGTTGGCATGTCCACTTAAATACCAGCCACTTCCTGTGCAGCTCTGGGCTTCAATGCTTCTGACTGTCAGGCGGCTGAATGAGGCAGTGATTGTACGCATGTATGTGTCTACATGCTTTGCTTGTTACTTGCATTTACAGCGTCGCATAACAGCACGGCTTGCGTCACAAATTGCATGGCAAATTCTTCAGCTGCCACATCTGCTCATTTACATAAACAGATGTTTGAGGTATCCAGCTTTCTTTTTTCATGTTTTTTAGCATCTTTAAGAAATGATAATAATAACAGAAATAGGCTATTACATATTGAGCTTTTTCACTTTCTGCCTCAAAGAAAAAAAAATAAAACCGTTAATTGTGAGATAACGTTTAAAATTAAAATAAGAAATAAAGTGCATTTGTGAGATACGGATTTACAAATACAATATATAAAGATGCAATTGTGAGTCACAAAGTTACAAAGAAATAAAATTGTAAATATGACAAAGTCACATTTAGGAGAAATAAAGTAGCAGTTGCCATTTTATTTTATTTTTCTACTCTGAGACAGAAGAAATTCATCTTTTAAACGCAAATGAAATCAGCATGTATACACTGTAAAAAGTGATAAGTTGACTTAACTTAAAAAAAATGAGGAAACCCGTTGCCTTATAATTATTAAGTAAATAATAATAATAAAAAAAAAAAGTTGTGAACTTGACAACTCACTTAACTTATTTTTTTAATATACAACATAACAGTTTTCTATTGTAATATATTATAAAATGCAATTTATTCCTGTGAAGCAAAACTTAATTTTCAGCAGCCATAACTTCAGGCTTCAGCGTCACATGATTCTTCAGAAATCATTCTAATATGCTGATTTGATGCTCAAAAGACATTTTTTTTATTATTACATTATTTCTTACTATTACTTTATTATTACATTTTCTGCTTCTTAAGGTTTTAATGGAAACCAGAAATACATTTCTTTGATGACTACAAAGTTCAAAGGAACAGCATTAATTTAAAAATGAAACCTTTTGTGACATTATAAATGTCTTTACTGTCGCCTTTGATCAATTTAATGCATCCGTGCTAAATAAAAGCATTCATTTAAAAAAAAAATAATAATCTTTTTGAACAGTAGTGTAGTCCTGATCTGATACTGACAATATAAAGTCCCCAGCATCTGCCTGGTCCTCGTGCCAGTGCGCCCTGCCAAAACCACTGCCATACTCGAGCAGATCGAATCCGCGAAGGTGCTCGCTTTCCACAGGTGACAAATCTGGCAGCCCGCCAGCGCTGTACTGGTGGGCCGGGAGGAGGCGTCCCACCGAGGACAGTTGTGGGTCGGCAGGAGTGTGCTGATAAGGAGAAAAGTGGAGGACGGTGGGGGGTTATGGATTGGCCACAGCTGCAGGGGCGAGTGGTCAGCCTAACAGACAGCTGAAGGATAGAGGAAATGACTAAAATAAACTGCATGTGATGTGTGCGGCCTCGTTCTGAGTGCGGCACTCTGCCACTGCAGCTAACACATCTGGCTCGTGAGACGCACACCCTGTTGACGTAACGGACATAAATATTTAAAACGCCACAAAGGTCGCAGAGTTGATTCGCACCGTCCAAAAGTGTGAGAAAAACTCGTACAGTGAGAGAAAAGACAGTGCGCTTTGATACGAGCCGATCGTGAGTCAGCAGCTAACGATGTGCTAGCTAGCGTAACAGTTAGCGCAAACAGGAGTGTTTTATATGATCTTCAGGTTACTGGGACTCCGTGGGAAAGGTTATAGGTTGTGTTTGCCTTACCATTGTCAACACACTCTACGCAGACCTGGAGCGCCGTTTGTCATGCTGTACGGCCACTGTGCTGGGAAACACCTAGCATCTCCGAGCTGTTTGTTTAGCGAGTCTAGCTCGGTGACCTAGAAATGTCAAACCACTGTCCTTAAGGCTGCTGAAGGACAGGCGGTCCTCTGCTATCAGTCTCAAACTGAAACCGTGTACTGTATACTGTTTTGAAATGTATGTCTTTCTGACGCATTTGCTGGTGCAGTAAATATGTGCATCAGTGACGAAAAAACCTGCTGTGCCCAGAAACGCAAAACAGATAGAAAGTGGTATAAATTTGTTGAGTCACATTAAAAAACATTGTTTTTCATTCACTGGCAGCATAGCTAACAGCTACGTCTTGTTGTATTGTGTTAATTTAGCAAAATCATCTACTCAAGTCTATTGCAGATATAGATAACTAGGGTTGCAGACATACAGACAACTTGTTCTCATGTGTTCACGGACCGGCTTTGACTATTCCAATATGGCGGACGGGTTACTTATCGTGGCCCATAGAAACGGCTGCTAATAAGGCTTTAACTACGTATTTGTAGCTGTAAAAGTTAGTCAGAGCACCCGTTTTTACCAGACACTTGCAAACAGATGCTCTGTTAGTAGCCATAGCATAAAATTCTTGATTTAAGCTTAAAGTTGACATGAAATTAAATTTCTGCGTCAGCAGCATCACACACGTGTCGCTCGTAGTAATTTCATAAACGCGTGTCGAAAACTGACACGGAAGAGAAGAAATTGTTAAATAAAGTCATTATTTTTGTTTGCTTTCCACACAAAAAGTATTCTCGTAGCTTCATCAGAACCACTGATGTCACATGGATTATTTTAACAATGTCCTTACTTCATTTCTGGGCCTTGAACTTGGTAGTTGCGTTGCTGTCTATGCAGGGTCAGAAAGCTCTTGGATTTCATCAAGAATATCTTAATTTGTGTTTCCGAAGATGTATGAAAGTCTTACTGGTTTGGAATGACATGAGGGTGAGTAATTAATGACAGAATTTTCATATTTGGGTGAACTATTCCTTTAAGCATTGTCTGTGAATCCGGGAGTGTATGTGCTGCACAAGACAAGTTTCTGCATATTGTGTGAAAAATTTGCCAGTACTATTCCTGTTTAAAAGAACAAGAATTGTATTGTATACTTCACACACTAGGGTTAGCATTAGCATGTCAGCTACTTTGAGGTGCAGCAACCCAGGACAGACTTGCCTCACCTCACCTCAGTCCTCACCCTGCCCCCCGTACCGCTGACATTTGACCTCCACTCTTCCGTCTGCCAATGAGGTCTGACAACAGCTCCCTTTACAAAGAACAGGGTCTGACCCTAGCCCTGTGAGTGTGTGTTTCATGTCGACTCGAGCCGAACTGAGAGGGCACAAGCAGCTCTTTGTGGGACAGAGGTGGCTGGGACCGGTCCAGAGAAGTCCATGCAGCTGTTCAACACTGACAGCAGCTTCATTCGCTGCGCTCCGTGTACATCTATGTGTGCGTTGTCATGACGGTTTGTGGTCTTGTTAATAGAGAGCAGACACTTTATTGATGTTCTGACTGGAGGTAAAGGCACAAATGACGCAAAGTAGACTATTCAAAGAGTTGCTTTCGTAGTGAGAGTGCCTGTGTCCAGCATGTAAAAGTTATAGTCACATGACACATACAGTGTGTATACACTACCAGTCAAAAGTTTTTGAACTGTAAGATTTTTAATGTATTTCAAAGAAGTCTCTTCGGCTCACCAAGCCTGCATTTATTTGATCCAAAGTACAGAAAAACAGTAAAATTTTGAAATATTTTTACTATTTAAAATGACTGTTTTCTATTTGAATTTATTTTAAAATGAAATTTATTCCTGTGATTTTAAAGTAGAATTTTTAGCATCATTACTCCAGTCACATGATCCTTCGGAAATCATTCTAATATTCTGATTTATGGTATAATGTAACAAAAGTTTTTTATTTCAGATAAACGCTGATCCTTGGATCTTTCTATTCAAAATTTACTCAACTGTTTTAAATATTGCTAATAATAATAATAATAATAATAATAATAAATGTTTCTTGAACAGCAAATCAGCATATTAGAATGATTTCTGAAGGATTATGTGACACTGAAGACTGGCGTAATGATGCTGAAAATTCATCTTTACATCGCAGGAATAAATTATATTTTAAAACATATTCAAATAGAAAGCAGTTATTTTAAATAGTAAAAATATTACACAATATTACTGCTTTTGCTGTATTTTGGATCAAATAAATGCAGGCTTGGTGAGCAGAAGAGAATTCCTTAAAAAACATTAAAAATCTTAATGTTCAAAAACTTTTGACTCTCCATAGGTGTAATGGTTTTTATACTGTACAAACCGTATTTTCTATCGCCCTACACCTAAACCTACCCCTTACAGGAAACTTTGTGCATTTTTACTTTCTCAAAAAATACTTTCTCATTCTGTATGATTTATAAGCTTTTGTACCCATGGGGACCTCAATTTAGGAGACTTCTTTTCAAAATCTTAATATATATGTGCATGTGTATGTATATATAATATAATATAATATAATATAATATAATATAATATAATATAATATAATATAATATATATATATATATATATGTGTGTGTGTGTGTGTGTGTGTATGTGTGTGTATATATGTATGTATTATAAATAAAGAAATAAATAATACATAACTAAATAAATATTAAAGTAGAAACAAATATTTATAGTAATTGTAATTGGATTTATATCAAACTTGTGATGTTTACAATTGCTATCCCCATTATTAATCATTGGAAACATTTTATCAGTTTTTTTTATTGGAATTTTATATCATCTGCAACATGCAGAGCTGTCTAACATCCGTTTATTCATTTGCATGTGTTTACAGTAGATCTTGACCTTTCCAATATGGTGCCTGCAGTTTGCCGTATTCAGTTGCTAAGCAACAGTTGCTAATGTAGAGCTAGGTACTCATATCTCATATCACATCTCATATGTCTATCCAGCTTTTTCCTCTCTGCCCTAGTTTGGTTTTTCTAGTGCACCTTCATGTGCTGGGTCCAGATTCCACTAGAGAGGACCTGCCCAAACCTGCCTGGTCATTTTTCCAACCTGAACCCGGCTGTCAGTGCTGGTACTTGAAGAGGAACCAGTGCTTTGTAACACAAAAGTGCATGGTCTATGTCCCATTAAGCCTTCTTAAACAGAGCAGGCGGTGAGGGGGGCCACAAAGCCACATGTTGTGTTAGCTCTGAGTGAGGAGACGGCAAGAATGCGCTCCCCCCTGATTGGGCCGCTCCCCTGGTTTTTGTAACTTGTATGTTTGTGTGTCTGTGGGTGGACGGGAGAGCACTTAAAGCATGACTGATCACAGAACTTGGACATTTTACAAATTTTATTTCTAGTTTTTCACACCTGATGTTACAAAAGTTACAGGTTGGGACTTAAGTAGAAATAGAAACAAAGTATTCATGCCTTCATGTGTGCTCAAGGACAAAGAACTGATATGGATTCTACACTCACATCCTTTTACCTTATTTGGATAGTCAGCATGGATCCTACAAAGGTGTGTGTGTGTGTGTGTGTTTCCAGAAATGTGAGCGTCCTACCATAGACTTCAGCTACACAGATTCTGAACGTGATAAGTTAATGTTGATAAGTTAAGCGTTATTGTAATTTAAAAAATCTGTTTGTCTAAAAAAGAAATATGAGAGAAATCATCGATTTGCATGTCCAAACTGGGTCTATCCAATCGAGTTTCACCTTCCACTGATCAGCATTTTTTAATTAGGGGTCTCAAAATCTAATTTATGGAAGCTTGTTTAAAAAAAAATAAAGATAATTGCAACTTAATCTCACAATTAAAACTTTCTTTCTAATTCTAGGTTTATATCTCACATGAGATAAAAATGAGAATTTAAATCTTATGAGATTTAAATTCAGAATTAAGAGATAAATACACAATTGCGAAATAGAAAGTCAGAATTGCGAGATAAAAAACTTGCAATTGCAAGATAAAAAATGGTCAGAATTGAGAGATAATCTCAGTCACAACTACCTTTTTATTATTTATTCCGTACAAAAAAAAAACCCGATATAAATTCAGAATTCTGAGAAAAAAAGTGAGAATTTCGAGATATAAACTCAAAATTTTGTGAAAAAGTCAGAATTGCGAGATGTTAAGAAAGTAAGTCAGAATTATAAGTTTATATCTCATAATTCTGACTTTTTTTCCCTCTCAGAATGACGAGTTCATATCTTGCAATTCCGGCTGTAAATTTTTGTTGATTTTTGCGAGCATTTACCTTTTATTATTTTTTTATTCTGTGATGGAAACAGGCTTCTATACAAATTACCTGATGGCAACAAATACAAATGGTTTTGTAACCATTCATTTTGATTATGTGCAATTTCCGGCACAGTTTAAAGGGGTCATATAATGCCCATTTTCCACAAGTTGATATTATTCTTTAGACTCTTAATGAAAAGTCTGTAACATAGTTTGGTTAAAATTTCTCATTGGTAGTGTAAAAAAAACCAAATCATTTTTACCCTGTCAAAAACAGCTCTTTTCAGAGCAAGCCCTATTGTGTCATTCTCCTTTAAATGTTAATGAGCTCTGCTGACTCCGCCCCTCTCTTCGGAGCCGCTCTCTGAGGGACTGTTTACATTAGCCGCATTCATCGTGAAACTTGCTTATTAGCACATTATTAGGAAAGGCATTTGCAAAGATTCATTTAAAAAACTTTGTACTCACTACTTCTGTTGGTGAAGCTGGATCACAAATGATTCACGCAAACATAGACGCATTTATGTAGATGGAGGGCGCATTCCCTTCAGAACAAAACCTAATCCTCTTCAGCGGCTCAGATGACGGGAGTAAATGACTACTGCTATGTTCATTATTACATCCAACAACAAAACACCTCAATCGCTTAGGAGTCATTCTTGTCTACATCTGCCCCGGTGGTGAAACAACTGATGACTGCTCACTCAGGGCGGGTCTGAGGTAAGACACCAGTCCAGTCTGTGCTGAAATGCTACTGTCAATCAAACTATCGTGGGAGGGGCCTCCGTCCGTGTGACGTCACACTGACAGGCATCTGAGATCGGCTCGATTTGAGAAAGGGGTAAAGATTTTAGTAGATTAAAAAAAAAAACACTGGGTGGATTTTTGTCATTATAGTGTTGGATTTTTGTCATTATAGTGTGTCTGAAAATACACATTTCAGTTCAAACAACTTGTAAAAGTGCATGTGGCATTATATGACCCCTTTAAGAGTTGTTGTTGTTGTTATTCATCTTTCCATATCTAGCATACTCATTACATATTTAAATTACTTATTTTGCTAGATTTTATGTTATAAGACTATTAGAAATAAATTCACACCTAATAAATGTAAATACATTGTAAATAGATAAAAATAAAATAAAAAATGGATGGGGGAAAATAGATTGGCACCCCAGGTGAAAAACAAGTGCACTTCCAAGTGGTAACTAAATAAATTTTTATATACAAAGATAGTATGTTAAAAGCGCATTTTAGTTCATATTCATGGTGTCTCAAAATAGCACAGTTGAGTACACTTAGATGATCTTAAGTTTATCTTAAGAAGTACTAAAAGATCATTTTTAGTATATTAAGTAGTACAAAAGTAGTGCGCGAAAATAGAGCACTTTAAGTACATTATGAAAGTGCACTTGTTTTTCACCTGGGACAGTAGCTGTGCATCAAAAATCACTTCAAAAATGATGTGAAAAATGCATATTCACTGAGAATTTGCTCTTTGTCCAGACTAAGTAACTTTTTAAACTTACACTTGAAAAGTGCTTTTATTTTCTTCGGCTACGTCTTATCTCGCCTGGCCACCGAGCTCCAAAAAAGGTGCATGATGCCCCTCTGTGTATCCAGTGTTTTTCAGTTCTTAAGAAACCCCACAAAACTGCAGAGGAATGTCTTTTCATGGACTATTCAGTCTCAGTCTGTGTCTCTCTTTCTTTTTTGCTGTCTCTCCCTCTTTTTCATCCCTTGACAAGGTGAAACAGTTCCATCAATGCAATCCCAGCATGTGCTGCCGCCAAAGAAACATCTGCGTGACACTGTCAGCTGTGAACAAACATGGCTCTGAAGTCCTCCCAGGATACAAACAGAGACATGGACAAAGACACTGAGAGGAAGTGATTCTGGCTTAATCCTCCATGTACTCACTAAATGGGAAGGTAAACCGTCCCGCTGGCAGAGCGGGAACAGACCAAAGACATTGTCCGTCCTTCCAGTATTGCGTACTTGTTTACTCAGCTTTTTTTTTGTCCACACATATATCAAAGCAGTTTGTTTAAAAAGGGAGATTGGAGGCATTGAAGAGGTGCGTTTGGACTTGATGCCAGCTCTCGCTTTTGACGCCCACCTGGATGACACTTGTGAACGGCTCTAACCACACCCGCAAAACAAAGAGCAACATTCCAATCATTATGTTAAAGCTCTTTTTTTCTTTTCAGACGGAAAGAAAGACAGTATTAAGATGAAAGGTTCGGAGAAGAACACGATAAAGGAGCGATGACTTTTTGTCTTCACATTTGCAAGTTTCCCCTCGTGATTGACGACCCTGCTAAAAAAAAAGTTTAGACCCCCATGAATTTCCATGCTGCTGGTTTATACTAGTAAGTTTGGAGTTGGTCAAGCTAGTGAAGAACTGTGTTAAGTATCTTGGGCACCCAGTATTATGGTTGACCATCAGGAATCAGTACTGAAACTGAATCAGTTCCATTTTTTTTGTTGTTTTTTAAAAACTGAAACCAAATGATTCTCATGATGTTCAGTTCTGTTAGCACTCCCTGAACATCAGCGTTCTTCCGCTAATTCTGGTGCATCAAACATGAAGTGCGAGTAGTGCCGTCATATTGACAAACAAATGAAATCTGGAAACAGTTGGACAAAAAGACTCAGATGAGATTTGAATCATTCTGACTGATTTGAATCATTTGGAGTGAAGTTATTGCTTATGCTGTATCCACTTTCAGTCAGTAACTGTTTACTGACTAGTTGTTTATCTGACAATGAGAAATTCTAAAGGGGTCATATGATGCGATTTCAAGTTTTCCTTTCTTTTTGGAGTGTTACAAGCTGTTTGTGCATAGATAAGATCCCTGAAGTTGCAAAGACTAAAGTCTCAAAACCAAAGAGATATTCTTTATAAAATTTAAGACTCGACCACGCCCCCCTAAAACGGCTCATTCAAACACGCCCCCACATGTCTACGTCACGGTGTGGGGAGATTTGCAAAACACCGCCCAACCGTATAAGCAAAGAAAGAAGGCGGGACTTTTATTCTCGCTGTAGTGTTGTTGTTTCTGCTGCTGGCGCCATGCTGGAGACGCTGTTTCATTGTGAAAGTGAAACTACTTTGTTTGGGCTTCCAAAAGAGGACACAACTAGAAATCAGTGGTTAAGTTGTATTTACAACACTGTTCCAGAACAGTTCAACCCAAATATTCAAGTGTGTGCATTGCATTTTACGGAGGACTATTTCCTGAACTTGGGAGTAGCCTGCCAGCTATTCACAAAGACTTTTTCTATAAAGTGGGGCAATTCCAACTTTGCAAGGACAGTCTGGCGCTTCTGACTCACAGCCTGTAAGTATGTTTTCATATTTAAAGAATTTGCCACTGACTATTCACACGCGAGTTTTGAGCTGTGTAGAGTAGCGCTTGTTGTTTGTCGTTTTTCCAATCACAAATGCAGACATGGTAATGTTTACGCGGCGCGATGCAACGCGACACGTTAAAAGACAGTATAAGTCATTATAATCAGTAATTATGTCCCCACTGGATGCAACAAATGCCTCGTTTGTAATGGGTTTTATTGTTTTTGTGTCGTTGCACCGAGACACGGCATCACAATACAGTAAGGGGCGTAACATTTCCGTCTCATGCTTGAGGTATTCGTCCAATCACAACACACTGGATAGCTGGCCAATCAGAGCACGCCTCGCTTCTCAGAACGATGAGCTTTGTAAAAAACGGCGCGTTTCAGAAAGGCGGGGCATAGAGGAGCAACAATAATGTACAGTATGTGGAAAATAATGTGCTTTTTGAACCTTAAACCGCATAAACACATTGCTTTACACCAAATACACAAAATAATGTTCTTTTTAGCAACATCATATGACCCCTTTAAATTCAAATTTATAGAATAAAATTAATATAATATAATATTTAATATAACATCACATAATATTTGTGATTTTAATAATGTTATTAAATTAAATAATGCTATTAGTCATTTTTCTTATTATATTATTTCAAAATAATTTGGTCACACTTTATTTTATAGTCCAATTCTCACTATTAACAAACCATTAACTACGACGTTTGCCTCAGTAAACTCCTAATTTGCTGCTTATTAATAGTTAGTAAGGTAGTTAAAGGAGTAGTTCACTTTCACAACAAAAATTTACAGATAATGTACTCACCCCCTTGTCATCCAAGATGTTCATGTCTTTCTTTCTTCAGTCGTAAAGAAATTATGTTTTTTAAGCAAAACATTTCAGGATTTCTCTCCATATAATGGACTTCTATGGTGCACCCAAGTTTGAACCTCCAAAATGCAGTTTAAATGCAGTATCAAAGGGCTGAGGAAGAAGGGTCTTTTCTAGCGAAAAGATCAGTCATTTTCTAAAATGTTTTTACAATTTATATACATTTTAACCTCAAACACTTGTCTTATCTAGCTCTGTCGAAAAACTCCCATCTCATTTTCTCCAACTTCAAAATCGATGTTTAACCTTCTTTGCATGTTCACTTTGTAAACACTGGGGCGATATTTCTGCAGTGATGTAGGACGATTTTGAAGTTGGAGGAGAAAATTAGATGTTCTGGAAATGAACTACTCCTTTAAGTTTAGGTATTGGGTAGGATTAGGGATGTAGAATATGGTTGTGCAGAATATGTGCTTTATAAGTTCTAATAAACAGCCAGTATGTTAATAATAGACATGCTAATAAGCAACTAATTGTTGCTAATAAGCAACAAAGCTTGAAGTCCAGTGTGAAGTTTCCGAAGTCAGTGATGATTTGCCGTGACGTGTTGGTCCATTGTGTTTTATCAAGTGCAAAGTCAATACAGCCATCTACCAGGAGATTTTAGAGCACTTTATGCTTCCATCTGCTGACAAGCTTCATGGAGATGCTGATTTCCTTTTCCAGCAGGACTTTAGCACCTGCCCACAGTCAGAGGTGGGTAGTAACGAGTTACATTTACTTCGTTACATTTACTTGAGTAAATCTTTTGGGTAACTAATACTTTTAGAGTATATTTAAAAATGGGCACTTTTACTCTTACTCAAGTACATTTTTAGTGAAAAAAAAACGGTACTTTTACTTCGTTACTGTGGGCGACGCTCCTCTCGTTACTTTATCTTAATGCAATACAAGTTAAAAATCCTTCAATTTATTCCAAACGCGCCGTCTACTTTTTTTCTGGGCAAGGAGCGGTGCCCGTTCGCGAATGATTCATTCTTTTGAGTCAATTCTGTTCGAAGGCTTGATCAAACCAGTTGGCAAACCAGTGAATCGGTTCGCGAATCAGTTTGAATGATTCGTTCAGTTCCCTGCCGCACGCGCTGAGTCGCGGTTGTAACATCAAGAGCGTTGAAGACGTGGCTTTGGATCAACAGTCAGTTGAAAGCAAAGGCTATTGTTTGCTAGCTATGAAGATCTTTATTAGACGAACACCCCCTGTGCTGTCTATGGTTCCACAGGTATAGATTCGATTACAATACACGATACCACTATGACATTACATGAGTTTGCTGTACATGTACCTTACACATTAAATACATTGTATAATTTATTCATTAAATAAGCTGTCACAGAGTATAAAATGAACACCCGCCAAACCCGCGATAGTTCCAGGAGGAATGCCTTCGTCTAGACACAATTCATATAGATATTTTCACAATATTTACGATTGCAGAAATAAAGGCTACATTTGTTTACATTTTGCAGAACAGACGGAAGAAGTGCATTTGTTTCGTTATGTTTAGATGTTTTGTAGCGGTCATGTGAGGAGTTTTCACTCTTCTCCGTGTCAGAGGTTATATACATATATACATTTATAATACATAATTTAATTTATTTCAGTGATGCAAATCAGAATTTTTATCAGTTGTCACTCCAGTTTTCAGAATCGTATGATCCTTCAGAAATCATTAAAATATATTGATTTATTACCAGTGTTGTTGAAAAAAAAAAAAAACAGCATATGGTGGTTAGGTATCTTTTGAAGCTGGGATGCTGGTTTATGCTGGTCCTTTGCTGGATTAAGATGGTCCTTAGCTGGTCATGTGCTGGTCTTAAACTGGTCGGACCAGCATAAACTTAAATCAGCTCAAACCAGCGTCCCATGCTTCAAAACATACCTTACCAGCATATGGACAGGGAACAGTTTTGCTGCTTAATATTTTTTGGAACCTGTGACATTTTGTTTAGGATTCTTTTATGAATAGAATGCTAAAAAAGAACAGCATTGATAATAAATCAGGCTGATAAAAATTCTGATTTGCATCACTGAAATAAATTACATTAAAAAAAAAAAAAAACATTAAAAGTATTCTGAACGGCGGTATGTGTGTGTATGTGTGTGTATATGTATATGTACAGTATATGTGAACCTGGACCACAAAACCAGTCATAAGTGTCAATTTAAAAAAAAAAAAATCAAAATACTGAGAAAATTGCCTTTAAAGTTGTCCAATTGAAGTTCTCAGCAATGCGTATTACTAATCAAAAATTAAGTTTTAATATATTTACAGTAAGAAATTTACAAAATATCTTCATGGAACATGATCTTTACTTAATATCCTAATGATTTTTGGCATAAAAGAAAAATGTATAAGTTTGACCCATACACTGTATTTTTGGCTATTGCTACAAATATACCCTAGCGACTTAAGACTGGTTTTGTGGTCTAGGGTCAAATATGTATATATATATATATATATATATATATATATATATATATATATATATATATATATATACACACACACATTTTATCTAAATATCTACATAAAAATAAACTATATTCAGTATATGATCCAAAGTAACTAGTAATTAACTACTTGAGTAGTTTTTTTTATCCGATACTTTTTTACTCTTACTCAAGTAACTATTCAGACTATTACTTTTACTTTTACTTTTACTTGAGTAAATATTTCTTCAAGTACTTTTACTTTTACTTGAGTACAGTTTTGGGTACTCTACCCACCTCTGCCCACAGTGCCAAAACCAGTTTGCTGACAATGATATTACTGTGCTTGATTACTGTCCTTGAAACACTGGATCCAACAATCCAGACGAGTTGAAGGCTCAATAGTGCCTCAGCAGTGCCACAGGCTGATTGCTTCCATGCCACACTTCACTGATGCTGGAGTTTGTGCTAAAGGAGCCCCGACCAAGTATCGAGTGCATAAATCAACATACTTTAAAGATCTTGAACTTTTCTGTTTGGCGGATCCTTTTTTTGATCAATCTTCGGAAATATTCTAATATTTTGAGATAATGGATTTTTGACTTTCATGAGCTGTGAGCTCTAATCATCAAAATTAAAACAAAGAAACTTTTGAAATGTTTTACTTTACATGTAATGAATCTAGAATATATGGAAGTTTCACTTTTTGAAATAAGTTATGAAAAAAAGGACTTTTTCACAATATTCAAATTTTTTGAGATGCACCTGTATATGCACACCAATTTAAATCATTTAAGACAAATGATTGCTTCTTCAAGGAGTTAATAATGAACCAGAATCATTAAGTGCTGTTGGAATCAAACCAAGGATTGATACCTGTCATTAACTAAAACATAGCATATGTTGATGACCAACTTTGCTCTGGGAGAACCTTCAGTCGCATTCTTTGCTGCTGCAACTAGATGTTGCTTTTCTCAAGCAAAAAGCATGAGTCAGCAGTCACACACACACGTATGCATATCACACCACAGTGGTGTAGCGAAAAGTAAAAAAAACACATCATGCATTGTCTTACAAGCTTCATTAACACAGACGGAGTAACGATTGCATCTTTCAGAAGGTCAAAACATCTCTTGCGGTGCGCAGACTGTGAGAACCCCATAAATCATGTAATCTGCTGTAACAGGAGGGTGCAGATATTTCAGCGCTAAGTCAGCACTCAGGCAGAAACACGTACTTACGCCACACCATGCAACAGTGCTACATGTAACAAACCACATATACTCTTGTGTGCGATTGACAGTGACACTCCCTAACAGGGGACAGTACCATTTCTGTCAATTAACATGCTTGAAATGGTCGATCTAAGAAGGCTTGCTGGTTCGGCTAGTTGAAGGTATATCCCAGGGTTCTGTCGTAGTTAAGCTTAATTGACAGCATTTGTGGCATAATGTTGATTACCACAAAAAAATATCCCCCCCGCCCCCCACACTTTAAAAAGTATGGGTGGCAGTGAAGCACTTACAATGCAAGTGAATGTGGCCAATATGTAAATGTTAAAATCCCGTTGTGTGTTAGCGTGATTTTAGTGTAATAAAATTGCTTACTAACCTTTTCTAAAATAACTTTCTAAAGTTATTTCTAATATTACAACTTCACTGCAATGATAACACCATAACCACCAAAATGACTAAAAATAGTTAATTAAAAGAGCTTTATAGCTCAAATGATACTAGGCTATATAATCATTTTAACAGAAGAATTAATGTATGCGTTTTAGTTTTATTTAAAAAAAATAATTTTAGTAAAAAAAAAAGTTTCACTACTTCCAATGCAAGTTCTTTAGATTAAAACACTCAGAAATTTTTTTGTAAAACATACTCTACTTTATTTACATGTTTATTTATTTATTACAGTATATGTAAACTTTTTTTTAATTATTATTATTATTTTAAAAACTATAGATAAGTCCAAACTATTATGCCACATAAAGCTGTCGACTGGTAACATCCAAAACACAACTTACAGTTTTTTTTCAACCACATTAGCACCTGAACTTGATTCAGTATTGAATCAATAAAAATTCTCTTTTCACAATTGACCACCTGTGTTATGTATAAATGAAAAAGGAAATTGTCTTCATCTGTCTTTTCACTATCAAATCAGGTGGTTTCATTGAAAGCCCCCTAGAAGCGTGATTCAGTGGCACATACACATAGTACTCAAGTTTCAAAGACATTTTTTGGATGATAATAGCGCTGCTTCTAAATGCAAAAGGAACAATGGAAGAACTTTAGTCTCACATCATTTATCTCCTGAGTTTCCTGAGAGTCTGAAGCCTGGGATCTGCTCCAGACATCTGCCCATTCACACGCTTTTGTATGCGTACTCCTTGCTCACTTTGTTCACATTGAAATATGTGTTTTGACAACTTCACATCTCAGTAGCTTTAGGGATGCGACCGGTTCCCCCTCACCCCTTATTTCCTCCTCGTGTGCTGGGACTCTCACATTTGCTGTTTCCTGCCTACTTTCTTTCCATTCCTCCCAGGTGAACTGGACTAATAAGTCTTGATGGGTCCAGACAGCACTGAAAAACTGTCTACTCACCTGTCAATCAACCAATATGCTGAATCCAGCTAACAAAAATATGTTCTAAGAACATTTTGCTAATTACATCTCTGAACATTTTTTTCTTGGTTATGCAAACATTAGAGAAACTGCTAAGGGAACAGTATATTTTAGCAATCATTATGTGAACATTACTTTTGAATGTTCTCTGAAAGATATATAAACAACGTTTTTGAGTTAGCATTTTCAGAATGTTTTTAAAGACCATATAACTTTAAATGAAGATTCTGTTTAACACTCTCTCAAATCTTACTCACTTTGATAGAACGTTACCTTCTCTGTTAGCTGGAAAGAGAGATGCTTACTAGTGCTGCTTACTAGGGCTTCATATCGATTTCTCAATTTTATTCAAGTCTCATTTTTACGAATCGATATTGATTCTTAAATCCCAAGAATCAATTAGTCTAGCCTGTCTTCATTTAATGAATGGAATATTGTAGTGCGCCTCCCATCCAATAAATCGCAATAATCTTTGTACTTTGTTACTTTTCATCTCCTCAGCTTTTTTAGCATTAAATAAACATGAATGAACATCCGAAGGTATGTTAAAAGAAAGAGTACAACTTACCGAAATCCGTATCCTGTCACATGTCTCACAACGTCACATTTACCTCAGAAAATAAACATATTCGGTGACTATAAACTCGTTAGTCAGTTAGAAAAATGAACTAGACAGGAGCATTTCGATATATTCATTATAATATTTTACTGTTCTTCGGTAATTAATTTATGTTTGAATAAGTATGTCAAGTTTTTATGACAGCCACTATTTAAATGTTGGTAACACTTTTGTAATGTAGTAGCTGACTCTCATGTACATTTTACAGCATTAGTTAAATGAAAACATTAGTTTTTTTTTCCTTGAGAAAATATGCCATGTACTGTTCCTGATATATATTCAAAATAATCAATATTGAATTGAGTCAAATCAAAATTGTAGTCGAATCTAATCTAATCGCAAGCTTGTGAATAGAAGTCAAATCTAATTGTGAAATTTGTCAACACCAAGCCCTACTGCTTACATACAATTTTAAAAGAAAATAACAGTAGGTGGTATAGATATTGATAACGGTTATAAATAGCTATTTATTTCAGCTGTCAACTTGTAATTGTATAATTGGAGATTGAGTTGAATATCTGTGTAAACAGGGTCTATAATGCAAGTTTTTGTGCTAAAGTGGCGCAACTTTTTGGTGAATTTGCGTTTTGTCTTTATTGTGTGGCTCCGTCCATGTATTCAATGATAAAACAGATTAAAAAACAGTTTTCAGGGATTTTCAGCTTAGGGTTCAAATGCATTTAGTTTTTTTTAAAACAAAAAGAAGCAGCAGCAAAATGTGCATCTCTCAAGTAAAATGTGGCGGCATGAAGTCTAAATCTTTTGGAGATGGTTTGATGGTTGTTGTTTTGAGTGACTCTTCTTGTAATCTTAACAACCTACACTTTTTCCATATCTATTATTTATTCACAGTGTTGAATTCATACAGAATTACGTTTCTCAAGTGTGCTGAAACTTTTTTTTCTTCTTCAGTTTTTCCACTTTCCAGACTCTTAAGAGTAACAAAACCAGTCTGGTCTGAAAGTGTGGGGTTTCTCTCCTCTGAAACTGGCCACCATTAGGGGAATTCCACCAATTTCAGTATGAAGAGGACATGGATTTTCCACAAAAAGGAAGATGCGTTCACTATGGTCCATTGGGCTGTACAGTTTAGTGCCATAACCAAACCGTGAAGCCCCATGCGCCAGCCGAGAACATCAGAAGCATGTTTAGATTGTGAAAGAAGTCATACAGAACACTGTAATCACTGTTTGTTTCTCTGTTTTGTTTGGTTTGCAGGTGACCATGGATTTCATATAGGCTTGTGCATACATTCAAGTAAGTGCTGGTTAAAGGTTTTGCTGACGCTGCAGCTGCTATAGCTTCTGTATCTGATTTTTCAAGCCATTCTTTATGAAAAAAAATGTCCTGCTATGACATAAGACAGCAGTTTGTCTAAGAATTTGGCTATTTTCTGGCATCCATCAAGGGTTGAATGTTTCAGTTTAATTTAAGGACATATAGGAAGTTGTCTGCTATGAACCAGGAAATATCTGCTGGTAACGTGATGAAGTTTTGTGGCACAAAATACCAACATACCCGCTAATACCTATAGGATGTTGACCTTAAAGTAAATGTGTTTCTGTGGTAACAAAGGCTTTAACACTAATGTCAGTTCTGAAGTGAAATTATTAATTATAATCAATGAACATGGAGTTTTTTTTCATGATTTGACACTTGTGCTGCACTTCATTTCAGTTTTATTTGTTTGTTGTGTTTACGTTCTTCTTGTTTCCTTCTGTCTGTGCCTGGCATCAAACAATTTCACTGTATCCTATCACTCTGGCTTCATTTTGAGTTTTTCTACATTTCCCACAAGTATCTAAATACACATAGTTTCATGTAACAGCACAGAGGTGGGTGTTGTTTTAAGGGCTCATTATTTCAGTAAAGTGATAATGCATGTGTGTGTGTATAGGGACACGTCTTACCAGGAACGGGTGTTGCTGACAATGGCTTTTTCAGTTGTTCTTTTGCACAAGCTGTGAACCTCAGGTCTGCATGTATTTTGTTTGTTGTGGTAGTTTAGATTCAGATGTTGCAGCCTTTTAATATCTCCTTCAACAGTAGATGTCTTGCACATTCAGAAAATGTGAAATATGTTTGACTTGGCTCAGGTTCAGTGCTTGCATACATTTACAGTTCAGGCATACAGAATATATAGACTTTTAATTATATAGAATATAATTAAAAAATATATTTTTTAATTATATTTTATTATTACGTTTTCTTTTAGTATGTTTTATTGTTTTGTTTTTGAAATTGTTCTTAATTTTTCTTATGTTGTGAATTTATTTACTCATTTATTTTTTCAACATTTAAAGTTAGACTTTTTGTGGAAAAAAAATATATGCTGTATATATATTTATTTACTTTTTGGTATTTTTCTTATTTAAGGCACACTAAATTTATTTACTATTTTATTTTTAGATTTAAATATATAAAAATTATATATATATATATATATATATATATATATATATATATATACATTGTTTTTAAGGGGGTCCCTTCTGCTCATCAAGGCTGTATTTATTCGATCAAAAATACAGAAAAAACAGTAATATTGTGGAATCTTATTGCAATTTCTAATATTGGTTTCCTATTTTAATATACTTTAAAATAGAATTTATTTTTGTGATGCAGCGCTGAATTTTCAGCATCATTACTCCAGTCTTCAGTGTCACGTGATCCTTCAGAAATCATTCTAATATACTGCTTTTATTATGAGTGTTGAAACTGTTGTGCTGCTTAATATTGTTTTTTGGAACCTGCATGTGACACTTTTTTCTTAGATTTTTTGATGAATACAAAAAGAACAGCATTTGTTAAAAATAGAAGTCTTTTCTAACAATATAAGTCTTTGCTATGACATTTATTCATTTAACACATCCCTCCTGATTAAAAGTATTAATTGTTTTACTTTTACCCAAACCTTTAAATAGCATTGTATATTGTAACACACAATTTATTTTTTAAATAAACGCTGTTCTTTTTAACTTCTTATTAATTAAAGAATCCTAAAAAAAAATATATCACAGGTCGCCAAAAAAATATGAAGCAGCACAACATTGATTATAAATCAGCATATTAGAATGATTTCTGAAGGATCATGTGACACTGAAGACTGGAATTATGATGCTGAAAATTCAGCTTTGATCACAGGAATAAATTATATTTTGAAGTATATTTAAATCACTGTTATTTTTTTTCTGTATTTTTGATCAAATAGATACAGCCTTGATGAGCAGAAGAAACTTCTTTAAAAAAATCTTACTGATCCCAAACGTTTGAGCGGCAGTGTTTATATATATATATATATATACACTGCCATTCAAAAGTTTGGGTTAATAAAATACTCAAAAGTTAATAAAATGCTGCTTTTATTATTTATCTGACTTTATAAGGAAATGATTTCCTATTTATTTTATTTTATTTTTTAACTGTTTGACCTTTAGACTCTGACCTAGACATTGGCCAACCATCATACCAATAGCAACAGCAGTGAAGATTCTCAGTATCACAAATGATCTGATACTTAAACACGCTGAACCACTGAAACCTGAATTACAGTTGAATTCCTGTAAATGTCCTCATGAGGGGTTTCCATGCTATTTATAGATCCCATTCATTACTAAACCTCCTTTAATTTACTCTTGCCTCTTTTCTTATACAATAATTCTCTGTAAATCCTGAAACGGAGGTTGTCTGTAACCTTATGAAATAAATTCAGTATAGACACAGAGGCAATTATGAACAGTGGAACATATGGCTTAAAGTGCTTTGCCAGTTCCTCTGTCTGGATGCCAATGAGAACAGTATAAACTCTTGCTTGGACTGGAGTCACTTGTTTGGATTGTACTAAAGATGGTGCCGCTTTCATCTGCCAATCCAGGAGTTCACATTAGAACTCTGAAGTTGTGTGTCTTTGGTTAAAGACAGTGTTGAGAAGTCTCTAACTAAAAGTAGCTTACATGCATGACAGTATATAGCTCATTTTACAGTAACACATTATTTTTTTCAACAAGTAGTGGTTATAGTGTGACAAGCAAGCTCCAGTTTTAAAGTAAAACAAAACAACAATTTATATTGAAGCATGTAGGGAATAAACACGTTATAGTTATAAATGTCTCTATTAATATTTATAAAGCTAGTAGAACGGAGTGCATGTGTGAATGTGTGTGCATGTGTGTCATGTAAAAGAGAAACCTCTGGTGAGAATGACTTGACACTTTTGACATGAACATTTGCACTTGCACTCTTTTCAGTTCCTGGGATCGGGTCTGTGCAGCTGCCGGCTGCAGCTGAGCTCCAGTTGAGCTCTGTGCAGGAGCCACAGTTTCTAAAACCCCTCTCCACCCCGGCTACACGTTCTCCTGGAACGCTTTAGTGCGTCTTTCCTTGCGGTCAGTTCTCCCTGCGGTTCAGACATGCCACCCAATCTCCCGCTTATTGGACCCATCTGTCTCATTAGATTGTGTGTCATTGCTGGTACTGTTTTAAATGTCAGATTTGGAGGCCAGCCTGTATCACTTCCTCTTCCATTAAATGCACTAGAGAAAACGCCAGGTTCTTCATAGGCTGGCATGATTTCCCGACAGGGTTTAAGGCGGTATATGGCATATTTTGAGATCCAGCTGAATTTTTTCCAAGTGATTTACCCTGGTAATAAACTCCGATATTATCGCACCATCCTGTATAAATGAGTTTTTTTTGCCACCATGTTGAACCATATCTGAGTTGAAGGACGTCCACCTGCAGTGGCCATCGCAAGACCCCAAGTATGCATAACGTACAATGTAATTAGCAACACTCATTAGTGTGCAAAGCAAACTGATAATTTTTTTAAGAGTTTGGCACAAATGTGTTCCAACTTCTTTTGATTTTTAGGATTGGTTAAAACATAATAGCCATTTTATTATGACAGTTACTGTATCTTGTGTTTCAAATAAGTGAATATTTTATAGTTCTTGTCTTAGTGATAGGATTTTTCTTTTGATGAGTATCATATTCATTAATTATTCGATTTTACTCTAAAATGGCATCTCATTTTAGTTGACGAAAATACTGATCTAGTTCCAAAGAAAGTGAAAACATTTTATATATAAATTTAAACGTGTATCAACATTTTACAAAAACAACATGTGAAAACTGTCCTTGTCCATCATTATCTAAGTTATTATGTAAATAATTTCATACAGGATGCACTTCTGTTTACTGGTGTTCATTCACTCATCAACTGTAGTTCACAGATGATTGATTATGATTGTGTTATACAGTGGGTACGGAAAGTATTCAGACCCCCTTCAATTTTTCACTCTTTGTTATATTGCAGCCATTTGCTAAAATCATTTAAGTACATTTTTTTTCCCTCATTAATGTACACACAGCACCCCATATTGACAGAAAAACACAGAATTGTTGACATTTTTGCAGATTTATTAAAAAAGAAAAACTGAAATATCACATGGTCCTAAGTATTCAGACCCTTTGCTCAGTATTTAGTAGAAGCACCCTTTTGATCTAATACAGCCATGAGTCTTTTTGGGAAAGATGCAACAAGTTTTTCACACCTGGATTTGGGGATCCTCTGCCATTCCTCCTTGCAGATCCTCTCCAGTTCTGTCAGGTTGGATGGTAAAGCGTTGGTGGACAGCCATTTTAGGTCTCTCCAGAGATGCTCAATTGGGTTTAAGTCAGGGCTCTGGCTGGGCCATTCAAGAACAGTCACGGAGTTGTTGTGAAGCCACTCCTTCGTTATTTTAGCTGTGTGCTTAGGGTCATTGTCTTGTTGGAAGGTAAACCTTGCCCAGTCTGAGGTCCTGAGCACTCTGGAGAAGGTTTTCGTCCAGGATATCCCTGTACTTGGCCGCATTCATCTTTCCCTCGATTGCAACCAGTCGTCCTGTCCCTGCAGCTGAAAAACACCCCCACAGCATGATGCTGCCACCACCATGCTTCACTGTTGGGACTGTATTGGACAGGTGATGAGCAGTGCCTGGTTTTCTCCACACATACCCCTTAGAATTAAGGCCAAAAAGTTCTATCTTGGTCTCATCAGACCAGAGAATCTTATTTCTCACCATCTTGGAGTCCTTCAGGTGTTTTTTAGCAAACTCCATGCGGGCTTTCATGTGTCTTTCACTGAGGAGAGGCTTCCGTCGGGCCACTCTGCCATAAAGCCCCGACTGGTGGAGGGCTGCAGTGATGGTTGACTTTCTACAACTTTCTCCCATCTCCCGACTGTATCTCTGGAGCTCAGCCACAGTGATCTTTGGGCTCTTCTCCCCCGATAGCTCAGTTTGGCCGGACGGCCAGCTCTAGGAAGGGTTCTGGTCGTCCCAAACGTCTTCCATTTAAGGATTATGGAGGCCACTGTGCTCTTAGGAACCTTAAGTGCAGCAGAAATTTTTTTGTAAACTTGGCCAGATCTGTGCCTTTGTAACCTTGGCCAGAACTTCAGGCAGTTCCTTTGACCTCATGATTCTCATTTGCTCTGACATGCACTGTGAGCTGTAAGGTCTTATATAGACAGGTGTGTGGCTTTCCTAATCAAGTCCAATCAGTATAATCAAACACAGCTGGACTCAAATGAAGGTGTAGAACCATCTCAAGGATGATCAGAAGAAATGGACAGCACCTGAGTTAAATATATGAGTGTCACAGCAAAGGGTCTGAATACTTAGGACCATGTGGTATTTCAGTTTTTTTTTTTTAATAAATCTGCAAAAATGTCAACAATTCTGTGTTTTTCTGTCAATATGGGGTGCTGTGTGTACATTAATGAGGGAAAAAATTAACTTAAATGATTTTAGCAAATGGCTGCTAACAAAGAGTGAAAAATTTAAGGAGGTCTGAATACTTTCCGTACCCACTGTATGTAAAAATAATATTTTTTGTAGATTTCTCTTTAAAAACATTGTTAGTGCCTTGTTAATATGTTGAGCCATTGTTTTATTTTTTTCTCATGTTTTCTTCAACAGCATGTTTGAATAAAAGTCATTTAAATACTGCCATGATGCAAATTTTTTTACTTTCTTGGTTATCATTAGCTTGGTTTCCATCCAAAGTTGCAAATTTAACTTGCGCGCAAAATTGTAATATCACGTAAAACATTTGCGAAATAAGCATCGTTTCCATCCAACGAGTCAAAGAGAACAAAATCATCACTTCCTGATAAACTGGCACTAAATATCACAAAGAAAAGTAGGAGAAGCCACCGAATATAATCATTTTCATATGTAATACATGACTTGCACTTCAGAGCAAGCAGACGAAACACAATTGCCTTCAAAGGAGGATGCTTACTGTTTGGGAACGCAGACGTGTTGTTCTGGGAGGCAAATATACAGAAAGACTTTGCTCAGGCATTTAAAAATGAGCATAACAACTTTTCAGATGCTTTGCAACAAGATCGGTCTTCTAGTAATGCCATCCCATGGCGCAAAGTCACATGACTTTTTTAATGCGCATGGGACAATTCACTAAAAATGTTTCGCACAAGTCAAAAACCACCTCAAGCAAGTAATTTATTTATTTATTTATTTTAAATTTGGCGTTTCTATTACTCGTTTCTGATGCGATACTTCAAAATGCGCACAAAAACAGGGTAATGGAAACATATTGATCAAATCAAAAATCCTTTGCCATCAAACATTTTCATTGCTGTTTTTAATGGTTGAGTGGCATGTGGAGTTTTGACAGGACAATATTGAATCCCATGAGGATGTCTGGTTGGCCATGTACTGCTGATTTGATAACTTGATGCAAGACAAACATATAACACATACAAGCTCGTGCACACAAACATTGTTTTACAGCGCCCTGTTTGGCGGTGCACAACGACTCAATGAAGGAAACATCTGCCTGCGTGTTGCACTGTCTGCACCAGATCACCACAGCCGGCTAACTGAGGGAGAACTTCTGCACGGTACTTCCACATCGCCGGAGCAACTGCTTCTGCTCTCTCACACACACAGGCACACACACACACACACACACACACGTACACACGTGATGTTCTGCTTCAGCATACCACCAGCATCCTCTACAGCAGCTGTGTGCGTGTGTCTGTTTGTGTATGTGTGTCGACACATGAACTTTCTCTTTTCATCCAGCAGTTGGGAACATGCCTCGAGCAGTTGGGAACATGCCTCACCGCTGGCCATCAGCTCTGTTCCGTATTCTTCTGGAGTGTGTGGACGTATACAAGCGCACGTGCACACAGTTCCTGTGTGGTAACCCTGTTTAGATGCAGTGGGTTACACTGATCAGTGCAGTGCCACACAGGTTTTTCAGTACAGACTAGCAGAGTAAGACTCTGGCTGTGCAGTATTGCAATGTGTTATATCAGAGTCGATTAAAGGTGCCATAAAATGGAAAACTGTATTTACCTTGGCATAGTTAAATAATAACAGTTCTGTACATGGAAATGACATACCGTGAGCCTCAAACACCATAGTTTCCTCCTTCTTATGTAAATCTTGTGAATAAAAAAGACCACTGAAAAACAGGCGAATCAGAACATAACACCGACTGTGACAAAACAGTCGGGATCACTTTGCCCCCAACATTTGCATAACGTCTACCCGCCCATGTTCTAGGCCAGCCACCAGCCGAACCTACACAACCAAATCATCAGAAGTTCTGCAGATATTGTGAAGAAACAAGCGAGGAAAACAGCGAAAATGGCAGATCATGGAAATAAATGTTATGTTCCAGGCTGTGCAGGGGATGTGAAGTGCAGGGATGGGTTGGTGTCTGTATTCAGAAAGGCACGGAAAGCAAATAACGCGTTCTAATAAAATAATGCGAGCCACTAAAGGGACATGGTTAGCTCCTTGCTAGCGGTAGTCTGTTACATTGCGGTACATAAGATTACACTTACCACATAAACAGAGTAAGGAGAGATGACTGAGGATGATGGCGAATGATTTACAGATCCTGAGCACCACTGACAAACATCGGATCTTGTAAAATGTGTGGTAAGTACTGCCGCTCCATAGTATAAACAGTATGTGTGATCGCAAATCTCGAAAGTGAAAGTGAAACTATAACACGATCGACCAATCGTTCAAAAGCAGTTTCAGTACCCCGCATATTAATAGCGGCTTCCTGATTCCCGCATTTTATATACAGTATTATTACCCGACAATATAACTGCGAGAGAAAGTATTGAAATACAGGTGCATCTCAATAAATTAGAATGTCGTGGAAAAGTTAATTTATTTCAGTAATTCAACTCAAATTGTGAAACTCGTGTATTAAATAAATTCAGTGCACACAGACTGAAGTAGTTTAAGTCTTTGGTTCTTTTAATTGTGATGATTTTGGCTCACATTTAACAAAAACCCACCAATTCACTATCTCAACAAATTAGAATATGGTGACAGGCCAATCAACTAATCAACTCAAAACACCTGCAAAGGTTTCCTGAGCCTTTAAAATGGTCTCTCAGTCTCAGTTACTAGGCTACACAATCATGGGGAAGACTGCTGATCTGACAGTTGTCCAGAAGACAATCATTGGACACCCTTCACAAGGAGGGTGAGCCACAAACATTCATTGCCAAAGAAGTTGACTGTTCACAGAGTGATGTATCCAAGCATGTTAACAGAAAGTTGAGTGGAAGGAAAAAGTGTGGAAGAAAAAGATGCACAACCAACCGAGAGAACCGCAGCCTTATGAGGATTGTCAAGCAAAATTGATTCAAGAATTTGCTGAACTTCACAAGGAATGGACTGAGGCTGGGGTCAAGGCATCAAGAGCCACCACACACAGTGGCTACAGTTGTCGTATTCCTCTTGTTAAGCCACTCCTGAACCACAGACAACGTCAGAGGCATCTTACCTGGGCTAAGGAGAAGAAGAACTGGACTGTTGCCCAGTGGTCCAAAGTCCTCTTTTCAGATAAGAGCAAGTTTTGTATTTCATTTGGAAACCAAGGTCCTAGAGTCTGGAGGAAGGGTGGAGAAGCTTATAGCCCAAGTTGCTTGAAGTCCAGTGTTAAGTTTCCACAGTCTGTGATGATTTGGGGTGCAATGTCATCTGCTGGTGTTGGTCCATTGTGTTTTTTGAAAACCAAAGTCACTGCACCCGTTTACCAAGAAATTTTTGAGCACTTCATGCTTCCTTCCACTGACCAGCTTTTTGAAGATGCTGATTTCATTTTCCAGCAGGATTTGGCAACTGCCCACACTGCCAAAAGCACCAAAAGTTGGTTAAATGACCATGGTGTTGGTGTGCTTGACTGGCCAGCAAACTCACCAGACCTGAACTGTATTGTCAAGAGGAAAATGAGAAACAAGAGACCAAAAAATGCAGATGAGCTAAAGACCACTGTCAAAGAAACCTGGGCTTCCATACCACCTCAGCAGTGCCACAAACTGATCACCTCCATGCCACGCCGAATTGAGGCAGTAATTAAAGCAAAAGGAGCCCCTACCAAGTATTGAGTGCATATACAGTAAATGAACATACTTTCCAGAAGGCCAACAATTCACTAAAAATGTTTTTTTTTATTGGTCTTATGAAGTATTCTAATTTGTTGAGATGAATTGGTGAATTGGTGGGTTTTTGTTAAATGTGAGCCAAAATCATCACAATTAAAAGAACCAAAGACTTAAACTACTTCAGTCTGTGTGCACTGAATTTATTTAATACACGAGTTTCACAATTTGAGTTGAATTACTGAAATAAATTAACTTTTCCACGACATTCTAATTTATTGAGATGCACCTGTATATTTTCCTCCCTGTGTTTCCTTCTTGCTGTGACCTACTGAAATGAGCAGCACTGTGAAACAGCCATTCAGAGCAGAGCTCAACATTGAGCCGCACTGTGAAACAAGCAATCAGAGCAGAAGTCATTATTATTCATGACCCTTCCAAATAAGCCAATAACAGACCGTTTCATTCTAGGGAGAAATCCTTGGGTTGTAAATGGACATTTAAAACCATTTCTGGAGATTTTTTGCCCTTACCTAAGCCACATACCTTCTATGTAGATATCAGAGAACAATTTAAAATATTGTATCAATGCATTCTATGGCACCTTTAAGACTCGCTTTCATCCATGTTCAAACTAATCTCACAAAAAAGCTGATACAGAAATTGCACTCTGGTCAGTAAGGCTCCTGATGTGGTTTTCAGGATAAAAGCAGTGTATCTGCTAATTTAAATGTAGTTTGTTAAAGGCACAAACTGTTCTGTGGTTGGTGGCAAATGTAGTACATGTAATGTAGATCAAGAATTTTTCAACCGTTTTTGTTTATGCAATGAAAACAGGGTTTCAGCAGGTCTTAAAAAGCCTTGATTCGCTCTTCAACAAATTAAGATCTTAAAAAGGTCATAAATCAGAGCAGAAAATCTTAAATTCATAAAGTTATTGCATAAAATTTTGCTTGAATTGCAAAAAATAAATATCATCCTCAGTGTTTTTGTTTAAGGCTATCTAAACATACATAAATCAGGATATATTTACAGGAATTAATTCTTGAAAAATGGCCAATTTATTCAAATTTGATTCAAGATGTCTCTGATTAAGTGATTGAAGTGTTTAGTTGTTGGATGTAATAATGAATATATCAGTCGTCATTTACTCCCGACATCTGAGCCGCTGAAGACACAGAGGATTAACGTTACTTTCGTTTTGAAGGGAATGCGCCGATCCGATCTACATAAATGCTTCTATGTTCGTGCGAATCATTCATGATCCAGCTTCATCTACAGCAGAAGTGAGTACAAGGGTTTTTTATGAATCTTTGCAAATCGCGTTTCCTAATAATGTGCTAGTTAGCCAGTTTCACGGCTAAAGTAAACAGTACTGCTCGTCACCCCATGGAAGAGAGGGCCGGGGTCAGCAGAGTCATTAGCGTTTAAAGCAACATGGACTAAAAAAACGGCTTGCTGAAAACAGAGCTGATTTTGACAGGGTAAAAAAGGTGTTTTTTACACTACCATTGAGAAATTTTAACCAAAGTATGTTATAGACTTTTCATTAAGACCCTAAAGAATCATATCAACTTATATCAAATGGGCATCCGATGACCACTTTAAGGTGATATTTCTGAGCCCATTGTTCATATCTTAAAGAGGTCATCGGATGCAAAATTCACTTTTACAAGTTGTTTGAACTGAAATGTGTGTTGGCAGTGTGTTTTCACAACCATATAATGACAAAAATCCACCCAGTGTTTTTTTTTAAATCCAGATAAATAATATCCCCTTTTTCAAATCAAGCCGTTCAAATTCTTGGTTGTGTGATGTCACATGGATCCAGGCCCCTCCCACGATTGTTGATTGACACTAGCGTTTTACCTTAGACCCGCCCTGAGTGAGCTGTCATCAGTCCGCCATTGTTTCGACGCCGGAGAGGTTGTAGACAAGAATGTTTCCTAAGCAATTGAGGTGTTTTGTTGTTGGATGTATTAATGAACATAGCAGTCGTCATTTACTCCCGTCATCTGATCCACTGAAAACGCAGAAGAGTACTTTTGTTTTTGAAGGGAATGCACCCCCGATCTACCTAAATGCGTCTATGTTCACGCAAATCATTTGTGATTCAGCTTCACCTCCAGAAGAAGTGAGTATAAGTTTTTTTTTAATGAATTTTGCAAATCGCCTTTCCTAATAATGTGCTAGTTAGCATGTTTCACGATGAAAGTGGCTAAAGTTTGCAGTCTCTCAGAGAACTGCGCGTCACCCCACGGAGGGAGAGGGGTGGGAATAGCAGAGCTCATTAGCATTTAAAGGGAAATGCACTGAAACGGCTTGCTGTGAAAAGAGCTGTTTTTGACAGGTAAAAATGGGTGTTGTTTTACTCTACCATTGAGAAATTTTCATCAAAGTATGTTACAGACCTTTCATTAAGACCCTAAAGAATCATATCAACTTGTGGAAATGGGCATCCGATGACCCATTTAATAAGCAACTTCAATTTGATCAATTTGACAGAAACTTGACTTTCCCCTTTCTTTCTCTATTCACTCTTGCTCTAAGATTCATAACTATGCCACTTGAATTTGACAATTCTTATCTGGTCACTTTGCTTCTCAAGTAAATGTATCTTTAAATTTATCTAGAAGATGACAAAATACTGAGGAAAAACAGAGTGATTTCTTTGCAGTGTGACAGAAGGTACAGTAAAAGTTATTTAAATATTCTACTGCATGGTCTAGCTATTTTTCTTCTTTTTTCTTTCTGTACAATTAATTAAAAAGTAATAGAGATTGGTTGGAAATGTTGCTAATGCAACTCATTGTGTGTTCCCTAGACATTTACATTAGGATAACATTTTGACTTATTGTGTCCCCTTCAATTTAATCCTCAAATTTTCATTACTTGGTCTTAAAAAGGTCTTAATTACTCTTAAATTTACCTTTATAAAACTAAAGGTTATTATGCAATAAAGCTGAGGTCACCAATTAGTGGTCCCAATTCAAATCCATGGTTTATCCATAATTTATCTTAAATTTTTTATATGAATGTTTTTCTCCAAGCAGAAATGGAGCACTGAAGCAGCATATATACCATGGAAATGTGCATTTCATGATTTATTTACATAGGAAGCACAATCATGGGAAACAAAGAATCAATGTTTCCTAGCATGTGAGTTCTAGCAATTTCATGTTATCTCCAGTGCTATAAATACATTTGAATAGAATACTGACTTGAACTTTTTATTTGATTTATTATATTCAGACCTTTTTGGTAAGAAATTTTAGAAGAGTTATATAGAATTTTATATAGAGTTACTTCCTCACCACAGGTTTGGGAAATAACCTTGATGTTTGCAATGTTGTGGTACTTTTCACCTGCAACTTCCACCTCTACTGCAGCATTGTATGGGAAGGCCATTGTGCTCTTACTCCGATGATTCTAGTCCTTCTAGAGGTTAGGAAGCAAAGTCAAAGTCAGCTTCCTCAGAGAGGAGGCTCTTTCTCTGAGAAGAAAATGGCTACTGCTGTGACTCCTCTGCAAGTCCAGACTGCCAATGGCCCCTGCTGTCCTCTCTCCCAACCACATAAATAGTCTAGCGTGGGTAAGGCACGATTGGACGTTAAAATAATAATATCCCGTTTAGTAAAAGGGAAAGTGCAGGGCTGCTCATTCCCAGAGTGAGTGGTGGGAAGAATCGATGACTTCCTTTTCCGAGTCTCTGTGGATTAAGGATACAGCGCAGGTCCCCAGGGTGTCTATCGTATTAATAGTCCTCTCGATGAACTTGGAGAACATGTGAGAACTTCTGGTCAATGAATCAAACAAGAGATCGCGTGGAAAGCACATCTCCCAACCACGAGCGTGTAGTATCTAGTATCTTCCACACAATGGGCGAAGCAGCGAAGGTGTGTGACATTTGAATGCGTTGAAGACAGCAACCTGAGATTTGAGCTTTTGAAGTGTCAGTCCAGGTTTCTATTGCTCTGGAATTGTCAGGCATTAACCACAAGTCTGTCCTGGGGTGCAGCGCCCTGAGCGAGGGAGTGGGGGACTTTTTCTCAGGTGAAGTGTTCCTGGGCTTTGTGTGCCATCACAAATCGAAGTCCCATACATGAGTATGAGAAGCGCTCGAGTATCGGAAATAGATCGGCAGCTCTGCCCTATGGGATGTGCTGGGCTGATGACATCGGGTCTCTATGGTTACCAATGGGGAAAGCCCCAGCGTATGCATGCTGACTCTATTCATGAGAATATAAATTAAGGATCACATGTCAAGTCTGACACTCTTCAGCTGTGTGAAACACTTGAGCCTGTTCTGGGAAAAAATAGCAATTAGAAATGAGAAGATCGATCTCGAAGTATTGATACACTCTGTTATATTGAGAGGAATTTTACTTAATCTATCATTTTAATTTTATTAATTAATTATTACAATTTTATTTTATTAAATATACATTTTAATACAAATGTAAGAGTTTTTAGTAACGATTTTACTATTAATTCAGCATATACTATACATGAAAAAAAGGAAAATTAAACGAAATATTAGGAAATAGAAAGCAAAATCTATATTTGTTATAATGAGTTTGTGTGATGGTTCATTTCAATTAAAAATGGATTATATTTTGTCATGTTCTGTAAATAAAAAATAAAATAAATGACAAAAGATATTACAGTTTAGACCAGTAAATGTTAAATTACATTAAATTATGGCTTTCAAAATTCTAACCATCCCTAATGCTGACGTTTTAACTGGTACGTAGTTGGACCAGAAATGAACACGCAGTGGGATCGCAGAACACAAATGCTTATCTTTTCACATAAAGTCAAAAATGGGGAACAGAAATTAATTTAATTGTTCATTTAATTGTTCAACTAGACCGTTGAAATACGGCCAGAAAGGATTGTTTTCATTTCTTCTCTAGCTAACGTCTCCCTAAGATGAGTTCCTCCGGGCAGGGTGGCGATTGTCCGACATTGAGGACAAACCCGTGGTCCCTGAACGGGGACAGGAGCACCAGCGTACATACCGACATACCACACTGATGGTTGAACATGTCCCAGAGCGAGGGCCACCCAGCTCTGTCGGCCCTCCACGGTCTACCTTCCGCGTTCCTCGTCGGGTCCGGCCAAGGATCAAGGGCAGGCTGCGTGTCGGGGGACTCGGTAATGAGTGCAGGGGCCCAGCCATCACTTTCAAGCTCTGGCCCAGGAGTGTAATTTCATCAAACGCTATTTCCTGCAGATAAGACCCAAACATTTCTCCTCTTTTCTTATTTTAGGGTGGGAGGGAGCGGGATTGATTGACATGATTTCGACTGAGGGAATGTGAATCATCTACAGCTCTGGTAGCATTGCAGTGTGTCATGTTAAAGCTCATCTGCCAAAGTATGTGTAAAAGTGCACGTTTGTGAATAGCTGCTTATCTATGGTTTGTTGTGTTCGGGCCCCTTCCATTCAAACATAACGTAACTCAGCTCTCTAGCTCTTTAATAGCTTAATCAGGCCTGTATTACACTATTACTTTACTCACCCAAGACCTTGCAAATTGTTTCCAGCTTTGAGGAAAATCAGTTAAGATAGTTTGCAGGCCCTGATAGGCAGTAGATTTTAATTTAGCGTAGTTGGTCCTTGTTCTCTTTCTTTTGGTTTTGTGTTTAGACTACAGAGAGTTTGATATTTGCCTTATCTAACTTTGTTTGACCTCAGTAGCATATTGCTTGCTCTTGGCATTCCCACAGTTGGAAAGTGTGTTGTGTCAATGTATGTGAAACATTAGGAACTCATCTGAATCTGAACTGAATGATGCTGTCACAAGGGAGAGGACGACACGCAGACAAGGACAAACATGGTACTTCCTTCCACGTGCCTCTGCCGTGATCCCAATCATTCATAAATTTGCACACCCAGGGAGGTTTGGAAATCTGTCCATCCTGTTCATTATCTAGAAGCCTCTGGCCATTAGGCTGGAATGAGAAACCATCACAGGCTCATCTCTAGATAACGTCATGTTCCGGAGGGACAGAAACCTGAAAGCCCTAACAGCTCCCTTTTCCGCTGGCTCTGTCTCAATTCATTGCTCCCTGCCCACTTTCATCTGGCCTCAGTCTCTCTTTTTTTAGTTTATGGCCTTCCCTGTCAATGCTCTTATGTAGCGCTTGCACTGACAGCAGTTCACAGCGACTGGAAGTTTTCATTACAGTTATGACATTGTAAGCAACAGAAACTGGTTTTGAGGCAACAAAGCAAAGAGAAAATATTTATGTGCAACAACATGAAACTAGCAAAGCTTATGCGATCTACAGTTTGATAAGAGTTTGATACTGTAGTTGAATTAGTCTACTACAGACAGTACACTTGGTATCGTCCTAGATTTAATCTCACTTTTTCTTGCCCTCATTGTTGCTTTGCTTCTTGTTTTTGCCTTTTTCATTATTTCTCACCTGATAAATACTTGTCAGGTATTTTACCATGTTTTATCACTTTCTTTTCTGCTGATTCTCAAACAGATGAAAAAGGACCAGTGGTTTACCAACCAGCACTTTATTTTGATATAAAAGTGAAATTGAGACAATAAATGTATTTATTATTATATCTTATTTATTTAATCAATTAAAGTTATTGATATATCATTTCAATTATATGTAAAATATATTTACAAATAGATTGTATACATTATTTATATAATTTCTGTCATGACAACTCTAGGGATAGATTGTAAAATTTGTATTACTGTAAATAGAATGTGCATAGGTTTGGTCTTGGCAGACTTGACTTGCTATGCTGCTGCTGCAGAGCAAGTAGACTTGCTAAATGCTCAAATCATAAAATGAAAACAAAACATGCTGCTGCTGCTAGAGAGAGGAAGAGCCCCCGTAGCAAATCTAGACAGGTGGTGTTGGGGAGGAGGTGGGCTAAAATGGGGACCCACATAGCGCGCAGGCATAGCATTCATTGAATATGTCCTAGGTAAACGGTAATAAATATGTGCATCCTATTGGCTGGGAACACTGAATTAAATGAACCAATTAGAATGCAAGTAGAATTTCATGGCTGAACTATTCATTTATTGATATATTTTTATATAATTGCAATTAAATAAAAATATATTATTATTACTACTAATATTATTTATGTATTTATTTATTTGCAATGCATACTTAAATTAAGTTTAAGGAAAGAAAATTATATGAGTAAGTTTCAAGTTTTGGCAATTCGTGTGAATGACAGTTGTAGTGGAAAATATGTGCACATATACATATATATATATATATATATATATATAAACACTGTACAGAAGTAGAATTATGCAACAGTGACCTTTACTTGCCTCATACTTCACAACGCATTCTTGTTGTTTTCATCTCAGATTCTGTATCACTCAAACCATCAAATTAAACGACAACAACAAAAAATTGTAATAACAATGCTAAATGAACTAATATGAGTTCACAGGAACACAGTTACACTTTGGTTTTGATTAAAGGAAATTTTTAGCATTTGTAATGAGGCTGTGGGGTGACAGGTAGGGAAGCACTGGTATAGGCTGAGCAGCCGCCATCTTGCTTTCTGTTTTCCAGCCCTCACACGTATCAGCACTCATGAAGGAGAGCAGACGAGGAAAGAGGATATTTTCAGTGTTCAGACAGGGCCATGGTCTTTCTCATCCTCTATGTCTCTTTTGACCTCTGTCTCTCGTGTTTGTCTCTGTCTTCCTGTCTTGTGCACCTTCCTCTCTCGCTCACTCTTTCCTTTCCCTTTGACTGTGTTTCACCGTATGACTGCTCTGCTTTGGCCTCTTCTCCATTTCTTAATGTCTGTGCCTTTTATCTCAGCCCCAGCCATCTATGTAGAGTTCTGTGTAGAGCATTGAGCAATTTTCCCTCTCAGTCATCTCAAAGATTCACCTCTCTCAGCAGAGTCTGTTCTGAAAGCCCAACTCACCAAAATGTAAATAGTGCAGAGGCTTTCTCATTACCTCACTGGGTATTTTTAGGTGCCTCTTAAAAGCAGACACGAGGAGGCCCATAACTCACCAGCTACAAGAAAAATCGTAGAGACAAACCAAAACAATAATGCACTAACTATACGGTAGAGCAGTGCAGTAAAGCATGCTGCAAAACTGCATGTAAAGAAGTCTTTATTGCTTTCGTCATTTTTATGTCACATTTGAAAGCAGCAGCACCTCAAGACCTTGATGTTGCAAAACCATTTGGGGAAGTTAGTAATGGTCTTGCTTTCCATAGTAGTGTGGGAACAGGAGTTGGTGTCTGAAGAGAGATCACAGTTGTCATCACATCATCCATCGCTCCCATTCCATCCATGTGCCTCTCCCTCTGCTTGTACGAAGTGTCCCTGTCTCTGACAACAGTGTCTTTGAGGAAAGGAGGGAGTTTTGCTCTGTCTGCTATGTCTGTGGGGCTCAACTTTAGCGGGGTGTTCCCTCCCTGGTTCCTCTCCAGCAAAATTACCTTCAGCTGCAGTTGGAGCCAGAGGATGACACACATCTGGGAGTCTGGGCCCAAAGCCGAGGTGGAGGCAGTCTTGATGCTTCTGCTTATGCTGTAGTCATCACGAGGCTCTCTTCTCTACGTCTCCCTGCTTTCTTCCAGGAAAGGCCTTTTTCCAGCCCGTTCACACTGTACTAAGTCAAGACTGTTTGGAAATGGAGCAAGGGATTTAGGAAGGGAAAAAAGAGAACTAAACAAATCAAATGATGACGAGGATGACTTTTCCCTTTCTTTCCCTATTCACTAACTATGCCACTTGAATTGGTTTGGCTACAGAAAATTAATTATTTGGTGTCCTGTAATGAATATTCATTAGGCCCTGTAGTCCTACCTGATTGGCTAAAAGGCAGACAGTGGTGAATAAGTGCTAAGATTGCTGCTTATTACTAATTTATTTATTTATTTATAATATTTATTATTTATTTATTTATATAAACTATTTGTTTATAGATTTATATTGCAAATTATTTAATTGACATGAGAATTCTTCTCAATGTTGTTGTTTTTGTACTGTTGCCAAAATCTAAAATATAATTATTAGTTCCTAGAAAGACAAACTTTGAACTTGCAAATGAGTAGCTTAAATCACAGCTTAAATTTCCACAATTCATTTTAAATCCTTGACACTGTTAATTGCCGCTGCAACAGGTTTGATGATTTTTTTTTTTGTAAGTATAGGCCTGTGAGAAGTTTGATTTAAGGGTGTGAAACTCTGTACTCATTGCATAGTTTCAAAGAGATGACTCAGAATTGTTTCCACCTGAGGTGAACAGTCTCCATCCTGTTACCCGTAGTCATACAGAAACACAGAAAGTGACACTGCATGCACCTTTTAGCTACATGCATTGTTAAATTGCTCATTCTGTTTCTGGTAATGAGGCTAGAACCAAAGAAATCACCGCTCCGTGCACAAAAAAACAAGTCTGTAACACAACGGGTACTGCATTTAATGGACAGGCTCCAGAGTTCGTCCCCCATCTCCATTCAGGCTCCGCTACAGTGAGAAGGCTCCGTCGGAGTGGATCGGGTCCAGCAAGGATTCTCCTCTCACGCTTCCTCTTTTTCATCTGGCCGGAGCGGTTTCCTGCCCCCTGGATGCCGCGAGGCCATAGGGGCGGATGTGTCCTGAGGAGGGCTTTCCATTAGTACAAAGAGGTGCTGAAGAGAGAAGCCTTCATCCTTCCTTCCTTTAAATAACCCTAAAACATGACATCATAGACAGAAACCTAAAAGGGGAGGAGAGGAGGAGGAGGGAAGGTTGAGAGCCACAGAAAGGACTTATCTTCCCTTCTCAAAGCATGGCAGCTCAGTCCGACGCCAGTCTTCCAGGAGGCTTTGATCAGGCTCAGCTTTCTGCTTCCAAAAGGCTACAAAAATATCCTTCTTATTTCAGAAACTTACATAATTTCTTCTCCCTTTTCCCCTTTGCACGGAATCTAATAAAGCAATGAAACTAATAAAGCGAATTAGGACTTGAGCCGGGCACCGGCGCACAAGAGCCCTTTATGTCTTTCCTCGCAATATGGAGCTCACAGAGTTGAGCTCACAGGAAGGTCTCCAGCAACGCGGGTGAATGGCTCTGGTTTGCTGTGCAACGTCTGCAAGCAATCCGTGCACCTAAATGTATAGCTTTGAAGTCAGGTACTTTTCAGGGTCCGCTTTCACATGCAGTCCCATTTTCATCTCAAGACGGAAGGCAAAAGTAGGAAGCTAGATGATGTCGGACCACGTGCTGTGCCATGCCTGCAGTGGCCTAAAGGAAAAAGATTGAGAGAGAGCGAGGAAAAAAAACTGCTCTTTCATTTTACTGTGTAGCCAGCTGTACTGTACTTCAGCGGCTCTGTGCACTCTATACACTCTGCTGAACTGCCAGATAGTAATCAATTATAACCCTTGTCACTTGGGGCCATGGGTATAGCAGCTGGCCACAGGAAGCACGAGTTCCATAGCCTCTTAGCCAATCAACTGCCTCCAGCTGTCCCCACACTTAACCACCATTCAAAGTGTGGCTGCTGCGTGCTACTGACGAGGTTCCCTCACCGGACTTTCTTTTCCAGTTCTTCCTTCCTAATTCTCAACAGCGCAGACACATCCGCCTCAGGCTCTGACCACCACCCTCCCCCCTAAAGCGTCTCTCTCTCTCTCGCTCTTTCTCTTTCTTTCTCAGTCCCTGCCTTTTTGACATACTCTCCCTCTGCTCTTTCCTTTGTCTTTTCTGAGTCGCATTCTCATTCTTTTCTTTCGTGTCTCTGAACTCTTCTCGGCTCTTCTTTTCTTCCCTCATGCTCTTGGAGTTTTTTCACAGGTGTTTTTGTGTGTGTCGAGGGGAGGGGGGGGATTTGCATGTTCTCTGGATATCCAGCCTGTGGAGAGCAAGCCAGCCGGCAGATCAAAGCCCGACCCTGTAAAATGATCTGAAAGAGTCCCCCATTAGCATCCATCAGGGTACCCTGAAAGCTCCCCACTCGGCTGAGGGGGTCTGAGGGCCCCCCAAAGTGAAAGGCAGTCTGCGGAGGGAAAGAATTGGAGGGGGGGTAAAAAACAGGCAACCCGGCTGAAGACATACAGGAAATATTTTAGGAAGGGAGGAAAATTCCCACAACACTCCGAGGTTGTTTTTTCTTCTTCTTCTTCTTCTTCTTCTCTCTCTTTCCCTCTCTCCTTGTCTTAGATTTCCTTATAGTGTCGAGACTGTAAGCAGAGAATATCTCCATCTGTGCTCCATCTCAAGCGTCGTATCCTCTTTACCCCTCTGTTGGAGGGTCAAGGTTAGTTCCGACATCAGCAGGGAGGGAGCGCTTCAGCCTGGTACATCGCGTGGTGTTAACGAGCACCTCCATTTGTCAATTTGAGCACCAAACTGACCTACTTCCAAACCGGTTTTGGAAGCACGATGTGAGCATTCAAAGGCCCGAACCTGACTACAAATCTGCCATCTGGTTTTACATCAAATGTATAGTCTCTCCCAGTGCTGTAGTGAACGCTTATGCTAGCTCCTTCCACACTAGGGTCTCGCAAAACCTTTGGTGCCCCCATATGGAAGAGAACAAGGGGGGCCCCGCTGTAGCACAGTTATGTAACCCTGCGGCCCTCCCATGCTACTTACCCGCACACATGCTCAGACACACTCTGCTTGCTTGTCCCTTTGTGCTGACTGCTCAGGCGCGCATGTGTTGTAGATTTGACTGATGGCTGTACAGTACGTCTGCATGCAACTTTCCATCGATTGCAACTTTTGTTGCGTGTGAGGAGGTACTGTATATGTTTGCATGATAATTTGCATTCGATTCTGTTAACTTTAAAGCGTGCATGCACGTGCTGATGTGTGTGTGCTACCGCATGCCGCTGTCCCAATAATGGATGTCCCGTTTGGCATGCCGAACACTCGGCTGTCTGACCGAGGATGAGTCTCTCAGCCACTGAGGAAAGAGGATGTGATCTCACCCGATAAAAATCCAACCTATGTCGTTTGCTGCTCATGACTTAATCCAGGCTTCTTCTTTGTGCTAAGCAGCCCCCTCCACAACCCACCTCCCCTTCTCTCTTTTCCTTCTGTCCCCAGTTCCTGCTGGATAGGAGAAATGAGGCCGGAACGGGTGAAGGTCTTTTCTACTGTACTCTAAAAGACTTTGGCAGATGCAGAGCTCTCCTATTGCCTAATCTTCACATTATTCCTGTTGTCATTAATGCTATTGTGCGGGTGAGTATATCACATCGCAAACATCAAAACCGCCAAAACTGGTTTGCCAAAACCTGCACACACACTCTCAAGAAAAGTGAGCCTTACCGGCCATTTTAATTGCGCTAGCGCCACTGCTCAACAACTGTCCCGGCAGCTGTTGGGACGCAGCAGATGATGGTGGCACATCATAACTCAGGCTGCTGTGAGAAATGCCGGCAATGCAGCGGCTGCAGCCTGCACTTCCTGTCCGAGGGCAAAGGGCCTCTGTGTTAGCATGATGTAGCAGGAGGGCTCACAGATGTCGCTTAAAACTCTGGCCCCGAGCTTTCACTTTCATTCAGCAACATCTGTTGTCACAAGTGTTATGACATAGAGCAGAACATCACAGCAGCTATAAATAGTGTCGGACAGTACTTGTATGTACAGCTAGCATCAATGCTAATTGTGTCTAAATGATGCTAAACCACTTTTAGATGGTTGCTAGAATTTCCAGTGCATAAATGTGGTATTCAGCATGCTCATTCAATGAGAAGATTCACAAGAGATATCATATGGCTTTGGAATGAATGTGCATGCCAAGCTTATTGTGAATCATTTCTCGAGGATAGATTGATCTGTTTCGGATCTCCTCGGGGGATTGATTTGCATCAGCGCTTCAGGACAAACTGACACCTTTCACAAGCATTCCAGAGTTCCTTATCATTCCTAAGAAAATGCAACCCTCTTTTATTGTGCGAAGTGTGTCATAATCATATCTTTTATTATTTTACAGCAACCATAGATGAACCATACCACACACGACAAGGACAAGGAATATTTATGTAACTCATCATACATAATTGTGAATTTGTTGTGCATGCTATATGTTTAACTCCTCGTGGAATGTGTCTCACGAGACTTGCTTCCTTCCCACCATGTTATCTACTGTTTTGTCTGAGGAACATCCAGCCCCCCCCTCATACGGCACAAAACATACGTACTCCTCAAGCCTCATGTGCTGAAAGGGGACCGAGCACCACCCCTGATAATCGTGTGCAGGCAGCTGAGGTAGCTTAAACCCTCGTAGCCGACACATGGCTCAGGAAAGCATTCCCAGCACCTCCATTCCATTGCACAGCGGATGTCATTACCTTGCTCCCAGCCTGGCTCCCTCCTTCTCCTCATAACATCCAATTGATTTATCCCTGATTGTTTGAAGCTTGCAGAGTGCAGCTGGATTTGGTCCATATGAGGACGGCGCTGAGGGGTCATCTATAACAATAATTTTCAGTGGCTCATTATTTTCGGGCCAAACAACCCAAAGACCCAATTTCCTTCTTGGCTGTCCATAAAACTGACAGATGGCAGAAACCTGGAAAGACATTTTTTTTTTTTTCTCATAATCATTAACCCCTCAAATGTCAAATACAGGACTCCCCCACTCTGAAAGTTTTTTTTTTTTTTTTAAAGGTGAGGAATTTTAGGGGAGGCGGGGTGGGAAAAGTATGTGAAATAGCTTGAGGGTGCGCCACACCAAAGTTAAAGTTTTCACATGATCTGCTTTGGGATGTAGATTTGGTGCAAAGGTGTTGTCATATTGTTTTTCTTGCTTTATGGTTATTGTTTTAAATGGAGGAATTCCCCAAACAGCATCCTTTTTCATGCAGTCTAGATGTTGAAAGGACATGGGACAGATCGCCTGGCCTCTGAGAGTCTCTCGATTTCTGGGGGAAATGCCTCTGTGATAAATGCAAGGCCTGGAACAACAGCTGAAGTAGGACTTGGCCAGATCTCCCAACTGTTGGAGACACGAGAGCAGTTTCCTCATAGCTTGGCTCAGGCTCATGAATGACCTCTTAGATTTTTTCCAATAATAACCAAACTCCTCTACTCAGCATTTAAAACACCCCTTTCTTCCTGTTCTTTTTTCTACCTCTTGTCCTTTCTTTTCTTCGAAATTTCCACCCCTGTCATTCTGGCAATGCTAGTGCAAGTTCAGAGCTGAAACCTAATCTATATCGCAGCAGACTGCAGGGCCCAGGACAGAGTCTGAGAGCAGCGAGTGGGTGGGCGTGTGTGGGGGGGCTATCAAGGGGGGCTAACAAGCCTTTTGTTCTTTCCTAAAAGAAAGATGAACACTGCTGTCTTAGAGTTTCCCATTGGTAGAATTCTTTTAAATTACATATTCGGATTTAATCAGTCGTATTTTAAAAATACCTCTCAGCACAAGATATTGTATGTTTGCCATTGTGATATTCATCATCTATTTTTTTCTTTTTCTTTTAGTCCCTCTTTGTCATCTCTCTGTGGTTCTTCCTCAACAATATGCTTTTCAATTAATCATATCCTGGTTATAGTTTACGCACAGGCCTGCGAGGAAGATGACAATCTGTTAATTTGCTCAGAGTGACATTTTTACTCTGCCATCTTTCATTGCGGTCACTGACCTACTGTAAATATGTAGTTAATCTCTCCCCCGTGTGTTTGAAATGTCACGGCTGATGAGAGAACATGTATTTGCTTGTTATGGATTTCCTATGGAATGCACACTTTCGGTCATACCCACGTTTCATGTTTTAATAAGCAGTCATTATGGAGTATTCATTTTCCTACAGGGTGTGGAAGCCAAACCTGTTGGTACACTACTGATTCACGCTCCCCCCAGCCCACCATGCCTGGCATCACAGTTTGAACTAGTCACTCACATTCTTGAAGTGGATAGGAATACTTCACCCAAAAATGAAAATTCTGTCATCTTTTACTCAACTTCAACTCAAAGATACTTCGAAGAGTCCATACAATGAAATCCAGTGGGGTCCAAAACACAACATTGCCGCTGTTGAGGTGAATTTTTAATTTTGTGGTCAAGTTAAGGGCCACTCGTGTGCTTGCACTTTAATTTCTGTTATGAAGCTCCGCTCAAGGTTCAATGAATGTTGTGTACTGTATACGCAAACGTGGGTCTATTAAAGCGAGAAGAAAGGAAAAGGGATGCAAACTTTATATGACTCTTCAATGAATGGTGGAGGGGAGGGCAGCAGCCACAGCATGACAATTCCAATGATGGTGACCATTCATAGACACAGGAAATGCTTGACCTCACACCCTGAGAGACGGCAACAACAGCCTGCTTGTGTTAAAGGTGTTATTGGGTATAATTACGGCTTGGCAATGAAGATGGTCTACATGCTTGCTGCTACCACCAACATTGCTCTCCTGATAGCATTCTAGGATGCGGTTTATCCTTGGAGTTCTTAAATGGATAGTTCACCCAAAGACTTCGCTCCATACCTGTATGACTTTCTTCTGCGAAACACAAAAGAAGTTACTTAAAATGTTTTGTCTACACAATGCAAGTCAGTTGGGTCCAATACACTTTTTGAAGTTCATCACAAAAGGAATTAGATTTTTGCATGCTTGTTTGTCTGTGCTTCTCACAGGGTCAGGTCAGCGATGTAACTATCCTTGTCTCAATTTCACTAATTGGATACATGTAACAACATTACCTAGATGATGGTTTTGATGGAGCATGTGACAGGAGTTTAAAGAACCGTGCTGTTTTCTAGAACTAACTATTTCCTCCCTCTGACCTCGTTTATGGACCCCAGACTCAATCCTACTATTGTGCACATGAAGGCTTGACTAAGGGCGACCGATTCAGGCTCTGGTGGCATGATTGCTGTAGCCCGTAATGCATTCCCATGCTCCCAGGCCCTGCGTAGGAATTCAGAGGTAGCTTTACTGCCGTCACCGCAGTGCCTTTCTCCATGGCTCATCTGTTCATAACTGCTTCTATTCACTGCCAGCAAACTTCCTGAACCACTCAAGCTAAGCAGCGTGGAAGGAGCCGTCACTTTAAAGGTCTTTTGGTCTCTCCGAGCCATCTTTTATGGCCGAGCACCGGGGTCCAGATTGGTCCCTCCCCAGTTCATTAGAAGCTTGTTGTCCATTCTCCCTTTCTGGCATTCTCATGGAGAGATTTGGGGAAGTCAGGGGGGTTGACCCATCAGTCAGGAGGTCTGGGGGGGCTGACCCTTGACATGCTGGGAAGCTCCGGAGAGTGGAAGTCGAGCCCTAGAGAAATTAGCAGGGGGAACAAGGCATTTCCATCCCACATCCCCAGCAGAGTTTCTCTTCCCTCATTGAAAGGCTTCTTACCATTCACACCCCCAGATTGAAGTGGACAGTTCTGAATTCTGAATCAGCATGGAGGGAGGGTAATGGAGATTACCTTCCTGGAGGGACAGACAGAGAGATGAAGGGGGTAGGGGAAAAGGAAGAAAAAGAGAGTAAGAAACGGGGCATTCGGACCCCTGAAGCCCTTGTTGGGGAGAAGATTCCAGGTCTGCTTCCAGCCACGGCCACTGCTTACACTCCCCCCTCTAAAAATAGTGCTCTCCTGTCCGGAATGATTCAGGAAAAAGGCTGCATCCCTTTTTATAGCCTTTGCATGACACAGCATGTCAGTGTTGTTTTCTTTCCTTTTCCCCCCTTGTCCCCCTGTTTCTCCGACACAAAGCATCCCTCTGTCTTCGGTGAAACACATGTATTAGATTGGGAGTGCGGAAAGCAAGGGTCACACTCCTGTCAGTAATTGCAATGCGATTATGAACGAGCTAACGTGATTAGGGCAGAGGAGTGATTGAAAGGTGAGTGCCGGCCTGTGATGTGGACTGGCTTCTCAACTATGTGGAGGAATTCCAGAGGTAATGGATCATGAATGGCTTTCTCTACCCTAAATGTGGACAGGAGAAGGGCAGAAAGTTAAGAATGAGTCCTGTGCAGAGAAATGGAAAATTAAAAACAGGGATCAAGATGTTTTCTGAGACTATGAAGCAATTTGTATCATTTGTGGTTCCAAAATTAAATTTAACATACAGGATTTTTGCATGCTAATGTCTGACTTGAAAACTAGCAGGAATGATTCTAATGATAGGAATGATTCTATCAAAATATATGAAATGAGACATGAAATATGAATGAGAAGGTGATTCTTTTGTTGCATGACCATGCAGTGACACATGATTGTAAACGTTCAGTAAAAACTCTCCAAATGCGTCACGACATGTGAAATAAAAAAATAAAAAAAACATATGTATTAGGGTTTATAATATTAGCTTACAGTTTTGTGGCACTTAAGATGTATTAATGGAGGTCGTCACATTGCTGTATTATTGGTTGCTATTAGACATTTCTACTTCTTCATCACCAGTGTTGGGCTAGTTACTCAAAGAATGTAATATATTACTCATTACTAGTTACTCCTTTCAAAAGTAATATTGTTACCTTACTTATTACTTTCTGGCAACAGTAATTAGTTACACTACTAGTTACATTACTTTTTCTTCACGCCCCACATGAGTTGTAACTGTGTATCTTCCAGATAAAATTCTTCTAGAATGTTACTAACAACATATTTCTGCCTCATCATTTGACCAAAATCCACATTGGATCGCAGTCAGAAGTTATTACAAACACTCAATATTGATTGATAGTGGCATTCAAGTAGAAGTGTTGTATTCATCTCATTAATTGTCATGTGTAGCTTGAAGTAATTTTTCCGTTACCCATATGTGATTAAATTTTGTTATGCATTTTATCAAATCACATGAGTTTGTAAGAAACTGTTACATTTTCCAAAAATATTTTTAATTATATTAATATAATGTCCCACATGCTGATCAGAGGGATGCAATGCCAGAGTAAAGTAAATCCACAACTTACACAACAGATCTTTTTTCCTGACAAAATCAATATAATGCAATATTTCTATCTGCTGAATGTAAGCTTTTCCATATTCCAAGCTTGCCTGCTGCACTGGGGACATCACATGCATGTGTGAGTCATGAAAACTATGAAAATAAATCTAGGAATTATCGGATTGTTAGATTTGAAATCAGCAGGGTTGAGGCATCAAAAGTAACTATGTAACTAAGCTGTTTTATGGAAAGTAACTGTAATATTATTACTGAAATCTTATTAATAATTAGTTACACTACTAGTTACTGCAAAAAGTAATATTATTACAGTAACTAAATTACTAGTAACTAGTTACTGCCCAACACTGTTCATCACAGTATGCACACTTACTGGTAATCGATGCATCATGTTGCTGCTTATTTGCATAAAGTAAACTTTGTTCAACTCTTTTGCATTGACACCTCAAATCAGGAACTCTCAAGGTTGCATTAAAGTTACAAAATGCATCTAGTGAATGAAAGTGCTTCTTTGTTGCATTATCATGCAGTGATGCATGATTGTATAAGTTCTGTATATCCTAAGCATATTTACTATACTAAACTAAATGAAAAGTTCATTATGTCTATAATATAATGTCATCATTAATGCAAGTAGCAATGAACGGACACATGCACATATGTTTTTGTAACAAATCTGGGTTTTGTTAAATTTCCCCCCAGCAGAATCTTTAGAATTTCCGATTAATTCTGAAACTATGAATGTTCTTTATGGAAATCAGGTAAACATTTTGGACTAATTTTAATCATCTAAAATCTTTTTATATATATTTGTAAAATATGTTTGTTTTATTTATTTATTTATTTATTTATTTATTGTATGGTAAAGCCTGATGGTTGAGGTGAAAATTATTGTTAAATATTTCAGTTATGAAGAGTCAGTTTCATAAAGTTTTAGCAGGTGTGAGCATCCCATGCAGAACACACTCTACATCTGCATCTGCTTTCGGCAAAACACGTAGGGAATGTTTTCAGGAAACGGAAAAGGGAAATTCAGAACCGAATCCCTTTGAATAGAGGTATCATTTGATAAATATCTAAAATGGCTTGGAATCACTCCAAACACAACAAACAGTTAAAAGTCAAAATAGAACCACTCAGATCTGATAAAGTGGCTTTCAGGCAGTTGTGTGTTTTACTCATTTTAAGAACAAGATTCTCACCATTATGGGAAAATATATAATAATATATTTCTGGCTTACAAACAGAGTCATGCATTTTGTCATGCAGGAGCTCAGCGAGATGTTGAGGTTATGATAGAGCTGATCATTTTTCACAAAGTGGCACTCGGCAGGTGCATTCAGCTTGAGAAACTGCTTTTCTCTAAATGACTTGAAAACCTAGTTTCCCCCGCTCTGTTTTTTTTTATCATTTTCATTTTCTGCTCAGTGCAGAGTAATCCATCACGCCACATTTCTAAAAATTTAGCTTATAACCACAAGTGTGCTGTCACTTTTAAATGTTTCTATGCGGGCTGTTGCCTCATGAATGTTTGACTGCCATGGTCTGATTAAATAGATTTAATTTTATCAATGCATTATTCAGATAAGTGAATAGGCCGCAGCAAATGTAGTGACTCAGAGCTTTGATATGTTTTGTCAAGTTGCATGGCAACTTAAGGAAACATACCCTGTCTTTATTTAACCAGTGATCAATTTAATATCATTTTTGCTCTCAATAACTTTTCTTTGGAGTACATTTCCTTGTTAGCACTGTTACTCAAAGAATGTCAAGAATTGTCATAAAAGCCAGTGCATGATCATCTGTTATTGGCGTGCATTTTAAATCAAATTATTTTTCAAAAATCTTGAAAGCCTCAGTGCTTGGCAGGTAATACCTTATGTACAAATATTATAAGATTTCAATGTTATGGGTAAATTTTAGAAAAGGTGTTCATAACTAATGGATACATGTGCAGGACACAAGATAGATTTAAAAATGTTATTTTTCTCTTTTCATAGTTTGAGGTTACTCTAAACATGTTCTCTAATTATTTTAGTTTCTCTCCTTTATACAGATTAATTTCTAAGACTGATAACACCTTCATTGATCCAGATTCATCTTTGGTTTTAGGGAGTGGAGGCAAAGAACCTATCATAAAGTCTTCTGTTTACCTCAGAAGTGTGACGGGAACTCGGGTTCATTGTAGGTTAACAAGGTGTGAACAACCAGTATCATAAAGCCTAAGTTTACAGAGTGCAGAATTAAAACCCAGGAGATTCAGACTCGCCCAACTAAAAGAATGCAACATCCAACACTATTTTGTCTGACATTTAAAAGGTGCAATTCCACAAATCCCTGAAAATTTCCCCCCAGTATTAAGTTCACACAATAGCATCACAGCCAAAACAACCTCCACCCTTCTTAAATAAACCCAAACAGAATCTTGGGTCTGTCCTGCGGGGAGGTGCGGCTGGATCACCATTGACGTGTCAAGTTGATCAATTCTCTTCATGGCTCCTGTTTTGGGGTATCTGGTCAAGAATATGGTTTTTACAATACTCAAAAACCTGTCTATAGTCATCTTTATATTTAAGTATTTCATTCTTTTATTTTACTCTGTCGTGCTCTGGACTGCCCTTTATCTCTCTCAGCTGTTCTACTGTGGTGTGTTATGGGTTCATCGAGCTGGTATGCGGCAGGAATCTTTGGATCAAGGTAATTTCACTCTGTTTGAGATTTTCCCAGGATGTTAAGCTTCCCTTTACCTTTGTGTGCCTCAGCAAGCGAGATAGCAAGCGACACATGTTGCAAACACACACACGGTGGCTCCCGGGGTTTGACGCCAGCAGCGGGGCAGGGGGAACTTGAAAGATACGGATCGTAAATTACACCCGACACTAGAATTTCCCAAAAGGATCAGATTATTGCAGCCTGACTCAAGTGTGGGGCTATTCTGTGAATTCATGTGTGGTAGGATAATCGTGATGGAGGGCTGTTTGATTTGTAATGCCCTTTGCTGGAGGGCTAGAGGCCTGAATGGGGGGCCTATCGCTGAACCTTTAAGATCCTTTAGTTATATTAAAGGAGTAGTTCCTTTCTTTTTTCCCAAAAAAAGAAAATTAATTTACTCCCCCTCATGTCACTGATATGATTACAGGTCCACAGTTTCGAATTAATAACGCCTAATTTTCACATAATTACTTAAGGAATAATATGTTATGAATTCAAAACCATTTTAACATGCTGCAAGATTTGAAAACTGATGCATTTGAAGGTTAGCATCACATATCCAGCTTTATATTCAGTTATAAAATTAGAATTAAAAAAAATTTCGGTAACACTTTCTATGAAGCCCATATTTATAATACATTATAAGGGTGTTCTTAAGGCATTATAATGAATGCATAAAGCATTATAAAAAAACTTATAATATGTTATATAGTCTTATAAATAATCATAACAACAATTATAATACATTATAATGCTTACGCATTTGTGGTTATAACTTTTAAGATTATAATTATTTATAACACAGTGAACACCATATTAAATCTACTTTTACATTTATAATGGACTATATATCTTGACATTATTTAAGATCTTGTAAGTGGTTAGGTGTGGAGTGTTATTTGAGTGTTCCCTGTGAGGCTAATATTAATTTTGATGTGAGCTAATTAATAATTTCAACTTTAAAAAAAAAATGCAATGTTTATATGTTAGGTTACATTTTATTTTGATGGTCCCCTTAGTCTATTGACTATAAGCAACTTTTCAACTACATGTCAACTCTCATTAGAGTATTAGTAGGCTTAGGTTAAGGTTAGGGTAGCTAGAATGTTGACGTACTTGCAAAGTTACTTATAGTCAGTTTGTCTGTTGAGGAACCATCAAAATAAAGTGTCAGCATATATTTAGCAGACATACTACTAATACTCCAATGACTGCTAGTTGACATGTAGTTGCAGAGTTACTTAACAACAGCTGTCTGGGTACCATCAAAATAACCAAACTGATATTAAAATAAAAATAGTTCAAAGCAAATGTGTCATATTACACATTCATCTGATCTGATATCTGATCTTATGGCTGTTTGAGAGAAAAAAATGATTACTATTATTATTACTATACTTATAAGTGGTCATTGATGGCTTTAAGTAAAGTAGAATAAGAAAGGTGGCAAGATATGAGACTTATAATACATTATAACTCTGAGAAATATAATCCATTGTAACTTGGATGCAACGTGTTCACTGTGTGTTATAAATCATCACACTCTTAAAAGCTATAACCACAAATAAGTAAATATTATAATACATTAAAACTGTTCTTATGAATATTCATAAGATGATATAACATATTATAAGGTTTTTTATAATGCATTATGCATTCATTATAATGCCTTAAGAACACCCTTATAATGTATTATAAATATGGGCTTCATAGAAAGTGTTACCGAGTTTTCTAATTTAGTAGGTTTACTCGGTAGCTCACACGATACGGCAGTGCACTTCGGTGATGTAGTGCTCCGGTACGAACCCCTTGAAAGTACGGTCACGTATTGAACCCGCGTTTTAGCATCACTCACTGGATGTTTCACTTTGAAACTGCTGCGAAACGTGCAGTAAGGTACGTATTAACGGTGCTGCAGAAAAGTATTTAGAGGCACATATTTCCAATGAGCCTGGGTTGGATATCTTTGATGAAATCAAGCTTTCAGACCCTCCATAGCCAGCAACATAACTACCACGTTCAAGGCCAAGAAAGGTAGTAAGGACATCATTAAAATAGTCCATGTGACATCAGTGGTTCAACCGTAATGTATGAAGCTACAAGAATACTTTTTGTGTGCAAAGAAATAAAAAATAACAAGTTTATTCAGCAATTTCTTCTCTTCTGTGTCAGTCTTCAATGTGCTTTCATGACAGTACCACAAAAAGTATTCTCGTAGCTTCATAAAATTACTGTTGAACTACTGATGTCACATGAACTATTTTAAAGGTGCCATAGAATACATTGATACAATATTTTTAATTGTTCTCTGATATCTACATAGAAGGTACGTGGCTTAGGTAAGGGCATAAATTCTCCAGAAACGGTTTTACATGTCCATTTACAACCCTAGGATTTCTCCCTAGAATGAAATGGTCTGTTATTACCTTATTTGGAAGGGTCATGAATAATAATGTTGAACTCTGCTCTGATTGGCTGTTTCACAGTGAGGCTCAATGTTGAGCTCTGCTCTGATTGACAGTGCGGCTCATTTCAGTAGCTCACACAGCAGGAAGGAAACACAGGGAAAATATATATTTCAATACTTTCTTGCACAGTTATATCGTTGGGTAATTATACTGTAAATAAAATGCGGGCATCAGGGAGCCGCTATTAATATGCTGGGCAGTGAAACTGCTTTCGAATGCACAATCGGTTTTTAGTTTCACTTTCACTTTCGAGATTCGTGGTAGCACATACTCTGTTTATACTACAGAGCGGCAGTACTTACCTCACATTTTACAAGATCAGATGTTTGTCAGTGGTGCTCTGGATCTGTAAATCATTCGCCATCATCCTCAGACATCTCTCCTTACTCTGTTTATGTGGTAAGTGAAATCTTATGTACTGTAATGTAACAGGCTACCGCTAGCAAGAAGCTAACCATGTCCCTTTAGTGGCTCGCTTTATTTTATTAGAACACGTTATTTGCTCTCCGTGCCTTTCTGAACCAACCCATCCCTGCACTTCACATCCCCTGCACAGCCTGGAACATAACATTTATTTCCATGATCTGCCATTTTCGTTGTTGTCCTCGCTTGTTTCTTCACAATACCTGCAGAACTTCTGATGGTTCGGCTGTGTAGGTTCGGCTGGCCTAGAACATGGGCGGGTATATGCAAATGTTGGAGGCGTAAACATTAATGATCCCGACTGTAAAGTCACAGTTGGTGTTATGTTCTGATTCGCTTATTTTTCAGTGGTCTTTTGCATTCACGAGATTTACATAAGAAGAAGGAAACAATGGTGTTTGAGGCTCACGTTATGTCATTTCCACGTACAGAACGGTTATTATTCAACTATGGCAATGTAAATACAGCCTTCCATTCTATGGCACCTTTAATGATGTCCTTACTACCTCTCTGTACCTTGAACATGCCAGTTGCATTGCTGTCTATGCAGGGTCCATAACAAATTTCTTAATTTGTGTTCTGAAGATGAACGAAGGTTTGGAATGATGTGAGGGTGAATAAGTAATGACTGAATTTCCATTTTTGGGTGAACGATCCCCTTGATGCCTTCAAAATGTAATATATTTGAATAAAGTGAAAAATAACATATATTTTGTTCTGTTTCTTACATAAAGCTATCATAAAACTCCAGAAGACTTTGTATATGCAGCACGAGTAGCATCGACCACTTTTATGATGCTTTTTTGCCATTTTTGAACGTACAGTTTTTTACGATTGCTTAAGCACAATTTTAAATTCAAGGCTCGTTTCGTCAAAACACTACACACAATTTACCCATCCATACACACAAATAGCAGAACACCTCAGTTCTTTTGCAAAATGAAACACTTCATTCAAAACTTCACAATAACATGGCCCCATTTTGACACCGTATGGAACACACATTGTTCATACAACCTGATTCTGTTTGAACCACTTACACACTGTGGTGCTCAATCTTAAACACATGTAACATTTCTACATTTTTCTAATGATATACTGTAGTCTGGGTTTGATTTTTTTCAGAAATATTGTTAGAGTACAGAACATGATTGACCAAACACAACACACAAGACCAGCACTGTACATTGATGAAAATATTTATTTCTCTCCACATTGTAAAATCACTCAATACATCCATGCATTTCCAAAGGTTGCATATTGCACTGAAAATCAGAACATATTCTAAATGCAATATAGAACATAAGCAACAAAAAGATTTGTGGAGAGAAAAAGAAAGCATAAAAAAATAAACAAAACAAAAAAGACCCTCAACATCATCTCTTCGCTGCATCTGGCCATAGCACTTCGTCCACATCCTCTCTTGCAAGACAGTGAGGGAAGAATCTTCTTGAGTGGCGAATCCATCCTTGCACAGACCCATGGCTTGAATGAGGGATATCCTGACATAGGGCTGGAGATCGTAAACCATCCATTGCCATGCCAAAAAAAATCAAAAATAAATAAATAAAAAGGGGGAAGGGAGAGTATGGTGGGAGATATTGGAGTGAAAATTGTGGACGCTTATGAAACCAGTTTTGGACCACAGCAGATCAGTGGAAAGATACATTATCCCAGATGACAATGTATCTCATCTGCTCTGCATCCATTTGGTCTTCTGCTGTGACAATATTGTGTAGTCTGTCTAAAAATGTGAATATGTGGGCCATGTTGTAAGGAGGACCCCATTCTGCATGATTGCAGCATATATTGTGATGTTACCACCACGTTGGCCCGGGACATTCAAAATAGCTCTGTGGCCAATGATGTTTCTCCCTCTCCCTCTTACTGCAACATTGCCTTCCATTTTTGAAGACACATAAATTCATCTTTTGCCTTTTTATAGTGCTTGCACCTGATTGTTGAGTTAAAGTTAAGCACCTAAGTGTCTGCACACCTGAGGGCTGTGTTTGATGAATTGGTTTATAGGGGTGGTATTTTGGAAAGCAGTGTCTTGTAATGGAAAAGAAGTGACATCATGTTAGATTTCTGTGTCTAACGTAAAGAAGTGTGTTTAGTGTCTTGCAAAACACTGTGTGTAGTGTTTTGCAAAAAGTGTGAGGCTGAGAATGTGCTTATATTTCTTCAGATCTGGACTGAGGTTTTGCTCCTTGAAAGTGTGTGTTATTTTTAATTTTAGAGTGTAAGCAATCGTAAAAAACTGTAAAATGTTCATTCCCCAATTCAATGTAATTGCATGGAAAAGAGCTAATAGCACAGTCTTTAGAATATTTTCTTTGTGTTAACAGAAGAAAGAAAGTCAGTCAGGTTTGGAAGGACATGAGAATGAGTAAATGACGACAGAACTGTAATTTTTGGATGAATTATCCTTTGTAAAAGTATGCTTACTTTTACTTTTATATCCCTCACGTTCAGTTAGTATAACTTCAGAAGAGTTTTTAGGCTATATATGGTTAGCACTATTACTGAAAACCCTAAATGAGGTGACACCTGAAGTATGTTGAACGTGAGAATTTGCAGATGATCTCTCTCACATCTATGCTTTAACCCCACCTGATTTTGCCAGGGACCCACAGGTCCTTATCCAAGAACACAACTAGGTGACTAGGGCAACCAAGGTGCAAACCCATCTCAAGATGCCATACCTTGTGCATACAGTGCAGGTGTGAGTGTGGGATTGCAGGAGAACATGACAGGAACCTACACGATTAAAACAGAACTGCAAAGCTCGCATTTGGATCAGTGCAGTAAGAAGTCTTACGCACTAGTTTGCTGCAGGTGGTTTTCAGCTGATAGAAAAAGCAACAAGATTCAGTGCAAAACAACAAAAGTTACTATAGTTTCAAGCTGGTTTCAAGATAGAGGAGAGAAAAAGCAGTGTTTCTGCTCAAAGCGTATTTGATCTCGACTGCTACATTGTTGACAAAGCTGAAGTATGCTTTGCTCCCAGGTGGAACTTCTCAGGATGTTTTCCCAGTAATGGAAGTGTCAGCCATGCAAAGTCTGGATGGCATTTTTTGTGCTGACAAATTCTTGAGGGACATAACCTGCCCCCGAAATGTCCTTGCATTCTCCAACAAGGCTTTTGTTTCTCTGTGTGGGTTCTTTGCTCGGAGGGAGAGGGAAAAATGGGCACTGGAATGGTAAAGTATCAGCTAGCAGCTGTTGCGTGAGTGACAAACTCAAGGGCTTGTGATATGAGAGGCACAGAGGAGAGGAAGACAGCAGTAGCTGTGCTGACCAACATAAAATGTGCTGGTGTGTTAAAGAAAAGACAGTACCTGTAAAGAGGTATCTTGGAAACAATAATATTTGCATGCACTTATGGGGAGAATGGTCTTTGTGCACAGTGAGCCCCCGGTTTGACGGTTGTCTATGATGTTTATATGAGGATTCGGGGGTCGGGAGTATGAATGCTGTAATGATGGCAGGGCGCTTTTGACAGGGATCTACATTGTCGATTTAGACTAGACAGACTATGTCTGAAGAAAATGTCTGTCGTCACATTGTCCAGGTTGGCTTTTGATGTCTGAAATGATGATGGGGTAAAAATAACACAGATTCCTCCAGTAATTTATTTTAAGTGAACCAAAGAAAGTTTTTTTCTAATAGGAGATATGCCTAAGCTATTTTGTGACTGCTGCTCTATACAGTTATTTCCTAAGGTCTGTTGCACCTGTTGTGGGTTTGTGCTAGTAAATAAGAGAAAACTGAGAAGCAGTGTTACAATATCTCTTCCAGTGTGTCAACTATGCTTAACTGTTATTAACCATTGGACACTACCTTTATTTGACTAAACAAAGAAATCTCCAGTCAACAATAAGATTATTTTCCTTTTGATTAAAGTAATGAGATAAACGTGAGTTTTAAAGAGTTTGTGAGGCTCTTGCATCCTAATGAATGTGTTAGGCAGCATAAAACATTTTACAGTTCAGGTCTTTTAGCCAAGCAAATTAATTGGTTATAAAAAGTCATACAGAGGAATTAATTGAGAATCATTATAAATTTGTATTAAATATTTACACATATCTCTTTACTTACACCCCCAAGCTTTTACAACCATAAAATAAATAATAGCCTTTTTTTAAATTAATTAATATTTGGAGTAAGTTTTATATGCTGGGCATATTGAGGTAAGATAAATTAATGACATGTGTTGATAATTTAATGGAGAGATTTGTTTCTCATAGTTGGATGAAGTTGTTATTTATATATATATGTATAATTTTTTTATTCAGTTCTGTGTAAACTCTTTAATTTTTTTGTTCAAACAAAGATGAAGAAATTTTCACTCTTGTTTTTGTTTTTGTCAACAGCAGGTTCAGCCAGTTGCCATTTACAATAATTGCAAACTATATAAATTAATGAAGCATATCAAATATTTTTGTGATGGCTAAGTGCTCTTGTTTTTATTCAGTAAGGACATCTGCAGTTGCTCAACCACAACATTATAACTGTGAGAAATCTGTTATTTTGTTATTCTCTTTCTGTGCCTTTTAACTAGGAATTTAACTTTTATTTTTGTTGTTAATGTTAAAGACATTTGCTGCTTGATGATTTTTGTTAAAAATGTTAAAAATGCATGTATTTTATAAACATACAAGCCTGTTCTGTGTTCACCTGCTTATTCCAAAATATATGATTCTCCAAGAAATAAATTTACTTTGTTCAGAGAAATAAGGAATTTGATAATATTTGTAGTAATTTAATAATATACAAAATTGTGATTTATGATGATGAACCTTATAAAAATATTTTCTCCCTTTGTTGTTTAACTGTTCAATTAAGCAGAATTAAACAATAATGCAAATACAGAATTGTTTGTAATTGTAAGTAAAAAAAACAATACTGAAATTAAATAAAGAATTAACTGAAGGTGGAGAATATTTTTGTAAATAATATAGTACGATACAAAAGTGTAAAATTGTATTTGTAACATTAGTTAGCACAAAGATTGTTTTATTCATTTATGTTTGATAATAATAAACAAACATGTTTTAAACATGTTTACAGAAAGATCTTCCTCTTAAAATATTTTTTAGAAAAATTGAATAATTTAGTTGTGGCTTGTACATTATTATTTTTAATAAATGTCTTTTGTTTTGCAGACATATTCTTCTAGAAAAAAATATTTATAGTAATCTAGAATAATTTCTTATTAATTGTGGCTTTTTGCAACAATGCTTTCACATGAAGGAAGTGTTTGTTCAGTGCTGTAGATTATTGCTGTAATGCTTAAGACTGATATCTGAGTTTAACTGAAGAGATGATTGTAAATGAGCAAACATTTGTGTCTCAACATTAGTTTTCTTATTATCCTATTGGATGCTTGTTTCATATAACTGTGATATTTATGTGTTTAAATGAATATTATGTTATATATATATATATATATATATATATATAATCAGATATACATATTTAATCTGATCATTACACCTTTAATTTGAGGAATATAACTGTCCTTATTTTAGAGTTTGCTTTGTCTTAATGTGTGATAATGACCACACAGAAAGACTTCCTTGATTTATGGAAGCCTAAAACTTAAGCTCTTTGAGTTTCCATGGAAGAAAACACATAGGGTAATGTGTGAAAAACTTAATTGTAAAATCAGCTATAATATTTGGAGGGTCTGGCAAAACTTTCTTTGGGTGTGTCTTCACGGATATCGCGCTAATTGCAGGCATCCGGGAAATAGCACGAGCTACTCTTACTAGCCCAGTAAGAACTGCTTTTGTGTGACGTCATTATTCCGCGAAAAAACAGCATGGTCAGGTTAGAATATAGAGGCGTGAACCACAGACAGCCATTAGAATCAGACCTGAGTTGACTTTTTTGGATGTTTATTTGAGAGGGGCTGTGTGATGTTCTGTCGTGTCTTTTTGTTTAAGACTGTTTGTTTACTGTGATGGATATATCCCGACGTTTAAAAGATGCTCATATTACAGTTGACTGCGTAAAAAAAAAAGAAAAAAAAAAGAAAAATAATTATATATAATATATATAGGCTATATAAAAATGTTTGGCTGCTTGCATGCCTTGAAATGAGCTCAAAGGAAACTATAGGCGTTGATTTATAGATGGTTTGAATTACACATTACTTAATGGGGGAGTCATAACGTTGCTGACATAGAGGGATATTTATATATTTTATAAATGTTTATGTGTATTTTATGCTAATAAGAAAAAAATCTTATAAAAGCAACTTTAATGTGACGTTTTTTTCAAACAGGTACGTTTAAAACAAACAAACAAAAAAAAACTAAAACGTTCTAATAATAAATAGCCTATTTGAGTAATTTATTAGTTATTGTTTTATTTAAAAAGAACATTTGAATGATATAAGAGTTTGAATGCGCCAGAAAAGGAAAGCTTTGTATCGTTAAAAAGAAAAAGGATGCATCCTTGATGTTATAATGACTCGTAGTGCCCATTGTTTGAAGCCATTAATGCAGCATTTGGATGTCTGAAACCTACTCATGATGCCCTGCATTAGCGAAATTTCACGTGTCGGCTGCGTGTGGGCAACACTGCAGTTTAAATAACGCGCATGTTTTAACAAGGAAATGAAATGACCAGATGTTTCAGCATTTGACTAATTGGAATTGCTTAATTATCCCTAAATTCCATACTGTCGCTGAAAGAAATCATTTTTGCATGCTCTGTCAATTTAAATTCATATAGGTTAAGTAATTTAATAAAAATATAGACTTATTAGCAGACTGACTTTGAAAATAATAGAATAGGCTATATTTTTATTCAATGTTTTTGCCACTTAAGCATTAATTGTAATCATTTTATCATCTGTATCACTTTATCTTACAGGATACGGTTTTTATAATGAAAATATCTTTTGAGTTTCTCAAAGCATCACTCTGAGGGCTGCAGATATTGCTGTCGCTCTGCAATATTTGTGTAAATTTATTTATGACATTGCACGTGGCAGACTCTGAGGAGTAGAAACGTTCATCAGGTGATCAGCAAAATAGATTAGGTTCTTCCTGGCACTTTAGAATGTGAACTTCCACAGACAAAGTCTGCCCAGTAACAATCCGAAAGCCTCAGAAGGGCGCAGAAGAACTATTGGCTATGCACATTGTCAAAAGGGGAGGAAACAATCTACAGCGAGAGAGGAAAAAAAAAAAAAGTTTTAAAGAGACATTTCCTATCACATTTAAAAGTGTTGAAACGAAGCAACTGTTGCAAAAGCAACATAGCTGCGGTCTGTTGAGTTCTTCAGAATCACTGTTAGAGGCTGGAGAACCTCGAGATGCACCGTGATCAATTACTCACTATAGATGTTCTCTAGAATGTCTTTGAAGACACATTAACGCTATTTAATACTGATTTCCCTATTATAAGAAATGTTGAACTGCTTTGACTCCGATTTGCAGCTTAAGTGACTTTCTGAATGAGTTTGTGCGTTATGCATGTTGAAATCCGTCACCTGCACAGCAGATCACAATTTTGGAAAGCTCACATCTCCTTTTGAGGCTTGGCTTTTTGATCCTAAATTGAGACGATACAATGCTTTATATAACACACTGGGGGCAGCTCAAGAGAATAACTATCATTCAGCTGCTATCTCTAACGAGCGTGCCTTGCTTCATGCTTTCGCTGCATTTCCTAGAAAGCTATCTCGTTGACCACAGGCGTTGCATGTAAGATAGCTGTATTTCGACTTTGTGATGACTATGTGGCATTTTAGTGTCCTTAAAGTCAAAAAGAAAGGTTTATTGGTCTAATTTGCGCAAATGTCTGCTTGGCACAACTATATTGGTCAACTAGGATATGCATATTATATGCATATTATTTGATACTAAATAACATCATAAAAACCCCAAACCACTTTTTTAGAACACTTTGAGATGGGCTACTATATATAAGTTGAATGTTGGGTTGGGTACACTGTGTTTATGTCTATGTTTATGTTTATGTTTACCCAGCGTCGTTAAAGTAGTTGCGCATTAATAGGTGAGTGCATGATCCATAAATATATCAGCCAATATTGCAAATCTTGACCATCTTGCGGGGGCTATTGATAACCAGAGCAAGAGGGCTGGAAAAGAAGAGGAAGACCGAGCATGTTGCGTCTGGCCAATAATAAGATGACGCTTGCGTCACGCAGCCTTACATCTGCAGACCTCAAATGTTGCAGAGAGAGGAGCAGAGCAGAGAGAGACTAGTGGGGAAAAGTTTGCAACAGGATCAGGACTAACCTGGACAGCCTTGTAGACTGGTTTTATGTGCCTGAGAAGTCCTTTCTGCTCTTTTTGACATTTCGCAACCATTGTATTTGACTGTTTGTAGGCTTATTTGAGATCGAAAAGGACTGTAACAATCATGGAACTGCTTTGTCTCGAGATGGACACCATTGTAAGAGCCCGTCCTGACCCGAATCTTCTATATGATGACAGGGTACTACAAAGCTTGTTGACCATCGAAGAGAGGTTTCTTCCCCAGTGTTCATATTTTAAATGCGTTCAGAAAGATATTCAGCCCTTTATGCGGAGGATGGTGGCGACTTGGATGTTGGAGGTTTGTACTTATCCGATCATTTCCGTGCTTACACCGTATCTTCAAAACGTATAGCTAAGTGTTTTCTCCTTTATTCTGTCATGTAAGCATTGTGGAATGCAAGTAAAGGAGCTTCCCTAATATTTCCGAAATGGCAGATCCGATTTTGTCGGGCTATTTATTTTATTGCAGTCATAAGCGCTGATTTTGGACCAAGTTCACGATTAGATTTGCAGGGGGATGGAGGATATCGACATATGTCAGTGATCATAAGCGCATATTTCTTAAAGTTTTCCGTTCCGTTAACACAGAGGACAGAATCGTGCTTAATGTTATTTATTTATTTTTTGGATAAATATTTCCATGCACACGTATGCACTTCAATGCTTGCCGCTGTGCTAGATCTAACCATCGCCATGTTGTTTTTTCTTTCACAACTTTATCGCAACAAAATGATCGTAACAACTCTTTACATGTGCATGACTTGATAAATGAGCCTTTAAGGTACATATTCAAGGTTGAATATATTGGGAATTACGTTTCTATAATTTTGTACAATTTTTTGAAATATATGGTTGCGGAAGGGGCGAGGGCCCGCACTGCTTCTTAACCCATGCTGATCGAAGTCTATAGCCTTGGAATTAAGTTCGGTTTTTGTCAGAATCTTTCATATTTCTAATCTCTGAATGTTGAAAACGTTAGGGGAGGACCTTAGCTTTATTTTCATGTTTTAAATTGTCAGGTGAATCGAGCAGGAGAATTTATAAAAATTTTTGAAAAAAATATTTTGGTCCGATGGTGACGCACTCTTCTAAGACCGCATGCTACTTCGTTTAAAGAATCGTGTTTTAATCATATAAAACGTCGATTTCATTGCTTGTCAATTGTCGGGAATGATGTGAAAGGGGTTGGTGAATATTTAGAGATATGAATAGTAGACCTAGACAATTTATTTATATTTTTAAATATTTTATGAAAATATGACGAATTAAAAAAACAGATCCCGTACTGTGTTGCATGGGTGTTTTTTGGCTCGGGCGATTGTGACTTGAATTCATTTCTTACTGAATGAACCAAAGGAATGTGAGTCTATTGACAAAGATGTTAGAGCCCCCTTTTCATCCATTAAATATATACATTTATAACAACGACAAGACAGAAATTGCACTTTTTTTGGAATCAATCTCTTATGTTACCGTGACGATTTACAACCTGTTATCTATGCAACTGATGGACAATACTACGTATTTCGTTTAATCGGCATATTTATTTGATGTATATATAGTCATTGCGAGTCTTAAAAATTACACTAATTTTGTTGCGCCACGTGCATCTTTTCCTCTGAACTTATTAAGTTATGCCCTGCCCTTTCCAGGTCTGCGAGGAACAGAAATGCGAGGAAGAAGTTTTTCCACTGGCTATGAACTACTTGGACCGATTTTTAGCGGTGGTACCAACAAGAAAATGTAACTTGCAGTTGCTCGGCGCTGTGTGCATGTTTCTTGCGTCTAAATTGAAAGAGACGCGTCCATTAACTGCAGAGAAGCTGTGCATCTACACTGATAACTCAATCAGACCGCAGGAACTGCTGGTAAGCACCAAATAAACTCTTTGCATACCGAAACTAACTTATCTCTAGTGACTGCCAGAAAATTGGTTACATACCTTATTCACAATTTTCCTCAATATATACTATTGCTGTGTTTATTTGTTAACATTACAGTATATACTGCTGTTATGGGTACATTAAATCGTTTGGTAGGCTAGTCATCCCACTTAAAATAAAATTTCAGGTTATGCAGATACTTGTATACTTTAATTTGTGATGGAATTTTTCATAGTGTGTATGTTTACAAATCAATGCCATAAGAATTAAAAGTAGTCTACAGCAAAGACTTGGTTCTGTTTGACAAAATATTCTACCGACTGATGGATGTTCTCCACAAACATTCAAATATCAACTCAATGGTATTAGAGAGTCAATGCTTGACAGAGCTATTACGCCATCTAGTGGCAACTATGCAACCCACAGCTACATCAGGGCTGAAGTCTCTTTCCACCTGTATATACTGTATTGGATGAATATTGATTGTCATGCAGGAGTCCAGTAATTTTAAGACTCTGTCAATTGAAAGATACAGCCTACTGACTACTTGTCATTGTCTAATTAGCTAATCATCATTCAGCTTCTTTTCATATATATATATATATATATAATATATGTATGTGTGTGTGTGTGTGTGTGTGTGTACACACACACACACATATATATACATTTACATATACATGGGTAGTTGACATATCAATGTGTCCTATGGGGTTACGGAAAAATGCAAAAAAGAAAAGAAAAAGAAAGAACTCTAACATTGAAGATAAACCTCTCTCATGCTATTTGTAACTCTAAGAATGAAGATACATTTTTCTCATGTTATTTATGTTAAGTTTTTTTTTCTACATTTTCTACATTGTCACCATAGGACACAGTCCAATTTTTATTTGTCATCTACCCACACACACATATATATATATATGCAACTGGCCTGCAACAGTTTTTTTCTCAGCTCCACTACTGGCTCATCAGTGTCTTTCTGGCAGAAATGGGCAGTTCTGTAGTATCTCAGGCCAAAGAGTAGCTCAGACCCCCCCACCCCCCACACCTCAGCCTAGCCTATTGTTATATCTTTGTTGTTGTTGGAGCTTCTGCTGGTCTGCGAAGTCCAACAGATGCAGGAAGCCGAAGATCAGCTGTCACAAGTCACATCTTCATTTTTGTCCTCGTTAGCTGGCAAGAAGTTCTTGTAAATGAAACCGCAGTGACAGCCTGGAGATATGACTGAAGGGCTCAAAAGGAGGAAGTGGGTTCCTGCATCAGGGCTGTGTTGCAAGAGTGTCAGTGAGTTTTAGGGCTGGCCTCAGAGCACTTGTGAGGTGACTGCTGAGTTGATAGTTGACAGAAAAAAAAATGGTGTTCTAAAGTTACTTAAAACTGGTATTTGTGGTCATTTATGGCCAAATAAAGGTTCAACGGTCTGCTTAGAATATGACCAAAGATTGAGTTGGACAGTACAGGTACACAATAATTTGCTAACATCTTATTATGTAGTATTGAACCTTCAGTAGTTGCCAAAATTGTTTCTTCAGTTGATTAGGGCAGTTCAACCAAAAATGAAAATTCATCAAAAATCAACATCTACTCAACCTCATTTAATTCCAAACCTGATTGACTTTCTTTCTTCTTCCATTTAAGAATGTTTGTCCACACAATCAAAGTCAATGGGGTCCAAAACAACAATGACTGGACCCCATGGATGTGCGTTGTATTTATTAAAAAAATAAAATAATACATGAGGATGAGTACATTTAAATTTCGAGTTGATATCTTTTTAAGAACAAAGCAGCACACACCAAACTGATAATGCATACTACTTTTTACTGCCCAAACTTCACAGATCAGTTAGAACGCAAAGGCTCATTTTCACATTAGCATGTAATTGGTTTTCTTTTGGAGAACGCCTCTGCTCATAGTTTACATTCTATCATACCTCTCTTGGTGTACCAGGAGTCAATGGTTTTTATTGAGCGAATGTGGCTCCAACATGTCATCAGGCTTCATGTTCACATCAGGAACCTCCCCTGAGAAAAGAACTGACAAGAACGTGTAGCTGTTTGTACTTTTGGGTGAGTGACTCACCAGTGACATCCAGCAAAGAGAGGAAGTGGAGAAATCATGCATCAGCGGATGGCTGCCATTGTATTTCTTCTCACTTAAGAGTGTTGCATGGGTAGATGTTCCTTTGTGGGTGCTTTATAGCAGTTGTGAACACCTATACTGTATGTGTCAGAAGGTAATGGCAACCATACTGGGCCATCTCATGACTAAAGTGCATGTGGTTCACTTGTGGAGAAAAACCACCTCCATCTAAGCGAGGCGCTCAGTCATAAGGACTGTCCCAACGAGTGCAAGTTTTCCCCAGTTAGTCATTTGCTCCTCTGTTACTCACCCCACTTCAAACAGGAAGGGGGAGTGGTTATTTGAAGGATGCTGTCTTCTTGTTGACTGAAGCCAAACGACTTAGCATCTTACATTTACATTTGTCACTGTGAGTTAGGTCAAAGCAAGTTCATGTTATGCATCAAGAGTGCCCCCAAAAGACGAAATAGTGTCATCAGCAGTGTTGTACAGTCAACTTCATGGTCATTACTGAGCCTTGTTTATTCCATTGAGGTTACAACTCAAAATAATTAAAAGACTTTTACATATATAATAAGGTTTCAAATTAATGTGTTTGTGGTTGCAAATGGGCTAATGACAGGTCCAACATTTAACTATGTGTACTCAGACCTCTTTTGACTTGACAGATTGCTATAAAACATACTCACAATTACACTTCTATGCTAAGGAGGAAAGTACCCGATGCTGGACAGTCTCTGTGAAGTGACTGGGCAATCTGAGTGACCCATTTTTCAACTCAAGTGTGCCTGCATTCAGCCTTGTAGCTTTTAGGATTTCAGCTTGTATCTTTGCGTAGTCAAGACCAAACCATGTCCTGGAGGAGCTTTGCTGATGCTAGATTTTGTGCAATCATAACTGGCTTAAATGTTTGACATAAACATTCAGATAAGTAACAGCAGTATTTGAACACATTTAGTACCTCATCTCCAGTAAATCATTTTTTAGACCTTTTGTCCAAATGGTTGATAAAGAACATTAGCCCCAGCATCCAGTGTCTTAACAGCGTAGTGAAGGAAAACATATACAGACATGAAGCCACTTGAGAAGATGCAATTTGTCATTCCAGTTAAATGATCTGATTACTTCAGGTACTGCTAATTGATTCTGATCACACAAATGATTTAGGTTTGAATCTGTAATGATTTTGCTTGTTCCCTCAAACCTTCTTTTAAAGGAATGGGAGCTGGTTGTCCTGGGCAAATTGAAGTGGAATCTGGCTGCTGTCACTCCCAATGACTTTATTGAGCACATTATGAGGAAACTTCCGCTGCCTGAGGATAAGCTGGACCTGATCCGTAAACATGTGCAGACTTTCATCGCCCTTTGTGCAACAGGTAGTGTATTCAATAGATGTTTATAAATAAATAATTGCCCGCAAAGAATGTTTAACTGCTAATTTGTGTAGTGCTGCACAAAAGCTATCCTGCTCACTTTTAAAACGAATATTCTCTCAAGTGCATTTGTACAATAAGTTTGTAAAGTGGCCAGTGTTTTCCACAATCTAGAAATTAGGTTTATCATTAGCTACCGTGTTCATGGTTAGTCCATAAATTTACATAAAAGAAAGAAAGATAGTGTTTGGCAACTTGCATTTGTCTTCCATTCATGTTTTTAAGTATGAGTGATAAAGATTCACTGCCTAGTCAAGTTGGTATTGATGTCTTGCATCATCACTTCAATAAGTGATGTTTTGCAAAACATCTAAGTTCTTTCTTTGCAAAACCTGAAATTAAAGCCGACTTCTGTGGGTTTAGTATCTGTGGCAACTTTATTCAGGTTCTCGTTGCAGGCAAATTATCAGATGCCGTCTCATTACATTCATGAGAAACTATGTGGACTGAAATAGCGATGTGTAATGGAGAGAATTTCTCTGGAAGCCTTATGTGCTTGCCTGGTATGTTTGGCGGGCGTATCAGTGGCTAGGCCTGAATACAGTGACACTTCAAAGGGCAGTTGTATAGTTAAGGACATTCCTGCTCTTAGAGGTGGACCACCTTTAGGAGATCAAACATGGAGATGAGAGGAGGGTGAGAAAACGTGAGGAGTGTATTGTTCTAGCCGAGCCAAATAGTGAAGCATGTCATGTTTTCATATCTTATCCCCTCTTCTCACGCCTCCCAGATGCTCCAGGGCATGACGACTTTCCCATAATCAGGAGCCTTTGTGGGGCTGGTTCTCCCAGCCAAGCCTGCACCCAACATCACCATAGGCGGTAATGGGATCCAGTGCACCACCCTTGTTCCCTCAGGCTTTTCTCTTCCTCCCTGGGGTTGCTCAGCTCCCCAGGAACCTCAGGAGTTACTCTGACTTTGGGAAAGTGGGATATGAGGGGAGAGGGATTAGTAGGAGGAGCTGGCAGGTCTTTAAACATGGAGCTTTTGATTCGCCTGTTGGTTTGTGCAACTGCCCTGACATGAACAGGATCCATGAAAACTGGATTGTGCTTGACAGGATAGGCACTGATGACAACTGGGATAATATGAATAATTTAGCTGTATAACTTGGTTTTTTGAAAAAAGTCAGAAGCTAGTGAAACACACCCCTGTTGTTATATACACAATCTAGTTACTAGTTTAACAACAGGGATTCATGGGGTATCCAAAAGATTTTAATTGCTGAGCAGATGCCTTGACTGCTGCTTTTCTTTCTTCTGTACAGTTTGCTTTATTTGCAGAGAATTCCACGTCCCCTTCTTTTCTGAGACATGCATAAATCAAGGCCCCTGTATCTGAATGAGAAAGGAAGAGAAGAGTGTTGAAAGACGACAGCTAATTTTTAATGGTTCTTCTCTTTTGATAAAACAGTTCCGTTTAGAGCACTCGGCGAAATTTGGTCAGGCAGAGTAGACTGGTTCAGTATTAATTAATAATATGGAGGGGCCTTTCAGAGATATGCAAATGACTGGAAGGCTCGGCTAGAGACCGCAAGAAAGGAGACAAAAGGAACAACCCTCCATTTCATATGCAGAGGCATGTAAGGGTCAGTGCAGAAGGAGAACCCGATAAAACGTTTCTCCGGAGGGCAATCTGTAGAAGGCCTACACAGGAACAAGCTCATTAAAAGCGATAATACCCCATTCTTACTGTTAAACACCCAGCACCCCCTTTACTTCTCCGTCGTAGATTGTTTGTAAATATAGGAACATACCTGAGATAATCTTCAGATGTTGACTTATCGGAGAAATAACTAGCGACCAGTGGAGAGTTCAGCAGGGCTGAAAATTAAATCTACCAATTCATGTCATTTCTCATTCAAGAGGCTCTGTTTCCTCCCACACCGGCCTGACTGCTGTTGCTCAAGACTCTGCATTGGAGCAAGACTGAAACAAGTTGTTACAGGATTTTAACAGTCAAAGAGGGTTCCTGTTTTTAATTCATCTGTTTTTACTATGGTTTGACAGGGCAAACCAACATGCCGCTTTTGATGATGAAATTACTAGTTGAAGATTTGTGGCAGATTGGACCATTTTCAAAAAATGACAATAGACAGTTAATGTAATACAATTCTGTGAAGTAATGCTATACATAAATGTCCCAGACATCCGATTATTTTAATGTGAATTATTTATTACATAATGAGACACAACATAACTAGGAGTTATTAAAAAAAATCATTTTATATTCTGTGTTTTAGGTTTAAAAAACAATTAGCATTTAGTTGAATATTTATGTTTCAGGTTTACTCTGTTATTCTGTTAACTCTGCGACTTTAAGATCTTAACTTACATGCTTTACCTGACTTTCCATTTGACTGAGTGTGAAACTGTGACGCCAAATTCATGTTTATGTTTGATCTTTATCTGTCAGGTCGAACATGGCTGCTTGAAACAAGACTTTCTGTTAACGCAAACCTGTGCATCTGCATGTGCATCTGGCGCTTGATTTATTGCCTCTCAAATCATCGGCTTCTTTGGCTGTTCCTCAACTTTCCGGACGCTTAATTAATTTACAAGTTAAATGCGTATACAGCACATTGCACCCACCAAGGAGCTTGCTGTGTTGGCACAGGTCTGGGGATGCAGTGTGGCGAGGGCAGGAGAATGGTCCATTGAAGGGGGTGAGAGGCTGGTATACCAGGCCAGCCAGCCGCCGCGTACTAGGAGCCTTCCATCACAGGCGTCCCCACTCAGCTACATACACTGTTTATCCTCTGCATGAATATCAATGAAGGCGTATAGAATACAGCCATTCTTCCCGTACCACTCTCACAAACCAGAGCGTCCAGCTCTGCCGCTAGCACGCGCATACTCTTGTTCCATCGACAAACTTGTCTTGTCTAGAGTGTAAAAAATCAGACTGCAACCCACTCAGCGCATGCAAGCTGTGTGTGGGCACCCAATTTCCACTGTATGCTTTTTTCTATCTGCTGCAAAAGACCCAAAGAGTTGCAATGTGGTTGCTTTTGTCTTCTTCCGCTTCACCAGAACTTCTTTTAATAAAATTTTCTCTGGCCGGAATCAACTACAAAGGGAAGAATGTATAATAAGTTCATTTATTTGTCAACACTGAGCTGCAAAATGAGAAAATGGCTGGCTTTGAATGTTAAGACGGCAATGAAGGCATGCTCGTCAGTTATCAAAGGCCCCACGGCTTTGATTTTTTTTTTTTTTCTAAAAAGAAAAGAGAAGAAAAATCACCCTTAGAGCCATCACACACAGTTTGCTTTGCAATTGAATATGGCAATATGGTAATGCAAAGACTGCCAGGGAGTGTGGGACCATGAGCCCAGAGGTGGCCCTGCATCAGAGGAATGGCATGGGGGGAATGAGGTGGGTAGGAGGGTCTTTTCTTCTGCCAAAACCTTACGAAGGTCTGGACACTGACTAAAGAATGATGCTTAGTGCCCCCCTCAGCCACCCCTGCTGTCTAAAACCCAACAACACCCTCCCCCAACACCCATCTTTTGTGCTGGCTGTCGGGTTGAATTGGAATCCACAGAGAGGGCTTGATGTCGCATCTCTCAATTGGATGAGATGAGGTGATGGTTTCAGACAATGAAGCCACACTCTCTTGCTCACTAGACCCAGGTCCATCAGTGGCCACACTCAATTAATATGCTAAAAGATAGCAGCAACACTGATACAAATCCAGAGCTGTTGTAACAACAAAGCTAGAGCATGTGTGCCATTCAACCTTAGGGGTATGTGTCTAAAAAAGTGTTGAAAAACAGTCTGAAAAAGGGAGAGGGGGAGCTGTAGAAAAAGAAGAAAGACAGAAATCAATGAGGCAGGGGGCAGACAGCCTAAGCTGTTCGTTTCTTTCTCTTTTCCTCTTTCTTTCTCCCCCTCTCGCAGTCAGTCGTCTTTTGGGCTTCAGGCCCGTTCACAAGCTGTCTTATTTGCATTATGAATGACAGTGAGAAAGCTAACAAGGTTATTGGTCTTTGAGATGTACGCCTGTGACCACACGTGGAAAAAGGACCTACAGCAGTGAGCACTGGCAGGGGGACTGTGGCTCTTTATTCCATCCTTTCCGAAGGCTATAGGGCTTTTTTTTTTCAGGGAGCACACGATTTACTTAGGAGCTGGAAGAAAAGGGGCCGATCTGCAAAGGGTGACTGGAGGAGAGGGATGGGGGTGGGGTGCTTTTCAGATTCTTTTCAAGCCAAGTGAACCCTCATTATCCTGGGCTGCAGTCATTAGCAAAGGACTGTGCACGGACCTAATGGAAAGGGCTTTATTTATTTGTATTTCCGCATTCATTTCATAATATTTGATATAACTATTCAAAATACTGTAGAAAAGTCTGGTAAAGTAATTTTTTTATGAACTCGGAGCGAGACAGATCTTAATGCTTGGTTTGCTCTTTCCTCAGATTTCAACTTTGCTATGCACCCTCCATCCATGATTGCAACGGGAAGCGTGGCAGCAGCTATCTGTGGCCTGCAGCTTAACAGCACTAACCGCTCACTGTGGGGAGACAACCTAACAGAGTTACTCGCCAAGATCACAAACACAGAAGTTGTGAGTATTGGTGCTCTGACAATAAATTATACAAAAACTTATAATAAATAATTATGATACAAGGTACAAGGCATAGGGACCATGATAAGAAGATTCTTCAGTTTTGTTTGGTGATAGGATGGGACAGTAATACTATTGGTAATCTGTGGGGCGAGTGTTGCTGTGCCTGTAGGACTGTGAGAGGAGGTTGTGCATTTCCCCTATTTACTCAATGGGCTTGGGTCCAGCTCCAATTCAATTTCACATTCAGCCACTGAATTACTGGAAGTGAAATGGGATTGACCCTGACTGAGAGACTGTAAGGAAAGAATCTGCAGGGCTAGGGGAATGTGTCAGGGATACTATGGCTTTATGCATATGACTTGCATACAAATTCACACAGTGTCGCACGAGCGACCGCCTCATGATCATTCAGCTTTGTTTAGGTCCTTTAGTTTATATTTAGGGGGAAAATAAAAGCAAACGAGAATAGAAAATTAGGGTTAAGAGAAGAACCCAGGAAACACATTTAATTCCTGCCCTGACCTGAAGAGGTCAACCCTCCTCAAGATACCCTAGAGTGCACTGCTGCTGGTAGAATGCCTGCTGCCCCAGCATGTGGTGTGTGTGAAGTCGTACACCATAGCAGAGGAAAAACAAATAGTCCTACACAGCAGTAAAGGTGCTCAGTGTCTGAGGAGTGTGAGGTCCAGGGCAGAAGGAATGAACTGCCTGGTCCATGAACAACTTGTCACATTGCAGGATGCCAACAAGCCATACCTTTGAACACATGCAGGTATGGTGTATGCCCGTTACCCTGCTCACCCTGAGCTATACCAAAACATACAATAAAAGTTCACATAGCATGAACATTCTATGATCCTTTATTCAACCTCATGTCGAATAAACTTGTATGACTTTCGTTCTACCATGGAACATAAAAGAAGAAATTATGAGAAAAGTCTTAGTGTCCATACCATGGAAGTCAAATTTGCTTGGTTACCAACATTCTTCACAATATCTTCTATTGTGTTCCACAAAAGAAAGTCATATAGGTTTAGAGCAACATGAAGGTGAGTAGATGATGATGCAAACATACCGCCGCAGTTCCAAAAATACAGTGTGAATGATTCAGTGGGAGCAGGGGGCTGTGGTGCAATCAAACTGTTTGCATTATTGTGTTGAGAAAATCTTTAAGATCCTATCTAAATGGAATTGTTTGACCATTTGGTAAATCAGAGATATGAAACACAGAGAGATATCTATATCAGGAGTAAAGCATAAAAACCTAGTTTTCAATAAACAAAATTTTGTGTACTTAACTTTACCTAAGTGTATGAGAACCTTCCAGATTGAGGCAGAGGTTGGGAGGTGAGCGGTCAGACAGAGTATGAAGGAAAGTCAGCCTAATGCCAAACGATGCTGCCAGCCTACCCACCAGGAACCTTGCTGACATTTGTGGTGTCCAGTGCCTGTAGTTTCCAGTAGACATATGATAGCGGCAGCCAGACTCTTCCAGTCGCCCTTGGAATGTGTGTGTAGCCCAAGACACACCTGGTGAAGCATACTCTGTGCAGCAGTAAGGTACACACATGCATGCCAAACCAGGAAGGCTGAAAAATTGGCTGGAAGTTTCCACAAATACTCTAAAGTCTCTCTAAGAAAGAAGCAAAAGGCAATACATATTCACCTGGCTCTGGGTGTTTACAGTAAAGTTTGTTACTGTAGCTACAGTAAATACAGTAAATGATGCTCACTGGGCTGTTGTTTTCAGTTTTTTTTTAAATGAGGCCTTAAATGGTTTGTTTAAGTTGAGGCATGAATTTGTGTCCATGTGCACCTCTAGAATACTTATAATACAGCTTTACAAGCTAAAGCTCTGCATATGGAAAAACTAACCAGGAAGAGAAAATGCACAGTGAAAACCCTTTGACATACCTCAGTTTCTAAAAGTAGGTGAAATGTTAGAAACTTTGGGTCTGGCATGCTGAGAATGCTCCTTTGCCTAAAGTCATAATGTCATGAGGACTGTTATTTGCAACCGAAATGTTATTTGGAACTGAAAAGTTGCAAATTATTTAGAGAAGAACTTCAAGGCTTTATTGGTACACAGGATCATGTGTTAGGCCCCCTGGCCTCTTGCATTAGGCCTCTGGGACATCTTAATCCCTTTCATTTCTCAATGCTGTGATGGCCTTGCTCTGAACCCGGCAATCCTTGCTTTCACTTCCCAATAAAAAACAGACGTTGTTTTCTGTGACTACTTTAAGGCTCTCCTTTAGGCTTCTTTTGTCCAAGATGGCACACACTGAGTGACATTACAGTCTGCTGGTTCTCCAGTAGAGCTGCATTTCGATCCATTTTCATTAACTTGTAACAAACGTAGCCATGTTCCGGTGGGATAGAGAGTGTTCTTAATCAGGGCGGAGTTGGATTAGGCAGTGACCACCCACTCTATCTTGAAGCTCACCAAGTACCACCCTTCTCTGGATCTAATAATTGAGAAGCTCTTCTAGAGCAAGTCCTGGTTTTACCAGTAGTCACACACTGAAGCTATTAGAGTTGCCTGAATTAAGCCTCTGGGGCTTGGCATGAGTTTGGTTGCGCAGCTATAAAGAGCAGCACACAGGGAAATGTCTTTTAGGAAGTCAGGCCTGGCATTCTTGTGGTAAGAAACAGGCAGTTACTTTACATGTTTTATGCTTTAGTTAATTTTCTAGAAGGAATTTATTTTTTATGACTAATAATGGCTCATCATGGTGGGAAAAAGGAGACCTCTAGAAGGATGGTGCCCGTTGTTATCCATGATGACATCAAAGAAAACAACCTCTGAGTGATACTAATTTCATCCTCAAAAAAAAAAAAAAAAAAAAATTTAATGTTTTTTTATCAATTCATTTTCTTGTGTGATGCACTGCTTCTACAGGCATCAAACACATGGCCCAGGAGCCATGCATAACATAAGTTCAGACTTTGGCCCATCAGCTTTTAATTAGCAGTAAATGTCAAAGGAATGCAGCCTCTCCACAAGCAACACATTCTCCATGGGCCCTCCCCATGGGCCATTCACAGCAAACTTCCCACAGACGCCTGGTGTGCCTCAGACATACCCACTAAACAGGACAGAGAGCTTTGATCACCGTGCATCCATTTAGTTTCACTAGAGGGCATTATTGCTCATTTTGGTGACAGTGTGAAAGCCATTTTAAATATGTCATGTGCTCTTTGGAGACACCCACAGGGTTGCATTGGGCATCTATATAAAAAAAATCTATTACAAAAATGTTTTTTGTTCTTAGCTCTACTGAGCAGGAAGAACACTCTGGTGGGCTCAAGTTAGATCCCCTTAGGTCATTACATGCTGTTGTGAAAATGAAAGGGTATGAAAACCTAAACGAAACACTGCCTTGTTTTATCCACAGGATATGGATGTAATTAACATAGCAAACTACAGTGGTACAGCTATTGTTTTTTTGTTTTTTTTTAACTGTTCGCAGTGCAACTCTGTGCATGTTTGGTTTTTATATATATATATATATATATAGATATATATATAAGCTATTTAAGTGGTCCGTTTGTATAATGCCTTGTGTCTGATGCATTGCAGGATCTGTTAAAGGCATGCCAGGAGCAGATTGAAAGAGTGTTGATGAATAACCTGAGGGAGGGCCGCCGGCAGCAGCAGAAACAGCAGCAGCAGGAACAGGGTGGCCCACGCAGCAAAGCACTTGATGACCAAGACCAGTCCAGCACCCCAACCGATGTACGAGACATCAACTTGTGAGCTTGCTGCAGGAATGCTGTGATCTGTCTTCAAGAGAAAAAAAAGAAAAAAACAACAAAAAACAAAAATGACAAAAAACAAACAACCCCAACAAAAAGTGCTTGCTAGTCTTTGTAGAGTTTTATCTTCATTTTCCAGTAAAAATTGCTCCCATAAATGAAAAAAAAAAATAAAAAAATCAAAGCTATTTTAGATACAAAAAATAGATATTTTTAAAATGATTTGATACTGATGCAAAAAGCTCTACGGTGCCTCAGACTCTTAGAAGGGAAGCGTGTAGTATTTTGCAAACTCTTTTGATTGTGTAAACATAATAATATGATATTTAATGCAAAAGTGTTAGTGTAAAGGGCTTTTCAAAATAGAGAGTCTACTGTATCAGACTGGCTTGAAAGGGTACAAAAAGTGGGGCTATGTTTTTTTTCCTGTTTTGTTGTGATTTTTTTTTTTTTTTTTTTAATTTTTGGTTCATGTTGGAATGCCTGAACTTGAACACACAATGAGGTGCCATGAGTATGAATGGACGCACCCATTCACTTGGCTGTGCATTAGGACCAGAAAGAGGGATTTAAAAAGGAGTGGTGAGACACAAGTCTTATGCTAAGAATGCAGTGCTCTTTTGCTAGGGCAACAGGGGCTTATATCTTGAGAATAGACTTTTAATATTATTTTTATTATGATTATTATTATTATTTCTGTTAAACAAGCAAGTTATTGTCTCTCAATTCTAAAGTTACAGACACTTCAAATAAGCTTTTGTCAAGCTGCTTGTGTGCATGCATTTATGTGTGGTGTATGTTGGCTCATGTGCAAGTGTGTACAAGTTACTCTATATCAAGCACTCTTGTGTGAGTCATGTGGGCTTTGTTTAATCATCTATCTGCAAGTGTTTGGTTATAGAGACTGGTTCAGTGGTGGGCACATGGTCAAAGGACTGGACAGGGGATAGTACATGGTTCCACAATGCTTGGAGGGCCTCCTGAATCAGTGCCTTATATTAAATGCTTTTTTTACTGGCCTGGAAACTGCTTGAGGGCTGAGCCCAACCCAGTGCACAGAACAAGAGGAGGCAAGAACAGGGAGCGGACAGAGACGACTACGTTCCCTTGTATCTTCTAAAGGCAAGAAGAGTTGTTTTTAAAATATGTGGGTAAGGTTGTCCTTCATGGCAACCTTCCACTAAATATTACAGATGTATTGTATACAGACAGTTTATTACGTTATTACGTATTTTGTTGTGAGCATGTTGAAGGAGCCTTAGGCTGATTTATGGTTGGTCCCATCAGGGACTGAAAAATGAGTTGTGGAGTTGTTTGCAAACAAATGTGTGCTATTGCTGTTAGCAGTAAAGGAATGTGTAGGCAAGAATGATCGAGGATGATGATGATGAAACTTGGTTGGTTTGAGGTGTGAAGCATGCTGCTGAGATGAGGATGCTTCTATGGAGTTAGGAGAAGCAGGAAAGGAGGCCAAAGGAGAAACAACAGCTATGGTTTCCATATATCACCTGATATTTAAGATCTTTAATCTATTTGTCTGTTTATTTGTTTGTCCTTTAGTTTTTTATGTCTCATGTTTGAATTACAGACCAGTATCTAAACCAGTTCCGTTGATATTGCTAGCGCATAACTGGGGAAGGTTACTCCATCGGTTTCAGTTCAGAGAGCATGTCTGCCATGGATAACAAATGGTTAAGGTTAAGGAGTCTTTTTCTTTTCTTTTTTTTTTTTTTTTGGGCTGGTTTCCCATGTTTAGTTCATGGCATGTTCAGTTCATTATAGCATTGAAAACCAATGTATAACAAGCAACAATAATTAAATAATATTAATGCAAATGTAAAAAAATAAATAAAAAAAGACCAAAAAACAGACAACAGAAAGACAGAAAACAGATTGAAATGGAAGAATTTTTTTTTTGTTGATTTGCACGCTCCAAGGGCAGTTTTCAATTTGAAAAGACTTGTGCAACTGCAACATTGCAGAAAAAATGTTATGTAGTGCCTTGAGTCTGATGTAGACTTTCACCCTGTTTTGCCGAGCTTAAGCATAAGATCCACTACCCAGCCATCCAGAATATGCTGCTTCCAAAGGTTGAACTGGCATGGGGTTTGAAAACTTCCACAAGTCATTACACAGTGGCTAAAAACAGGGTGCATCAGCAGCACAAAACGGCTTTCATATGCTGAATTCTCATAGCTTACCTTGAAAAGGGGCAGTCGAGCTTAGGTTTGTGTCCGTCTATGTATGCGTGTGTGTTTGTGTGCATGTCTTTCTGTGGGTAAAGGAGATGTTTATGTGTACTCATGCATTTCCTTTCTCCAGAAACAGTTCTTAGTGATGTTTGAGTTTCACAAGTCACATTTCCTCCATCCTCACACCAAAACCCCCGGGTCAATCTTATTGTATTAAGTTAGCTTGTCTTATTATTTTCTTAGCTCTGTTCTGAAAATGAATTACAGTACTGTTAATAGATTGTATGGGTGGCTAAGTGGTTTGAGTTTAAATATGGACCGAAGTTACGTTCCTTAAGGGGTATGATACTGTATTCCAAAGTGATGAGAGATGGAAAGAGTGTGAAGACATCAATCAAGTGTCAATATTGTTGAGTTGTTATTGTTTTTTTCCGCTGCTAAAAAGCTATGATTTTTTTTGTTTCATCTTATACACAAAAATAACATTACATAGTTGTGATGTCACATCAGTGTGCTGCTATTTTATAAACAATTGTATTATAATTATTTTACTGCTTACAGAATACTTTGAGAATACAGAAGTAGAGGGTAAAAGAAGAACATGAATTGAGTATTCGACTGGAAATGCTCTTTGTACAGTGTGCTCTTATTAAGGCATGTTTCTTTACCTTTTAATCTTTTTTCCTCCTCTTCTTTCTCTGTCACATTCTGTAAGTGTGGTATCTCTATACCTCAGGTTTACTGGACATAAAAGACTTTCCCATTACCTCGCACAACTCACAACAGTTTTTTCGGGAACCTGGAAAGGGCAGCACAAATAAGAGGTTATGATATTTCTGCTGTGTCCGATGTAGTAAATTAAGTGGAATTTAATTTCCAAAGTAGATGAATAGCAAGCTTACAAGGCTCCCACCTGGACTTCAGAAATAGTAGACGGAGGAGGTGATGAACGTTTGGCTGTGTCTTATGTACACGGCCCATATCAGTGGAAATAAACCTGTAAATATCAAATAAGCAACAACATTGAGAAAAGCCCTCCTCCCTCCACTATAACCATATCATGTACCTCAGTTATGTCTGTTGCACAACCTCTGTTCAATAAATCTGCTTTAAAGAGTGTGGTGCTATGTTATTGTTCCCTTTTATTGGCAAAGTTAACAGTGAAAATAACAATGGGAACCCATCCAGCATGTTATAACCTGGTAAAGAATGACTGTAAAGACAGTGTTGATAATCAGACACAGGCCAGATGGAAAATGACACATTTCAAAAATAAAGCAGAGGTTGAACTTTTCTGTTCAGCAGTGTTTCCTTCCAGAATTATCCGCTAAAGAATTACAACTAAATGAGGAGTTCATTAGGGTTTAGCAACTCTGTGGATATTCTTTGGATTTCTGTTGAACTCAAATAATTTGTCATTGAGAGCATGAATGAAGTTAAAGGAGAGGACATGCTGTATGCTAAGGTCAATAAACTTACAATGAAATAAGTTTTCGTCTCCTGTTCTCTTTTTGGTGAAAATTGATATAATTCGACATCTCTGTTTTACAACTGAGGAATAGTCAGAGGCGGACAAAGTACACAACTTCCTTACTTGAGTGAAAGTACAGATATCACTGGTCAAATACTACTCCACTACAAGTGAAAGTTGTAAAGACAGATTTTTACTTAAGTGAAAGTACGGAAGTACATGTTTTTAAAAGTACTTAAGTATCAAAAGTGAAAAGTAAATGCATTTTTTTATTGTCGCATTGTTGTATGTTTACAATACCTTATGCTACTAATGCAACCTACTGAATACACTGATTAGCTTGTGTTATCTTTGGAATTAAGAGCTTTTATGTTACAAAACATATTAAAATGGAACAACTGAATGAAGATAATCATCTTTATTTTTATCTAACACTCCTACAGCTACATTGAACTCATTATAATACTTGTTTAAAAGTTACAAAGTTCTTTTCAAAGAGATATTGAAGTCTATGATATGGTTCATTTTAGAGAAACAAAGCAAACATTGAAAAGAAAACAAACTATAGGTTACTATAGTGAGATAATAGTAAATTTGTGGATACTGTGATTTTACTGCAAATACCATAGTTATGGTTACTATAGTAAAAACATGGTTAATTTTCCAAAGGGCTTTAATGAGTTAACACATGCCTTTTTAGAGCGCTTTTAGCTTGCAGTAGCGCGGACGTTTACATTAGTTTAGCGGGGAAGATCCCGAGGTTGCCAGATGTGCGTAACAAGTATCAGCCAAATGTCCATTCAAAGCTAGGCGGAAAACTGCGGGCTTAGAAATACTGTAAGACTTGGCAACACAGGAAGGTCCTGGCAGATCGCAGGTCGGATTTTCGCAGAAAAAAAAAAAGAGTTAAGTGAATCTGAAAATGCACTCATTGTAAAAACTGCTAAATATAACGACTTTCTACTTGGGGACCTTGATATAAATGTAGTTGAGTAAAAAGTACGATATTTGTCTTTCAAATGTAGTGAAGTTAAAGTCGCAAGTTTCCAGAAAAAATAATACTCGAGTAAAGTACAGATACTCAAAAAGTGTACTTAAGTACAATACTCAAGTAAATTTACTTCGTTACTGTCCACCTCTGGGAATAGTTAGTGAGCGATTAAAATATAACATTTAAAATAAAGTACCTATTCGTCGATTTAAAGTAATACCGATGATATACAGTTTAAAATAAAACGACAAATGAAAATTAAATGACAGCCCTAATGCAATTTTAAATCCCGCCACGCGCCACTGGCGCCAATGACAGCAAACATCTACGTCAGGATGAGCTATGACTGATTCGTGAACGGATTGTTCTGTTGAGTCGGATCTTTCCAATGAATCGGTTGAGCTGGAGCTGAATGATTTAAATCATTTAGTAGATTTAGCATAGGATAAATTATATTACAAAAAGGACCCTTATAAATAAAGCAAACAAAATGCCTACATGTAGCTTTAGAGCTTAATGGGACCGCGTAATGACATTAATAGGTTTTGACCAAAAGAATCGCTGTGATGTTTTTGAACCGTTCAAAAGAACCGATTTGTGAAATTGAATCGGACCAACCAGCCATGCGTAACATACTAACTTCCGGCTAATCAAGTACAGTACAGAAATATCGCTGTCAGTGCTTTCACCCCAAAGTAGCAAATATTAGGCGCCTATTTGAAAACTGAATAGGTGCGTGACAGATTGTGATTGACTCTGGGCGCAAAAGGATGAACATCATATAACCTCACGACGCTGTTAACGGCATCTTTATAGCTGCACCAATGCTCGCTTTTGGTTTAACGATAGTCCGACAGTAAGTTGCCTTCATTGTTTTGTTTACTTAATGAATGAATGATTTGTTCGTTTCATAGCTATTCTACATAGCCAACTGATAATAACTGCATTATAGATTCAGTAACGGTAAATAAAAATGATCTAAGAGAATAGTTTTAATCATGCTACATCAGTTTTAATTGTAACATCATGGCATATTGTAACATATCAACATACAGTAGATCGGTAATAATATATGATGTTTTCTGACATTTGGTGCAGTTTATATATACTCGTAGGACTTTAGTTTAAAGTTTACTGGGCTCCTCATATCATATTACTCCTGTCTGTTGTAGCTTATGCTTAAAGGTCAGTACGAATCCCTCTTCCAGTGAAAGGTCAAAAGCAAATTTGATGTAAAGTGTGGTCTACTCTATTAAACAAAACTAAAAATATTTTTTACCATTACTGTCCATGTTTGAACGATATGGGCAAAGCCTGCTGTCTTTATTGCAAGACGTTGTGTAGAATCCTTTGTTTTGTTTTGTTTTTTTAACTACATGTCTATTTACAATAGACCCATTAAGTTACAATTATAACTTTCTTAACTTAAAAAAGATGTGTGCTGGTTATTAAATGTCGTTTTTATTGATCATACCGTTTTGCTTTACCAGTGGTGAGACGCAGTGCAACAAAGATGGCCTTTTACAAGGTATTTTTTTAAATTAATAAATTTTTTTTTTCAGGGAAAAAAACATTATCTGTTATCCCTAACTATCAGTACCCCTTCCTTTATTCCATTAGCCTATTAATTATAAGCATTAATTTACTGTATCTCATCAAATGGTCTTATAACCACAAGCTATATCTATAATTTCTTTGCTTTAGGTCAGAAAATAGACTCTCCGCTTTCTGAAATTGGGATTCAGCAGTCTGAGGCTGCTAGTCAGTACCTCAGGGATGTAAAATTCACTAATGTGTTTGTCAGTGACATGAAACGTGCCAAGCAGGTAAGCAGAAACATACTAGTAGAAGTCATACAATCTGGCCACAGGTAGAGGGAGATGTTTCTCCACAAATTTGACAAAATAACCCAAATCAATTCCAGGTCATAAATATATTTAACGTGATACAGAAATTATCAATAATACTTATCATCATATGTTTGGTGTGTTTATAAGGTTGCACATGCCCTTTTTGTAACAAAGGCTACTTTCTTTGTGTGTATTTGTTGGCACTTTTATTATTTGAATAAACACATCTTTGTAAAATTACAGACTGCAGAGATCATTGTGAGGAAGAACAGAACCTGTCATGATATAGAACTAGTAGCAGATCCATCACTTAAAGAGAGAGTAAGTACAGACTACAGCTTGATAAAATAAGATAAATGTCCACTCAAAGTCTGTCCTTTCAGAGCAACTTTTCATATGCATCTCAAACGTATTTCTTTTCTCCAGAGTTTTGGTATAGCTGAGGGAGGTCGAGTCATAGAAATGAAAAATATGGCTAAAGCAGCCAGACAGCCTTTACCAGAGTTCACTCCACCTGAGGGAGAGACCATGGAGCAGGTAAAATTACTTTTTTTGTGATGAAAGAAACTAAATGGCAACACTTGCTGCATCCAAATATGAAAAATGCTGCCTCCACATACGGATATAGAAATGCAACATAGTACATCCAAATTCGATGATCGTGTCACATCCTTTCTACCGAGTTACCTTAGTTGTAGAGGTATCATAGATGTATCCTTCGCTGTCTATGATATCCAACTATTCTATTTCATGACATTTGGTAGTGTTCTGTGATTATACTAAAGTTGACATGTATTTCTTTTATTGCATGTTTTAATAATGCTATTTGATTATATTTGTACAGTATATAGAAAGCCATTTTTGCTTTTTTTCAGGTAAAAGTGCGAATCAAGGATTTTCTCAAGGCTATGTTCCAGCGAATAGCTAATGAACATCAAGACAAAATACGAGATGGTGAAACATCCCTACCAGATGAAACCGATAGGGCTCCAGCAGGACTTCCAGATGATGGAGTCTTGAATGTGCCTGTCCATGCCTTGGTGGTTGGCCACGGGGCTTATATGAGCATAGCTATGAAGTATTTCTTTGAGGACCTGAAGTGCCCCATGCCCCGTGGTTTAGACCCTTCTCAGAGGTATTCCATCTGCCCCAACACCGGAATGTGCCGATTTCTTATCACTTTGAAATGTAGTAATGCGGATCCTGCACTTTCAGACGTGAAATGTGTGTTCATCAACAGAAGAGATCACATCAAGACTTAGAATTACATTAAGAACAACAGTTTTAAAATTTAAAAGGTAAAATGTAAGAAATCAACAAAATGTTTACATGTTTTATGCAAAAACTAAGTCATTCTGTGTTCAAGCACTTTAACCAGATTACAGAACTTCAAAACATCAACTTTTGGAAAGACAATATTTAAAAAAACATCTGAAGGATTTCAGTTTTATATATATATATATATATATATATATATATATATATATAATTTATGAGTCCTATATTATATAATTTTATATGTGTGCTTACCATTTAGACACTGGCAGTATTAAACATTGACTTAAAACTATTTAATATTCTGTAATATTGTTTGTCTAAGTTATTGATTTCATTTTAAATGCTTTAAAAGTAAAATTTTAACTAAATAAATGTATCCTCCATCTATGTTCTTGTATTTTTCCCCCCTCATTTGAATCACTGCAGTTTCTCTAATATTATGCAATGTTTTTATATATATGCTTTTGTGCCTCATATTTGAATAATAGTTGCAGAGTGTCCTGACATGTACTTCAACAGCACAGAACAGTCAATATTGAAGATATTCAGCTACTTTGACCTCATTTTAAGGTGTTTGTTGAGAGAACGTTTGAATTCATTTATTTCTGCAAACTCATTCACCCAAATTGTATCCATGAACAATCTGTTGATGAAAGAAAGGATCTATTGTTGGTTGCATACATAATCACTAAAAACAAACGTCAACAAATCCAACTGATATCACTCCAATGCAAATGGCAACATCAGTTTTAAATAGATCGTCAGTATCTTTATCTTGCTATTTGCTGTCATAGTACTCGATTCTAATCATTATCATCAAGCATTAATAAAAAAAATCAGATTTTAAAAAAACTAAAACATTACATCACAACAACAATTTAATCATGTAATACATCTATTACGGTTTTCATAGAGCCTAAATTTAAAAGATTTATGGGAAACTCATTAAGTAGGACGGGAAGCTAAGAAAAAGTATTTTACAATCCTTTTATTGTTTAAATTCATTCATTATATTTTTATCACTTTTATATATATATATATATATATTATGCATTATACATTTTAAACAGTATGAAAACTGGTAATTACTTCCATAATAATTCTTGAAAAGATTAGTTAATAGAACTAAAAAATGCAATTTAAAAGTTTGCATTTGATACATTTCTGAGGTAATAATTTAATTAAAGACATCAATATAAAATATAATAAATAAAAATATATCAGTACTTTTTAATAAATAATTCAGCAGCGGTGGCCAGCACCATTTCATACATATTAGAATCTATGACATTTCTACTTGGTATTTCATGATATTACTACATCAATCAATTAAGAAGATTCTTGCAGAGTTCTTATGAAAACAATGTCATTGGCGCAGCATTGCAAGGTAGTTTAAATTTTAACTGACTTGAAAAGGTGAAAGGACTGACAAGCAGTGACCTAAACTAACCTCAACACTACACTGAGGTCCTGAGATTGCATCATAATACAGTTCTTGTTGATATGGTTCCTGGGTGGTTCACAGATGGTTTTCTTTGGTGCAAGGCTTATAAAATCATTAATGAACTTTTATTTTTAGGAGGCCAGTAATTTGTTCAGAATGGATCCGATGGTGCAACTTGCTTGTGTTTCTTCTGTTTTTGTAAATTTGGACTGACAGGGCTCTTGGAGAGCAGTACATGTAAAGGGTCGTCATAGGAAGTGATGGTTTCTTTAGAAACATTACTGCTGCACTCGGGCTCATGCTCTCGATTTGGTCTTCGATAATTAGCAGTCCTTGACCTCGGATTCTCAGATCCCAAGGGATCAGATGGGTCAATATACTGGCTTCTTCTCTGTCTGCGATGTGTTTTATAGTTGTTTGACTGCAGAGAATGATGTAATTCTGCACTATAAGCTTCGGTGTGGCTTTTACCTCCAACATGCTTGATCATTGCATCACTCCTCCATGGACACAAATCATGATGGGAATTCTTTGCATGAATTGTTTTAAAGCAGTCCTTATTAATGCCATCAACCTGAGGATAATAATGTGTTTTATTAAAGCTTTTTTTTTAATTATTAAATCCTTTTAGCTATAATAATTATATGTATATTATTCCATAATATAGTAATTAGAATTGCAAAAGTCTTTAAAATCATATATTTTTTACAATATTGATGAAAAAAAATAAAAAATACTCACTGAAATATATGTGTTTTTAGTTGTATCCAAGCACATTATATTATTAGTTTTAATATGAAGTGGTAAGAAGCAGTCCTTGATTCTTTTCTTCAGTAAAGCAGCTCCTTTATGAATTAAATAATGTTATTAACATATGTAGAAATGTGCCTGTTTATGTATAAAAAAACAACAACTTACCTTTGGACTCTTGATAAATGGCTTCCCTCATTCTTTTACTAAATTTCATCATCAGGAAATATCCGTATGTGCTGATCATGGTCTCCATATTGCTCAGATTTTCTCTTGTTAAATCTGTTCGGATTGTTTCCTTTTGTATAGGAAGACAAGTTATTAATGTAGAGGTGCTTAGAGCAGCCAAACAGAGAAGAGGGACTGTGTGCATGATCGGACTGAATCAGGCAAGAGCTCAGGATACACTGAGGCATCTCAATGCTAGTTTATATAACTGGGGAAAATTAGTTCAAAGGTCATGTTTGCCGAAGTCCATCACCTACAACTGGCAGTTGTAACCAAGGGCTGGTTTCACCAGCTTTACGTAAGTTAACCTAGTTTTGAAAGGGCAAATTCTGAAGTTAGCACTTATGCACTACTAAATATTTTGCACCATTAAGCCTGATGGTAGTTTCTCACCTCTTTAATGCTTTCTTTTGTAAACATAATTAAAGTTGGGGAGAAAAAATTTTGACCAATAACTTCTTTATTGCTTATATATATCTTATATTTAAGATATTTTATATTTTTAAGTAAATGCTATAGCCTTACAAGATAAAACTGTAATTTATTTATTGTTATTTTATTTGCTAGGATACTTGTATGTTTATTTAGTCTGTGCATACAAATAAAATGGAAATTTTACGCAAAAACTCGTGCATTTCTGATTTCGACCACATGAGGGGGCACTAACCCAGCTGATACTATCCATATTTTTAAACCCCTACTAATTAAACATTTCAAAACGGTTTAAATAAAAAAAGAAATTGAATTATGATTAAAGTATAATGCAAAAACACAGAAGCTAAAAAACAACCTTTTATTTTCATTTCAGTAATACAGTTGGCTGCTGTGCACAGCACATACGTATAAAAATAAAAGGAAACATTTTCTTAATATATTAGAATTCTTACTCATTTTTTCTTTTTTCATTTTTTTCAGAGAACAAAATGATTGGCAAAAAGTTTGTTGTCTCCAACAAATCGTACAATCATTTCAACAAATTGGAACTAAGGCAGAAGGTGAGGTATATGTTAGAAAATAGGAGGGGAATTTGGAGGGGGCGTCTGCCCCTCAGTGCAGGAATACAAAACTGAGAAAACACAAAGGCTGCATACGTACAAGGACACACACACACACATGCACCACCCCTTACAATCATCTCGCAAGCCGCAAATGGGGCCATTTCAAAGCTGGAGACAAAGTACAGTACAAAGAAACCGGTGGAACTTACATAAGAAATAGCTGTTTCTGTATAAGCACTTAGTTTAGAGGGCTTAACTTCTAGATGCACATTTCTGTCCATCATTTTGCATTAAAAATCATGCAAAATTCGTTTCATTTCATCTAAGTTTAAAGAGATCAGAAATGTGATAGAGGACAGGGTACAGTGGAGATACATATCAATAAATTAACATCAGTCATCACATACATAAAAAAGCAGTCATTTTGACAGTTTCATTGAAGCAATCACATTGCATGCCTTATTTGGGGTACAGAGAATTTTAAATCCATAGGTGTCAATACTAATATATGGTTCATATTTTCAACATAGTACAGCTGAAAATCTCTCTTTATTCCCAGAACATTAAAAAATGACCATAACCATAGACCATAGTTTTCATTTTGCTTAGACAGTTCACCCAAAAATGAAAATTCTGTCATTATTTATTCACCTTCACGTCATTCTAAACCCGTGCAACTTCCGTTCTTAAGTTCCCATATAATGAGAGTCAATGGGGTCCAAAACACTCTTCAGAATATCTTCTTTTACATTCCACAGAAGACAAAATGTCACGCAGGTTTGGAGCGACATGAGGGTGAGTAATCTTTTTGGGTGAAATATAGCTTTAAGAAAAAAAGTCACAAACACACTCCATGAGCACATTGTATATATTCTAAATATCAGTGTACCTGGCTCAAACATCCCAGCCATAACTGTTATCAAAAATAACATCCTTCTCCTTTGTATCATTAAGATGTCTCAAAATGTCAAGTAGAAGCAGTAATGCAAGAGAAATCAAGGTCAGTATGTACTAGCTAGCACTGCAGTGATTATCAAAACCTTTATTTCTCTCCTGCACATTGCAGCTGCGACAGAAATCCAACACGTGTTCTAACATGACGTGTTTTGCACATGTTTTAAGTGTATAGTTGCAAAGATAAAAACAGATCTTGATTGTTGCAGTGTGAGCAGATGGAAAATGAGAGCCTCAGACTTTAACTGAATATTCTAATAATAGTTTAGCATTATTTGAATTTAAAAGAGTTTGTTATTTCTTTAAAGGAGAAGTTCACCCAAAAATGAAAATTTACTTAAAATTTACTCACCCCAAGATGTAGATGCAGAAAAGATTTGGAGAAATTTAGAATTATGTTACTTGCTCACCAATGGATCCTCTGCAGTGAATGGGTGCCGTCAGAATGAGAGTCCAAACAGCTGATAAAAACATCACAATAATCTACATGACTCCAGTCCATCAGTTAACATCTTTCGTGAAACGTTGAGTGTTTGTAACATCAAAATTCACCAACATATTTTCTGAATTGTTTTGGACTGTTTTTGCTTGATCTGTCTTACTTTTTCTCTTCAGACAACTCCTCAGACAAAACAAGCAATACTATGAATAATAGGACTCGTTTGAAGTTAAAAACATCTTGATGAACCAATAATTGATGGACTGGAATCATGTGGATTACTTGTAGATTATTTCGATTTTTTAAAGCTGTTTGGACTCATTCTGACGGCACCCATTCACTGCAGAGGATCCATTGGTGAACAAGTAATGTAATGCAAAATTTCTCCAATTTTTTTCAGATGAAGAAGCAAACTCATCTACATCTTAGATGGTCTGAGGGTACATTTTCAGCAAATTGAAATTTTGGGGTGAACTATTCCTGTAATTGTATAACTAAAAAAAGTGGGGTGAGGGAAGGGGAATGCCTACAAATACCGAAGTTCAATTAAATTTCAAGTGCGACTTGAAACAAATTCTCTAGACAAGGTCAACTGACTTGGGAATTTAAGAGTGTGCACAGGTGTTCAGGTCTATGCTTATATTCAAACATAAAGTAATGCGCAGATTATGTTATCTCGAACAGATTAAGACGGTTGTATTGGTTTTTACATTCCAAAGACTTTCTGAGGTGGAGTTCAAGTATGCAGTCAACATGTTGGAGAATGAGCCCTCACTGACTGTAGAGGTAAAACATAGACGCCGCTGACTAATACCAATACATGTGATTAAAAAAGAGCTTAATCACACGCTATATTTAATCCGATAAATCAAATCAGCGGTTTTCTTATCACTAAGCAACAGCTATGCTACCATATAATCGTGCCACATAATTCAAGGTTAATGCAATTCTGTGCATTTCACTAGCTTGATCAGTATTCATTCAAATGGAAGCACCCAAACCTTTCAGGACCAGCCGTCCACAGACTTTTAGTCAAATTCTGAACTTACAAGAGGCGTAAAATAGCCCTCTCTGAGTTCAGTTTTTAATGTTGACTATTTGGTTATTGATTTAAATTTGGAACAAAAACCTCTTTCTTGCATGCATAAAAGGAGGCAAAATAGCAGAGGCTAAGGCACCACCTAATCATGAAAAATAAGTGCTTTCATCTTCCTAGAAAAATGGTGGAACAGATGAAGATCAGAGTAAACTGATATTTGTTTTTCCCTCCATAACTTTTTTCAATGCGGACTTGGCTCTTTGAGGTAATAAAAAGTATCCATTTCACTGTAAAAGCTAGGGATGTTAGTCCAATGCCGGGTAAGGTTTACACCAGTTATGGCAAGCACCCATAAAAAGTGAGAGCAAAAAAAGCTCCTCGACTCTCATAATATTCATAATATAAATCATAAGCAGCAAAGAATGGCATGTACACAAAGTTCAGACACAAAGTAAGCTACCGAAATATACATATATTATTATTATTATTATTTCAACGAGAATAAATACTGTAAGTGTTATTTTAGTTCTTTGCAGTTCACCTCTTAGCATGTTTGGGTTACCTACGAGAACATCCAACATGTGCAAATTATTGTGTTATTGCCAGGTTTGCTCATAAACGTGGGAGGAAATGTGTGACAGTCATTGCTGGGGAAGCCTTGTAGCCTCGCTTCAAGCGGCCGTGTTTGCTGAGGGCGATATAAAAGCCCTTGTAAATGGAAGACTCATATGCGTTGTAATTGTTGGGCAGCAGTGTCTCCTTGAACTTGCACTCGTCACGGAAGGCCCTCTAAAAATGGTATGGATTAGATAGTTAGTTTGGTATTACTCCTCCCATCCTCCTTCTTAGCCCCATACACTACTTCTCCATCACATACTCTCAATATACACTCCTTTCTAATCTAACTAGGGTAAAGTGCAGGTAAACTCACAAAGCAGCACTACAGTTCATCTTACACCAGTAATGATCTAAGAAAAGCTTTAAAAAAATTTCCAGTTTCTGAAGAATTCAGATTTTCTCAGTGTGAATTAATTTTTCAACATCTTTCAGAATCATCACATAACATGCATGTGGATTGAAGGTTAGATTCATTTTCAAGGCCCATGCTGCCTCTAATGAAGATGCCAGTCAGCTGAACATCTGAAAAGCCAAACTCAGTCCATATCAGTCCATCAGTTTTATCTCCAATACGAAAAAACGACTTTGTCTGCTTAACTGATCTCTGACTGTGCCAACAGCATAAATCTTTTAAGTAACTTTAATTAACAGATTTTATCAATACATCAGATTTATCGCTTGCACAAAAATGTGGAACTGTTAATAACATGCACATAAGTCTGTATGCTAAACAAAGCTCTAAGTTCACAATTAATTGATGTGTTTAAAACAAAGTAAAAGCTGCTGCCACTGACAATGATTGATTGTGACAAACAATTGACAATGAAGGACCCTGGAGTTCCAAAGGTTGAGAAGGAGTTTAGTTGGATGATTCTGTCTACACTCTTAAAAATTAAGGTTTCAAAAGTGGGGTTTTGATGCCATAGAAGAACCATTTTTGGTTCCCCAAAGAACCTTTCAGTGAACAGTTCTTAAAAAGAACCATTTTTCACTGTAAAGAACCTTTTGTGGAATGGAAAGGCTCCATGGAACTATCAGTGCCAATAGAGAACCTTTCTTTTTAAGAGTGTATGTCATCAGATGAGCTAATGTGTTACTCATGGTGAGATCTGGCATCTAAGTAATCCAAGTGCAAAGTAGGTCAAATTTACATTCAAGCCATGCACAACATCACAGCTCATATGAGCCAACAGTTATTAAAAATGAATGTATGATGTACTGAATGTATGATCAACTAAAGCTGAGGAATCAAGACATTTCCAAAGAGAATGACATATTCCAGACAATGGTGCTCATATTTGTGTGCACTTCAAAATGAATCAAAGGCAGCAAAAAAAAAAAAAAATGCATTTGGGTCAATGACGATGTCTTTTTTTATTTATTTTTTATTTTTTCCTGAAAGAATCTTTTTTTTTTTTTTTTTAGTAGGCTACATTAAAATTGTTTTGATTTCAGCTTGATTCAAGAGATTACACCATCGTGCCGAACGATTCTACTTCCATTCCCACATTTTTGAAAACGTTTCGGCACGGTACGATTACAAGCCGTTGGTTTGATGTTTGGATAATGGTTTCTAAAGTGTTTTCTACACGTCTTTCTGGTCAGTGAGACACATTACGCTAGCTAACTTCAAATTAATTTATCAATTCTAATTTTATGTCAATAAATGCTAGTTTGGGAACTTTTACACTTTTGTGGCTATCATCCTCCTTATCGCTCTCGCTGTAATGTTTACCTAATATCAGGCGTTCAGTCACCAGTCTTCAAGGTTATGTACATTCTAATCCTGATTTCGTAGCGCCAGCACATTACAGTTAAAAAAGAAACCGTAACTGTGCCAGCTGGCCTAGATCGGCATGGAACGGCACGGTTTCGCAACGAGAACCGTTCGGCCCGATATTTTGTGAGTCAAAAATGTCAGGTGGTGTTGTGACCTTTAAGGAAAGGAACATTTTGTTCAGGTCAAACGAAATAAGAAATGTATGTTTGTTGAAAACTGTCTTTTTATTGTAGGCCTATACATTCTCATTCAAAGTACATAGGCCTTCGAAAATATCTAAGTAGGCCCTACTTTATCTTAATGGTTACACCACTTGACATTTTAGAGCCATTAAATAAATACATAGCCTAGGCTACATAAACTTTTTTTATGAAACCATTTTAAGACATAAAAAGACTAGCCTACACTTGCCATTAAACTTGGCATTTTTATAATCTCAGACCAGATGAATCCTTATTTGTCACTGACCCAGTTAACATTGCAAGACTGAAGTGGCGTTTTCTGCACAATACAATGAAATCAAACGACAGGCATACCTACCGTTCCGTATAACCTTCCGCGGCTGCTCATTGCGACAAACAGCTTGCTTTTCACGCCGTATAGACTAACCACTCCTCTCTCTACCGCTGAGATTTCTATTAGACCTGATTGAACAGAACATCAGTGTTACATACATGACAATATGTGGCACACGGCAGGTCATTTACTCAATCTGCAGGATGCGTTCTGCACAAGTGGGTGGATCCAGGAGATGCACAGAGCCTTTGTTCGGCATTTTTTGTCATGCTGGCTCATTTCTTATACTGTGACATGGAAAAAAGCCCCGCAGTTCTGGCATGTACGACAAGCAGATGGACGCTGTGTAAAATTAGTTGGCGTCTAAATTCGTCCAAGCATTCGTGTCATGTTTGAGCCTCGGGAAATTCGGCAGGGATTGACACTATGGTTTATTTTAACAGATGGACACATGCGAAAATAATAATAATAATACAAATGTTAAAATATAGACTATATTTAATCTAGCATATATATATATATATATATTCTAAAATAAAATAAAAAATGAGCTGTTCATTCAGTTATCATCCATCCCTGGTATAACGCGTCATGCATGACATTTCTGGATGCAACTCACTGTACTGGTTCTCATTATGGACACCGTTTATCCTTCCGTCTGGCAGGACCTGCAGGTGAAACCCGATGCCCACGTTGCAGTACAGCCTCCGCACTCTCTTAATGCCCAGCAAATAGTCACTCTCCCAGTTCATGTCCGATTTCTCCACCGAGATCCCCAAAACGGAGCGGGAGAAGAGCGTCTCCCACCTTTTCTCCAGTGAAGTTGCATTAGTCCTGTTCGAGATGGGGTAGGAGGACACGATCCCAAGCAGAAAGCCCAGCAGAACAACCGCAGTCCACGTCCAGCGCCCGCTGCTCTCGCACATACTGATGAGGAACCTTTGCGCAGTGGCCATCCGGTTTACCCTCGGGGCACGTGGTCAAAATTAATGCCCCTAAAAATACCACTCTTGTTTTTCTTCTTTCGGCATGGTGGCAGGGGCTTATTTTTGGAAGGCAGGTCGGGGCTGCGAGCGTGTAACGCAATAAGCCCCTCGGCAGATGAGAAGAGCAGGGCGGCAGAGCTTGAGCTGGTGGCGGTGGCGGCGATGATGATTACCATGTTTCACCTCTCTGGATGGGGAGCACCACACACTCACCAAAATGCAAGCTCACCTTGCCTGGGAGATCTTCGGGGTGACATCACTCACCTTCAGGATGACATCACGCTGACCTCACCGCCGCCGGAGGGGGATGGGGGTCGGTTTGAACGCCAAAACCCAATCGCTGTCAATCCACGCGAGCGGCCCCGGGGAGAGCGAGCGCGAGAGTGAGCGCGAGAGAACATGGGGCGTGATGATGGGCTTCGTTGGCAGCTCCCAAATTGGACCGGCGGTCATATGCCCGACGGGCCGCTTCCTTATTTAGAAGGAAGGTGTAAAAACAGGCCAGTTGTCACCGCGGAGCCATGTCAATCTTGCAAAACACTTCCTGCGCTGTTTGCTCAGGAAGCTTTCACTAAGCTATATTTTGAATGTGCCCCCTTGATTTATTCATCTGGGTAAAAACACATAGCCTAGTTGGACGTTAGGCACGTCCGAGCGCGAGCTGAACTCCATTAATCGCCGATGTTGCTTAATTGACTGAGAACTAGATAGATAGATAGATGTCTTTTACACCTGGCAGGTAGCCTACATAAAAACACCCTATGTGTCCGACAGGTGGCGCTGTCTCATTATGTTGAAATATCATACGCGTCAAATACTTAACAGTCACTCAAATTACACCCTGTGAGTGGGTTAAACATTTTTCTACATTTTTGTATATTATTTATTACTATTATTATTATGATTAGTTATCTATAATCCTCTTGTACAGTGGGAGGTCCCAGTGTGGTCAAATGTTTAAAAACGCAGTTTCTTTTGGAGAAAGTATTAGGCTTTTTATTTTAATTTCCTTGGGGATTAATGATATTTGACTGGCATATGAAAACTCACCACTTCTCAAATCTAATTAACCTAAATCAGTCAAAATGTTAAATTATGGTAATATTAGTTTATCATTTAAACCTACAGGGAAAGGTTTCTGCAATATCAACATTTAAACGCTTAAATTTAAAAATATAATCTACTAAAACGCAAATTATAAGACCAGACTCCTAGTAACTGGTATCTTTATATACATATACATATATATACATATATATATATATATATATAAGATGTTTAATCATCTCTGAATGGAAACAAATAATAATTTCTCTGAATTCAGGGCCCAAAGTAATGAATAAACTACAATTAAAACTGAGTCAGACATAATCCCTATGGATGCCAGATAAAGCGCAATGCAGTTTTTTTTTTTTTTACATGCAAAATCCTGACCCATTTTTCTACGGCATTAATTATCCAAACACTTCAGAAGTCTATAATTCAAGGAACAAAAGAGAACATTGAGTAGTTGTGTGTGGCATCATCATGTCACATGGATCCACTTCATAACATGTCACTGCATTAATTTACAGCTTCAAAATTAGTTTGATGCCATTTCTTTAGTTGAAAGGTTTTATCCTCAGTTGACATAAAATGATTAACCAAATGTAATTTAAACATTCAGGAAAAGATTATGAAAAATTTAGCTTGTGTTCTTTTTTTCTAATATAGCCTAATAAATTATATTTAATTCAATGGAACTAAAGATTTATGATGTAGAAAAATAATAATAATAAAAATCCCAAGAGGGAGAAGGAGAGGAAATTTCTGAAATGTTAAAATGAAACATGAAATAGTGTTACATATTTCACTTATGTGACCATTCAATAAGAAAAAAAGTATATTATCCAATGGAAATTTATTGAATGGTGAAAATTATTGATATATATATATATATGCCACTTTTGCAGGGGACAAACAGACATAACACAACACAGCATGACATCTTCTGAAACCTACCAGTAAAACAAAATTGCTCATGGCATTTGTTTGATGAAAATCACAAAGGAAAAAATGTATCTGAATTTTAACTGTAAACAACAGACATACTGCATTAGATGTGATAAATGTCACCACTTTAAATAGTTCATTTAAAATAAAAAAGGAAAGGATAAGAACATTTTGTGAACATTTAAAATATCAGTACCTCTTTTATTAGTTCATTGTGCTATGATTGGACTGATGATTTTTCAACTGGACGACAAGTCCATCCTGAGAATCTTGCCACTTTTCACACCCCACAACACTCATACACATAAAGCTCCACACACACACTATCTGACCAATGGTGAGTGTACTTACAGATGCATTACTTAAATAGAACATTACAAATGCTAGTTTTGCAAAAGTAACCTACTGTAACAGAAAAGTCCAATTGGTGATCATGGTTTGCAACACTTTGAATAGGTAGCTTAGGTCTGTGTGTAAAGTTACCTGAAGAAAAATATCCCAGATTGTCATTTGAACACCAGATTGAGATTCTATACATGACAATATTGTGCTATTAGTCTTGGTTACTGACCAAGACTTCAGATTAAAAAACAAAACAAAGTTAAGACACTTTTGTTTGACAAACAAGTCAAACAAGATTAAAATACTACATAAATACAGACCTTGCCAAAACAGGTTGCATAAAAATTCCCATAGGGATATAAATATATTTATATATTATCAATATAAAAATATATATACAATAAAATAGTTCTTTACAAAAAGTATTTAAAACACAACAGGAATTACATCAAGTCCAGTTTGATGTGTCCATTAGTCCCATAGAGATCTGAGAAAACACAATTCATCCTCAAAGCAAACATGACCTATAAAGAAAAAAAGATAAACAATCCAGTCAGTAAAATGTAGTACAAAGGACTTTCATAGCCTTGCATTAGAATAAGCAAAAACGTTTCTAAGCTAGGATTGGTACAGAGCCCCTAAGTGGGCATTATGTAAAAAATAAAATAATTATATATATATATATATATATATATATATATATATATATATATATATATATATATATATATATATATATATACACAAATTTGGGAGAAATTTTTGGAAAGATTTAAAATTTGAAAGATTTGGGAAAAAATATTGCGTTCTCTTGCAAAAGGATTATGTTCCCCCGAAATTTTTGTATTGCATTCCTCTGAGAAACTTTGCATTTTCTTGCAAAACATTTGTGTTCGCTCACAAAAGTATTGCATTCCCTTAAGAAACTTTGCATTCTCTCGCAAAATGTTCTCTCGTAAAAGTATTGCGTTCCCCCAAGAAACTTTGCATTCTCTCACAAAAGTATACCCTTCCCCCAAACCTTTGCCTTTTCTTGCAAAAGTATAGCGTTACTCCGAGAAACGTTGCATTTTCTTGCAAAACATTTGTGTTCTCACAAAAGTATTGCATTCCAGCAAGAAACTTTGTATTCTTTTGCAAAACATGTTCTCCCATAAAAGTACTGCATTCCCCCAAGAAACTTAGCATTCTCGCGCATCACATTTGTGTTTTGTTGAAAAAGTATTGTATTCCCCCAAAAAACTTTACATTCTCTCACAAAAGTACTACGTTCCCCTGAGAAATGCTTTGTTTGCAAGCAAAACATTTGCATTTTCCACCGTCTTTATATTATTTCCATCACAAAAGTTTTGTGAGAAAATGCTAAGTTTCTCAGAGGAATGCAATACTTTTGCATTGCAAAAGCATTGAAATATAATTTTTCCTCCCATCTCATTTTTTTTTTACCATCCCTTTCCGTAGATTAGTCAGTAACATTTAACATGACGCTTAGTAAAAGGTCAACTGTGAAATGACTCACATGATTACTGCTTCTTTCAGCTTCTGAGGTCCTTTTGGTCAAAGATGATGTGGGTGGCGAAATAGATGCCAATGGCACCAAAGATGGCAGAAGAGGCGATGTACGCAGTGACGGACTCTGTGAACTGGACGATCATGCCCATGAAGAGGGTGGGGAAGACCTGAGAGAGAAGGAAGGTGCTGTCCAGAATGGCAAAGTCTAGTCCCACCCCACGTTTCTCAAAATCCTCTGACTCCAGACCAAGGGGGGCAGCATTCTGATGCACAGGTGGGTAATACTCTGGTTCATCTCTACTGTGAGGAACATGCCCATTGGAAGTGCCAATCTTGTGGTTGAGATCTCCAGGGCCGTTGTCTAGTGTCAGACAAACAGAATCCCTTGTGATGGTGAATCCATTTGTGTGCATTTTTTTGGTTTTGCTGTTTTGCATGTACACCTGAAGGACGTTAGCAATGAGAAGCAAGTGAGACATATGAAACAAATTGATCTAGTTTTTATTATTTCTTATTTTTGCCATGTTATTTATAGACAACATAAAGGCATGACAGTAAACGATAAGGTAAATGTTGCAAGCTGGATTCTAACTGACATATGGTGCTTATTTGGTTTCTGCCAGTTCGAATTCTGCTTTTGTGATCAATTTTAACAATTTTCCGTTCTAAAAATAGTGAAAACTTTTTTTTTGAGTCTATATACATCATGCAATTTTCTATACAAGAAAAGACAGAAAATATATGCAAGTATGAAATGCCTACCTCTTTTTCTTTGTGGTAGTGGCAGGTAAGCGTGTAAGGCAGTGTCTGTAGTGTGGCATAGGCAAAGCCAGTGAGGGCCGACATAGATGTGACCAACAGGACGCTCTTAGACAAGCAGATGAACAGAGCGGAGATGGTGAAGCACACCATGCTGCTCAGATAGACCGTCCTGGACCCAAAGAGACGCACTAGTCTGCTCATGACCAGCGAGAAGAAGGTTGAGGTAGCGCACTGCAGGAACAAGCCCAGGCTGCCCATACGGATACCTGCAGGGGTGATGTTAGACAATTTCACATGAGAAACTGGTTGGTTCTGATTAGATAATTATAGGTATGATTAGACAGATTCTGATTCATAAGCATTTAAAGGGGTGATTAACTGTTTTTTTTCTAGGCTTGATTGTGTTTATGGGGTGCAGTATAAATGTGTTAATGCTTCGTTTAAAAAAAAAAACGCATTATTTTTCACTCTGTCCCTTCTCCTATAAACGCACTGATCATTTCCCCTCCCTCAGAAATACGTGATGGGCTCCCAGAGAATATTAGTGAAGAGGATCGCGCAGAACTTGTGCAAGCACGGCTCTTATGTTTTTTTTGTTTGTTGTTGTCTCATACTTTTAGATACGCTGTTATTTGTAAATGCTACTGCTTCTGTTAGCTTTTAAGATATGGTTTTATCCTGATTAAAGCTTTAATACAGCACAGCAATGTATAACGCTTCTCATTGCTATGTGAAAAATATTTGTCTATCAATCTAGCATTGCACAATCAAACATTTTTGTATAATGGGACTTAATGATATTTATCTCTTGTTTATGGCAACATGCCTTAAATTAGATAATTATATGAATGTATGTATGTATGCTGTTGTTCAAAAGTTTGGAGTCAGTAAGTTTTTCTGAAATAAATGAATACTTCTATTTAGCAAGAATTAATTAAGTTGTCAAAAGTGAAAGAAAAGACGTTTATTATGATACAAAAGAACTTTCTAATCATTTAGTTTCCACAAAAATATCAAACAGCACAACTGTTTTCAACATTCATAATAATAAGAAATGTGTCTAGAGCAGCAAAATAGCAAAATGCTCTGAAGGAACATGTATCACTGAAGACTGGAGTAATGATGCTGAAAATTCAGCTTTGGCATCAGGAATTATTTACATGTTAAAATATATCACAATAGAAAACTGTATTAAAATTTCACAATATTACTATTTTACTGCAGCCTTAGTGAGCATAAGAGACTTCTTTCAAAATTCTTACTGACTCCATACAGTGATAATATACGGTAAACTGGTAATTATCACAAATTCAAAAGGACACCGGTGGGCACACCATTCTTTTCAACAACTGCATGTCCAGGTGAACAACAATCCCCAGCCTTTGTAATTTTGACAGATGAGGCCATTTCAAACTGTTTGCTTTGCCCATTTGAGCATAAAGGAGAATGTTTCTTTTGAATAAATCCAACAAGTGATGTTTACTAAGGCATGTGTTTGCAGGCTTTGGCGTTGTACTTCAAACAGGCTAGGAACTTTCCTCACAGAAGGAATTCATAATTTAAACAAAACTGCAGAGGGCCGAGATATTCACTGTACTGAACAACTATCTCCAACGCTTTTTGTTACATAGGGCACACTTTGCGGTCAGATTTCATTTGTTTGCACACTGATCTTAACCACATCTGTCAAAATGTTTTGCTAAAGGAGCTTTCTGCTGGTGTCAAAGCTCAGTGGGAGAGGTCCAGATGCTAGCTTAACATGGCATAGATTTAGTAAGCTAGTTGTTGACTAACTAAAGACATGCATTTGTTTTTATGAACATTGCTGGAAGAGGCCACATGTGGAGGTGAATACAAGTTCACAGTGTAGAGACAGACGATATGGCCAGAGAACGGAAATGACAGACCACCAACAGCAGGAAAGCAAGTTTATGGACAGTGAAAAAAAAAAAACATATTCCTTTAGAAAAACTGCCTTTTGACCGCAGACAGTGAAATGAGCTGAAGGTAATGTTTTTTATTATGCTGAACTCTATGAAACAAACACTGATATCCTTTTTATTTTCATTCTTGCTTTTTAATGAGACTCTAGACAAAACTGAGAATCTATGTGCAAACATTAACCAACAAAATGTCCCTTAACATTAACAAAACATTAACAGGAACGCCTCTGAGTGGGAATGCATGACGCATGAGTCGGAGAGCGACTCTGAAATAAATAATATCATTAATTATTAATCTCTTGGGAAATCAAACATTGCATGACCTGCTTGAAATGCAACATTATGACAAAACAGTTCCGGATGTTCAGTTTCGCTGGAAAAATTCTGCTTAGAGACTTACTCAACACCTAGCTGAAACTGCTCCCCATTGACTTTCATCGTATGAACAAAAAAGCTGAAACATTCTTTAAAACATCTTTTTTTGTTTTCCACAAAAGTCATGTTTGGAAGGACATGAATTTTCATCTCTATAATAAATTTGCATGAACTATTTATTTCTGTATCATGTATTTCTGAGTGATATTCAATTAGAAAAAAAAATAGAAAAAAGAATTAGATCATGAAAAGTAGGCAATTCATACAAGACCAGGGCTGTATTAATTGAAAGTGGCTTAGTGTGATTATAAAATTGCTGCAAATGCAAGACTGCAAGTGAATTTAATTAAATTTATGTGATTTCAGAGTGCAATGCAGCACTGTGTTCAGTTACACGCGAGCAGCTCATGATCTGGTCTTTTTTAGTATCCCAGAGCAGCTCCACATAAACTCATTTCTGCAGCTTTGTCATTTATATCGTGCATTTGGAAATGCAACATGTGCCAGCCATCAAGTTTTAAGAGCTCTATGCGGTTTTCCACCAAAATAAAAGCTAGATGGTTTAATGTTTGAAAACTCAGAAATCGAGACATCCATAAATATTGGTTTAGTAATTTTATGGTTGGTTAAGTCATATTGATATATAACATTTTGTGGAATGTCTTTTATCTTCTAAAATGTGCTCATGCACACAAAACATGAATACATTTAGATTTGTGTCAAATTAGAGAGGTACACGTTAAATAATTTTTTTATACTTGCCGTTTATAATTGTTGTTTGTAATGAATGCCACTATAATTTATTGTTATTTTATACATATACTTTTCATCCCTGTTCTGAATACCGTTAAATTTAAATAATTTGTTGAGGTGAGAAAATAACTACGTTTGTAGTGTTTATAATGTTTATAAATGTTTTATTTATCAGTATTTTACAACATTTCTTAATAAAATAATAAAATGTGACTTGTACACCGATGCAACTTAAATGCGTTTTTTTTTTTTTCTCTCAACAATGCAGTTTTTACCCAATCTATTTTCTGGTAAATGCAGTAATCACACTTTTTTTTTTAAATTATCAGATTTTCCCTAAATTGAGCAGCCCTATACGAGGCCAAATATGAGTTTACAAATCAATTACTAGTTTTTGATTTGTCGATTTTGATTTTACTTACTAACCTTCATCATAGCGCTGCCTGAGAGCGGTACCCGGAGCGGCGCTGGGAACTCCTTCGTACAATCCCTCGCCGACAAAATCTGTGTAGAAGAGCATGAAGGACATGACACCCATCCAGCTGCAGAGCTGCGCCAAACACAGCTGTTGCATGACACGCGGCACGTGGCAGTAGCTGCGATAAATGACCGGTGTCATGGACCAGCAAGTCCTCAGCAGGCACATGAGCGGGCCGGACTTCAGAGACCGCAGCTTACACTGAAACAGATAGCAGCACGAGCGTGGAAAACACCGTCCGGGCTCCGACGGCCCCGGTTCCACGGTGGACAAGGGCTCCTCGGACACTTTCATGGTCACTAACACGCTGATCACGAAGATGAGGATGAGGAGGGAGAACAAGCACTCAGCCTGACCACCCAGGTAGAAGGAAAGGAGCCCACCGCTCCAGTCCAGGGCGGGTAGCAAATAGCCTACACAACCTCCAAGGCTTACCATGAAGGAGAACATAGCGAAAGCCTGTCCACAGTCATCCTGTTCACGGTAGAGATCTGAGAGTAGCGCCTCCAGGGGTGTAAAGCACACCTGTCCGCAGAAGTCCAATAGGCCCACGCCTAGGATGAGCAGGCCCACCTGGAGAGCCTGGTTGCGGCGGGTGCTGCCCCAGCTCAAGTTGGCGGCCAACACGTCAGCATGTGGTATGATAAAAAGGGCTAGGAGAACTCCCAACGACAGCAGCCATATGAAGGGTCGCCGTCGGCCGTAGCTGCTGTTGCAGTGATCGCTGGCTGAGCCAATCAGGGGGATGAAGAGAAGTCCCAGGACAGGTCCAATACCTACCGAAAAAGTATATGAATATTAAACAAGAAAAGTATTTTTGCCATTGGAGACAACATGTCAGAAAATCACAGCCATGGCCTCTATCTTTTGGCTTCATCTTCAGCCTGCTGTAATGCTGCCTGTAGTTTAAGGTGAGCAGTCTCTGGCTCTGCTCCCTCGTCCCCACAGATTTTCTAATTAAAGCAGATGACTCAGTGCACTGGTTGGGCACTGATTCCCATTTCGATTCATGTCTAGATCTTCAGCAGCTATTTTTATTCATGCGCGTGGTGGAAAGATGACCTGAACATGCTCAAAATGCAATTAAAAGTTCACTGGAGTCAGTTTACTCAGTGCACATGGTAAAAATCTTAATAGGTTTGTTGGAAAAGGAATATAAAAACACATTAATTAGTTGAAAGTATATTGTGAAAAATTGCATACATTTAACAGAAGCATTATTAATTCTTACTATAAATTAAAATTGTTTAATAAGTAAAAAATTTAATTACCAAATTATGTTATTCATTCCTGCAATGGCAAAGCTGAATTTTCAGCATCATTACTCCGCTATTCAATATCACATTATCCTTCAGAAATAATTCAAATGTGCTGATTTGCTGCTAAAGGAATGTGTCTTGAAATGTTTATTAGCCGTGCTGAAAACAGTTGCTTAATATTTTTGTGAAAACCATGATGCAGGTTTTTTTTTTTTTCAGGATTCTTCTAAGAAATTAGAAAGTTCAAAAGTACAGCATTTATATTAAATAGAAATCTTTTGTAGTATTATAAATGTCTTTACTGTCATTTTTAATTAATTTAATTTTGTCCTTGCTGAATAAAAGTATTTATTTATTTTAAAAAAAAATCTTACAGACCCCACACTTTTGAACAGTAGAGTATATAGAGTTTTTGAGCCTAATTTATGCTGGGGGTTTTTGGGGGATCATGGCAATGCTTGCACATTCTCACATGCTACAAAAACACATTTCCGCAAGAGCTATAAACCGGAAAATGGAAACGTGTGGAATATCACACCTAAAACAATTTTAAGGCAACCGCATTTAAGGCACTGAGCAGGTATCGAAAAACCATGTGTAATGTGAGGAATACTGTAGAGAACCTTGGAACTGCCTACCCTAAAGAAATGTATTTAACAGTGTCGGTCAACTGCACCTGTAAGTCAACACAAGCTGTTTTTTTCCCAAAGTGGAGGGAGAGTGGGCTTCTGCCCACTTCCTTTTAAAGGTGCCTTTGTACTGTTTACAACAGTTTGAGACAATTAATCATATGACTCTTTTATATACTACACAGTGCAATTCATTATAGTCATCCTAATTGTTTCTGTAGCTCCAATGGAAAAGCATGGCTTTAACAAAACCAAGGTCATGGGTTTAAGTTCCATGGGGGAAAAAAATAAAAAATAAAAATGTATACCTACAATGCACTGTTTGTTCGAGAAGAGGTCACAAACAACTCATCACATGAGCATCAATCTAGTCCAAAAAGCCCAGACTAAAGAAATGTACTTTTCACGTCACCATACCATTAAAATGAATAAAATGCCTCCAAACCCCACTCCATTAAGAAACAGTCCAACAAAACCTCTGGAATCACGTACAACCACACACAAAACCTTTTGAAAGCACTTCTAATGGCAACGACATTATGAGTTTATATTGCTTGTGAATGGAAATGAGCACAAAGGATCTTTCTTTCATTCTACTGCAGCTGTTGACAAAGAGAGCGGTGTGTAGTATGTATTAACACACCACACATCTTCTGTCTGTCTGGTGCAAAGTGACCACATGCACGTTTGTGAACTGCTTTTTTCTGTTTTGGTTGCAAGGCAAACAGACTTGGAGAGATTAATTTACAGCAAAAGCCATGTGGAAGCCATTTGTGGGCAAAAAATTATGCATTGTTCATATGACATGATGAAAAAATATTTTTCAAAATATGGCAAAATATTTAGAATCATAGGGCTGGTTATTCCAGGAGTAAAAGAATCAAAACAATCATGCATGTTGCTGGACATTTGGCATTGTGAAACATTATAATTCAATACAAATTTTCTTGTAAAATGTAAGTGATTCCTGTGATGCAAAGCTGAATTTACAGTATCATTAACCCAGTCTTCGGTGTCACATGATCCTTTAGAAATCATTCTAATATAATGATTTGCTGCTCAAGAAACATTTAGCATTATTATCACCATTGTGATGCTTATAATATTTTTAATAAAATTTTAATATATATAATATTATTTTCTATACGTTTTTTCAGGATTCTTTGAAGAATAGAATGTTTATCTATTTAATGAATCCTTGCTGAATAGAAGTATTAATTTATTTGAGAAAAAAAATAATGACCCCAAGTTTTTTTTTTCAATTACTATTTTATATAAATATATACTAATTAATATATATATATATATATATATATATATATATATATATATATATATATACACATACAGTACATACATACATACAGTGCCCTCCATAAGTATTGGGACAGTAATGACAAAATTGCTCTGTTGGCTGTGTAGTCAAGACATTTGAAAATATGATTAAAAGATGAATATGAGACAAAATTTCAGAATGTCGAATTTTATTATTAGCTGTTTCAACACATACATGTTTTACCAAATAAAAAGTTCAGCACTTTTAGAGTTCATCCCACTTTCTGATGTGAGCATAAGTATTGGGACAGTTGAACTTAAAGGGTTAGTTCACCCAAAGATGAAAATTAGCCAGTGTTTTACTCACCCTCGAGCTATCCTAGGTGTATATGACTTTCTTCTTTCAGACGAATCCAATCGGAGTTAATTGAGTAAATTGTCCTGGCTATTCCAAGCGTTATTATTGCAGTGGGTGGGTGTTTCTGTTTAACAGTCCAAAACACATTAAATAAAGTGCGAGTATCCATAATATAACGTGCCTCACACGGCTCCGGGGCATGAATAAAGTCCTCCTGTAGCGATTCCATGGGTTTTTGAAAGACAAATATCCATATTTCAAACGTAATAAACACTTTTCTCTCACCAAATTGCTTGCCTTTCTCTCAAAGTCAGCTCCCTCGTCTTCATCCTGGTTTGTGTGTTTCGTCATCAAATGCAAGACTCTGATAACTGATATGACACATTCCCTGCTTTTAATATCTGAAGAATTAATGGAACAGGACGCAGCTGATCACTTAGAAAGACCTGTGAGCCAACAACACAATGCTTGTGCTCACATCAGATAAGAGGGATGAATCTCTTAAAGTGCTGATCTTTTTAGTTGGTAAAACATTATGTTTTGAAACACCCAATAATAAAATGTGACAATTTGTAGTTTTTTTCTCATATTCATCTTTTAATAATATTTACAGATTTCTTGTCTCCACAGCAAACAGAGCAATTTTGTCTTTACTGTTCTGATACTTATGGAGGACACTGTATATGTATGCATGTGTGTGTATATATGTATATATATATATATATATATATATATATATATATATATATATATATATATATATACTAATAGTTTAATAAATATGACTCAAAAAATAAATAAATCAGAACCACTTATTAACACTTTGTCTACCAATTTTTCAAAGGAACAATCTTAAACCAATTACCTTGTATTTCAAAACTCCTAACATAATTAGCGGAACATAGTGGGTGAGAAATGTAAAAAGTGCACATTTAAATAACAGTCCACTGCACAAACCCACTAAATCTGAGAAAGAAGCTTCCGGCTCCAAGGCAGCCCATGATGACTATATTATCTGATGAAAGTCCAGAGGAAAGTCCCACAGAATTTTAACAGGATGCAGTAAAACTATACAAGCTTCCACACAGCTGCTGACCCCTCGAGCCTCCAGGCCTCTTCCTGCAGTCTGGTGCCTTCCAATTAGCACCTGATTACCACCTGGACGGGGCAGCGAGTGATTTAGCCAGTAATTATGATAATGACCCCCATTATAGGATTGACTCCTTAGTGGGAAACAACCTTGACTTGCTGTTTACAGCACAGCCCTACATTAACCAATCATAAACCCTAATTCAACATTCCAAGGTTAGGCTGAAACCTTACCTAAGACCATCGTCATGTACTGTTCCTCCACGCCAGCCTCCAGCAACAGAGGGGGCACGTAGGTGATCCCAGCCGCCACGCAGATCTCCAGGCCACACGTCAACGAGTTGAGCAGGACCAGACGCCACTGAGACCTCCATCCAGTCATATTTACACAGGAAGGGTTCACCTTTTCTCCCATGAGTCGGTGTGAAAACTCTACTCAGTCTTCCAGGAGAAGGCGAAAGGCACAGGGTCGGGTGCCCAGGGACGAGGTGGGCGCGTTGGGTGTGGGAGAGCAGAGATTCGGACTCTCAACGGGCTCAGATGAACTAGGGGATCCATTGTGTCTTCAGCATTCTTGATCTGAAAAGAAAAGACAAAAGGTATGCATGATCTGTTTTTGTGGTGATCACTATAAAACACATTCCTGCAGATGTTGTTCTCCATTCCTGACCCTCTGGCCACATTAAGGTCACCCTGCCCGACGGCCCGCCTTCCCCTCGCTCTGTCATTAGCTCGTTCACTCAGAGCTGATTCGACCGGGCCTCCTCACTGCAGTTGCCACCTCTAATTAGCAGCCTTTGTTCATGAAAAGCAACATTAATGAGTCAGATTTTTACCATTTCCAGTGGAGAACAGTGCATTGAGAGCATTACTCTGTGGCTGCTTTTCGTTCACCAGGGGTGAATGTGCAATTATGAATTTTTTATGACTAATATCAGGGTTTGTTTTCTTCAGCAGGTCGTTCATGCTTATTCTGGATCATTCCAGTGGGAACAGAGTTTCAAACAATGATGGTTGTTGACTTAAAGTCTAAGAGTCTGAATTGAAGTAATTTAACACTATTTGTTTATTAAAAAACAAATAAGTTCACAGTGGTATTCAAGCTGAGACATATGGATTTGAGTTCAAATCCATCCAGTTAAATATTCAGCTAAAAATTGAAATGAAAACTAATCTACTGCTTGAGATTTGCCCATTTCTAAACATCAGAGTGGCAAAATTTATTTACATTCTAAATGTCAAATATAAGCATATAAGCAATTTGTGTGAAAATACAAAATATAAGAAAATCAGTTATTGGAAAATTACTGTACTTCTGTTCAATGTGTCCCAGAACTATATAGAAGCCCATTTCTGCCACATAAGAAAAAAATCATGTTTTGGTAAATCATAATAAGTCAAAATGACGACATGCTAAATAATACGCAAAAAGTCAAAAAACATTTTGTCATAATTTTGGCTTTTTATCTCACAATTGTCACTTTTTACTTTTGTTGTTATAATTTTGACTTTTATACGAGTTATAGTGTCATATTTTGACTGTCATATTTTTTTACATTTTATGTAATTATTTTGACATGATTTACCAAAGCATGTTTTTTTTTTTCCTGTGGCAGAAATTGGCTTCCATACAAAACAGTCCCTCTAAATGCAATCATTAATGAGGCAGCACTACATACATACATATGTGTATATATATATATATATATATATATATATATATATATATATATATATATATATATATATATATAAAACTTCAGTAATTATTTTTATTTATATCACATTATATTTTATTGATTATTTTATTATTATAAATAATAATATTTTATTATTACTAAAAGAGACGTTTTGTTGATTTTTGACGTTGGATGCCAAGTTTGGCCACAAGTTCATTAAAAGTATTTTTTTAAATTGATTCATCAGTCTTTATTGTTAGTTAGCACCTGCACGGCTTCTTAAAACAGGAAAAACTGAATAGTACATTAAAATCTGATGAGTCATTGTTTCATAAATCACCTGAAAAGTCAATAAATAAATAAATAATTAGATTAGCAGATTATCAAAATAACCATTAGTTGCAACTGTTTATTTTATGCCAAGCTTAAAATCTGCTATAGTTACAACATTTACCTCCACCAATGACTTCATCCACAACCCACCGTTCTTCTCCAAACATGTACAAACAAAGCATCTCATATGAAATACAACACCAACGCACTCCCTCTCTGAAAATCATTTCCTCCCACAACTCTCCTGGGCACGACATGTCAATCAGGTGAAGGACGTCTTCTCTCAAAATGACACGAAACGTCCAACAACACAAGCTTTTCACATTCTGACCTTGCAGAGAGAGGCTATTTGCTTTTCAAATGCAAATAATTGTTGCTAGAACACGAATGAGAGGCAAAGTGCTCTAGAAAATATGACTAAAAACAGATTTCAACAAGAACAGACCATATTCGATCACTTACTTCACTCTAAGCACTTCAGGTAACTTGATTTGCTTCAGAGTAGCTCTCGATAATGTTTAAAGTGCTGAAGCTCTCTCTCGATTACATCAAGCTCTTCCTGAGCTCAGATATTAAACCACGAGCGACGGCGAGTTCTGCGTCTCTGGTTCTCTGGCGCTGACTGTCACCCTGCCATCTGATTATGAGACATGTGTGAGAACACTCAGAGCAGCCGCCACCTTTCAGGAGGATGAAAAACAAACAGGTGCTAAATTCATATTTGGTGTTACATTCCTCCATCTATGTGGGCCATCTGCTCAATGTTGGCAGATAGAAAGCATATCATCTCCATTTGAAGAAACTTTACGGAAATTATTCAAATCTACAAGTTCATTTTGTATTTAGAGCTTCATTAAACAGGTTTTTTTAAAATAGGGCTGTAGTCCAGAGACCAAAACAAACCAAAAAATATAACAAAGACTTCATTAGCATTTGTTATTTCAGCACCATAGTTTGACTTATTTTAAGTATTTAAATAAATAAGGAAAATATGCTTAATCTAAATATAGAGTCTAAACCGCTATAGCGCCACTAAAAAGTGCACATTTTTGCATTAATGGCTCAAGATTTTGTGATGTTGAGAGATATCTAATAATGATCTCATCATAAAGTCCATTATTGGATGGTCAAAGAAAAAACAAGCACAATACTTTGGCACAAAGCATATGCCAAATTGAGGCTCCACAGACACAACTATTTTACTCCCATTCCTTCACTCCTAAAAGGAGCTCATCAGGGGTCTATCCCAGTCCATCTCTGTAGGACCTCCACCCTGCTGTCCCAATGCCTAGACAACCCCCCTGCTTTTCACTTCCCCCACCTCTATCCAGAGGGTAGCCCTCAAGGTCATCCTTATTGACGACTTTTCTAGAACTATTGAAAAAAGAGAAGCACATTAATGCCTGTTTTCCCTGAATCGTAGTTAATAGACTTTCTAATGTGAATGGGTTAAATTATCTCACCATCTCCAACTCTCACCATAGTTCTGATATGGTTCATTTTTAATTAATTAAACTATATTTCAACATATTTTGTGGCATAATTGATAATCAGTAAACATCAAGTTTCATATTAATTCACTTATACTTTAGTTACAATTTTGTAGCTTGCAAACCAAATTAGAAGAGTTTTGCTCCTAAATGAATCAAATGAATGAGTTGAGTTGATTAATGATTCACTCATAAAGATCTTGCTTTGTTCCTTAATGAGTAAATGTTTTTTGAACAAATAGGTTGAGCGAATTATTCAATGACTAACTGAAAAAGACACTTGTCGCCATCTACTGGTGACCTGTAACCTACAGCAAGAATCAAGTACTAAAAAAACCTTCATAAATAGTACACAAACTGACAATCTTTCTGAAACATGCAAACAGAGACAAGAGGAGCAATACTAACGGTAAAAAGTCAAATGACTCATAAAACTAATCAACAACCAAGACGTTAATACATAATACATTTTAGGAATAATATTGTTATTTGGTTTGTTCTGCCATTTTCATCTCTGAGCAACAAACAGTAGCTGTGTTTTGTTTATAACCGAATCAGTGTTTCTGAACAAATTGGTTGAGCTGAGTTGATTCAATGACTCACTCATAAAGATATCACATTTCATACCTGAATGAGTCAGTGTTTCTGAACAAATCAGTTAAACGGATCAATGACTCACTCAAAAAGACAGTCACTCGTCACTCATTATTGTTAAAAAGCTTAGAAGGATACATTTTCTACTGTATGACTAGTGCATCATTATGACTAACCTTGCATGAGTAAAGTTAAATGCAATTATTCAACTTCACTGACCATGTAAAGCAGGTCAGATTTATATGAATACCATGATACCAAAAACTACTGTTCATTTGTAATGCATTGCTACATACATTTACTTAAAGTATTCTCAGCTCAAAATGATGAAGTTTACAAAGTCAAAACAAACTGTTTTACTGAATAATTAACACAAGAGATTAAATAAAAGTATGAGCTTAACATTTAAATTTTGTTCTTTAAAAAAAAAAAAACAGGTACAAGTCTAGATTTTACTTTGGTAATCAACATTAGGCTATGCCATGGAACATTCTTTTTACGCAATGCAAACTAAGGTCAACATGAAGGATTGTGTTACTCGAGTTAATTTCAGACCCTTGTTACCAAGGGGAGAATTTGACATAATGAAAACTGACAATTCAAGGAGATGTGTCACTCACGAGGCATTAAAAGTGTTATCATGCCAGTGGTATCATGGTTCAGAGACACAGGGGAAGCTGGAAGTTATAAATGGAGCTACCGTATAGAATTTAGCAGCATGTTTGGCGTGCCTTAAATTATGTGTCAAATGAAAGCCACGTGTGTTTGCTTTAAACCTGGCGTGCCTTTACCGTGACATGAATCACGCTAAGCAAAGGCACCGGGTCATTCAGCCAGCACTTTTACATCTTCAAACCATTCCATAATGTCTACTGATCGCTGAAATGCACACTTTTCATAAACATGTTCTAACTACCTTATCTGAAATGGTTTTAGCATTGCATACCAGGTTAAGGATCCTTTGACACCACAATCCCAGACCTATTCAATAACGCAACCCCCTCTGCCCCCGCAGATAAGCTTTAATGGCTCTGAAGGGCATTATTACCATACAAAACAGGCTTTGTGAACATTGAGCCAATGTTAGTAACTTGATATACTGAGGAATCAAGCCCTTCCAGTTAAGCTTTTATCAAGTCTTAAGAGTCTTAGAAACACCCTTAACAACAGCCCGAGTGTCTGTGCTTAAAGCCGAGGAGAGCATTTCTCCAGAGTGACATCAGAACCACAAGCAACAGTTGACTTCCAACCAAAACCTCAGATGATGTTCAACATGGTTTGGCTGAAAGTGAGATGAGACCGAGGCGACAGTGGAGCTCTAGTCCCACAATTTAACATTCCACTTTGACAAGTTATTTAGCAGTCGACTGAATATCTCGGACTTGGTCTAGGACTCCTTCCTGATGAACCCTGGTCTTGATTGTAGAGAAGGTCCCAGCATAATTCTTCTCTTAACTGAGATCACACGACTGTGGGTGCATAAATCTTATCCTAGCATCGGTCAAGGCCAAAGTATACTTCACTTTTTACGCGTAGGCGAGGGACAGCATACAGTGCACGTGACGCGAATTTCGTCATCAGAATAGTACGTGCGTACTGTATGTGCACCGCCGGATTTTTGTAACCGCGTGTACTTTGTACGCGCAGATCGCACATATGCATTTAACTCTCTTGCAGTAATTAGTTTATCCGCAAGGTGGCAACCTTGCCATGGGGGTATCGATTCACAAGGTAGCTGAAGAAAAACTGCATAAACAGAACAAACCGGAATGCGGGTTAGCTACAGTGACAATGGAGGCCTACATAGACGAGAGATTGTGCAAAGAGGCTAGAAAATACCCTCATTTGTACAACTGTAGCATGAAAGAATACAAAGATATTTACATGGGTTTTAACTCGTGGCGAGAGATTGCGCAAACACTGGCCCCGTTAGGCCAGGGGAGGTATTGCAATTTGACGCAAAGCGCATACGTCGAACGTCTGTGTGTACGCGTCAAATGAAGTATACTTTGCAAGGCTGTGCGTACAACTGTACACGTAAAAAAAGAAGTATACTTTGGCACTTTAGCGTGACCCCTGACCTCAGCACTTGGTCCCGATCATATGATAAACCTTCCCTCAAAGACACACAGCAGTTTGACATTTTGCTCTCATGTTGTTCAATAAAAACATCTGAGACATGTAGTAAAATTTTAAATTTAAAAAGTTAAAATGTTATGAAGTTTAATGGTTGAAAGGTTAATATGGTGTAGAAATAAAAAAAAATTGTGAATTAACTACTCAAAAGGCACTAGTTGACATTACAGAACATACTGTGAAGGTACAGATATTTGCTGATGATTAGCATATATTACAACGATTCATTTCCATGAATAAGTTAAAATAGTCAATTTTAATTAATCGATTCAGAATTTAATGTACATGTTGTAAAATGTCATAGTAAAATATATATAAATGTTTTTGTTTATTTCTAATTTTTACAAAATTTGTATAATTTTCCTTGTTACTTTAGCAGTGTAGTAAAAACATGCCATGATTATTTTTAAATAGATTTTACTGTACTTTACCTCCTGCACTCAGCTGCATATCATGGTTCTTCTGATTGAATTAAATCATCATTTCAGTTCATTTTAGAAAAAATACATAATTGTCAAGATATACTTAATATCGTCAACAATGCATTGCAAAAGCAAGAGGTTGTCTTCCAAGATCCCACACTTTCTCACCCAACGGTATCAGGTTCAGGTGCGGACACACAATCTGTTCACACTCAGGCTTTATGCAGCTCCCGGGAGAGGAGTGCTGAGTTATCTGATAGACACTGGATACAGAAAGACACTTATCAGGTCAAAAGAGAGAGGAATGTGGGCTGCCGATGACCTGAGAGACACAATAAAGCAAGCTCTGATCCTCTCTAATGGAGTGCTATGAAATTACCGGAAAGTTCTGGAAAGGACAGATTTATAAATTAACTATATGATTCATATTATTATTTATATTTTACATTTTAGATCTACGTCTGTGTGTGTGTGTTATTAATTTTAATAAAACAATATGTAAAATATTTTATTTTACAAAAATAAATGACCAGGAAAATGTAGAAATATGTCAAGCAATGCCGAGTTTATCATCATTCATGGCCTTCGCAAATACCAAACACTAGAATTCTTCTCAAGGTAGCTGAAGCATGACTTCATCGCCCTTGAACTTTCAAAGCAGCCAGATTACACACATACACACACATTTCTCTCACAGCATGCACAATTTGCTTCGAGGCAATATCAGGATGGAAGAAAGAAAGTGTTTCAGTTATACATAAAATGAAATCTTACCAAATACATTCAACAGCACACACCGTCCATGTCATTAACTCCTTCTGCTACCTTTAAATTCATTCTCACCCTTATTCTCCCATTATAATGCTCTTTCTTATTTGCCCCGACCTGTGTGATGGAAAACCCCTTGTGCGGGTCAGACATTCTTCTCTTAGACACCAAAATCCTGTCACCTCAGGCCCCAAATAACACTAAACGTGGCCCCCAGCACAGCAGCCCAACACTGATATGAAACAAAGAACGGATTCATATCAGTTCCACCTCCTCTTGTCCAACCCACCCGCCAACCAACTGATCCATCTCATTTTCCTTGCTAAAAAAACCCTGCAATAATGGCCCAGATCAGGTTAAACTGCGTATAAGGACAGGCCTTTCTCACACCTCTACCTCCCAACCCTGAGGCCAAAATCTTCTACAACCATCCCCAACCTTTTCTCAACACCAAAACCTAACCTTCACACTAATGCACTATAAACATGTTGGCCAAATTTAAAGTTTTTTGTCCATACAGTGGGAAAAAAAACAAAAAACAAATCTGTACCCCATTGACTTTCATTGTACAGACACAAACAAACTAAGACATTCTTCACAGAAGGAGGAGAGTCATACAGGTTTGGAAACAATGACATAATATTCATTTTCGGGTGAATTATACTTTTAAAGTACGATGCATGACTCAATGTAGGTACAATGAACAGGAACAGTTATTGCACTATTTGTGAAAAAATGCAGAACAACTAAAATGTCACAAGTATCGTATAAAGGGTAATGGATTATTTACTTCACAAAATAACCTTTGTGATTGAGGCGGTGTGTGGTACATCTTTGGCTGAGTGCTAATGTTCTTCCCTATGGATCGGTCTTTATTGCGATGACTAAGTTTATTGCGATGACTAAGTTTATTGCCATCTATCTTTGGTTCATAAAATAGTGATTATGTTAGCACAAGGAACGATAAAATTTTCTGAGAAGGTGACACACAACAGCTACTGAGGAAAATCATCCCTTAGGCCTGTTTATTATTATGAATCAGTCGATCTGTTAGGTATTATGTATGAGTAAAAAACACTGGGACTGTTGGTCAAGCATTATCTAAAAAAAAAGCCCAATTATTTCCCTTGTATCACTCTGAAGGGGTTATTTCGTAATTGCTTTCATACACACGTGGTCAGAATTGTTGGCACCCTTGGTAAATATGATCAAAGAAGGCTGTGGAAATATGTCTGCATTGTTAATCCTTTTGATCTATTATTTAAAAAATTCACAAAAATCTAAGATTTCATTAGAGAATAAGAATTTAAAATGGGGGGAAATATCATTATGAAATAAATGTTTTTCTCTAATACACATTGGCCACAATTAACAGCACCCTTTTTTGAAATCTCCATTTGCCAGTTTAACAGCTCTAAATGTTCTCGTATAATGCCTGATGAGGTTAGAGAACACCTGACAAGAGATCAGAGACCATTCCTTCATCCAGAATCACTCCAGACCCTTTAGATTCCCAGCTCCATGATGATGCTTCTTCTCTTCAGTTCACCACTCATTTTCTACAGGGTTCAGGTCAGAGGACTGGAATGGCCAGCAGAAGCTTGGTTTTGTGCTCAGTGACCCATTTTTGTGTTGTTTTTGAGGTTTGTGTTTGGATTATTGTCCGGTTGGAAGATCCAAACGTGGCCCATTATAAGATTTCTAACAGAGTCAGTCACTTATTGATTTTTTATCTGTTGGTATTTGATAGAATCCATAATGCCATGTGTCTAAACAAGACGTCCAGGACCTCCAGCAGAAATATAGGCCCACAACATCAAAAATACAGCAGTATATTTCATTGTACACATGGGGTACTTTTTATCCCTGTGTTCACCAAACCCATCTTGAGTGTTTGCTTCTAAAAAGCAAAATTTTTACTTACATCTGACCATAGAAGCCAGTCCCATTTGAAGTTCCAGTCGTGTCTGATAACTGAATATGCTGGAGTTTGTTTTTGGTGAAAGCATTTTCTTTTCTTGTTATCAACTTTTTATTTATTTTCACACACAACATCACAACATCCATTCAAAACAAACAAAACAAAACAACAGACATACTTCAAAAGTCCAGTCAAAAAGGAGAGAGAGAGGGAGGGAAACCCCCCCCCAAAAAAACAAGTCATTCCTTTATATAATCGAGTGTGTGAAAGAAAAAACCCTGCCAAGCATCAATAGTAGAAGGCTTGGCCCCATTAATTTGCGCTGTTGTACATTCACAAGTCACTATTTTCAGGAGGCTATGGCTCCAATATGTTTTTCCGCACATGTGCGGTGTAAACCAGTTCTGTATTATTGTCTTCTTCGCAGCTGCAAAACCAGCAAACAATATTCTCTTTTGTATTAAGCTTATACAGAGACCAGAATCATCATTAAGAAGACACAAACTTGGGTTAGCAAAGCAAACAATTTGTAGTAAGGAGGATAAAACCAGGTTTACATGTGTCCATAGATTAATGACGAAGCATTTTCTTTTCTTGATTTTTTTCCTGAAACCCTCCCAAACAACATGTGGTGATGCTGTTTGATAATTTTTTTTAAAGGTTTTCTGACCCCGAAACTCATCCTTTTTCTGCAATTCTCCAGCTGTGGTCCTTGGAGAGTCTTTAGCCACTCAAACTCTCCTTCTCACCGTGCATTAGGATGATATAGACACACGTCCTCTTCCAGGCAGTTTCGTAACATTTCATGTTGATTGGAAATTCTTAATTATTGCCCTGATGGTGGAAATGGGAATTTTCACTGCTCTAGCACTTTTCTTAAAGCCACTTCACTAATTTGTGAAGCTCAATTATATTTTGCTGCACATCAGAATTTTCTGATATATTCTTTGTTTTTTTTCTCATTGTTTTTTTTCTCATTAAGGGAATTTGGGCTTTGTTTTCCCTCCTATTTATATTTCTGTGAAACAGGAAGCCATGGCTGGATAATTTCATGTTCATAATCACCTTGGAGTGCTCAAAATTGTGAATATGAATGGAATATATTTCAGATATATTTTACTCATAAGAATTTCTAGGGGTACCAGTAATTGTGTCCAACGTGTATTTGAGAAAAAACTTTTATTTCATAATGATATTTCCCCCCATTTTAAATTCTTATTCTCTAATGAAAGCTTAGATTTTTGTGATTTAAAAAAAAATAAAAGATCAAAAGGATTAACAATGCACATTTATTTTCACAGCCTTCTTTGATCATATTTCCCAAGGGTACCAACAATTCTGACCACATGTGTAAATAAATAAAGCTGCTTACTTATTATGAAGTGAGAATAGTAAAGAACGTCTGGTCTGTATGTTTTTTTGATTCACTAAATAGAACAGCCTCAATAGATTCATTTGCTCTGGAATCAGATTACACTGTTTGCGCTTTTTTTTTTCTTCTTTCATTTAAAAGGACTGCCATACTAGATTTATTTAATTTGGAGTCAGACTACACTGTTTGTGCTTTACGTATTTTTTTTTTTTTTTTTTTTTTGATTGACTAAAAAGAACCGGCTCAGTAAAGTCATTCATCTGGAAATCAAGAGTACACTGGTTGCAGGGTATGATTTTTGATTCACTAGATTCATTCGCTCTGGAACCAGACTTCACTGTTAGAGCTGTTTGTTTTTTGATTCCCTAAAAAGAACCATCTTACTAGATTCATTTATTCTTGAATCAGACTATACTGGCTTCGCTACATGCTTTTGATTCACTAAAAGTACTGAATCATTAAAGTTAATTGTTTGGAAATCAGAGTACACTGGTTACGGTCTAGACCAGGGCTCCTCAAATCTGGACCTGGAGATCCACTTTCCTGCAGAGTTTAGCTGTAACCCTAATCAAACACACCTGAACATGCTAATCAATGTCTTCAGGATCATTAGAAAATCACAGACAGGTGAGTTTGATCAGGGTTGGAGCTAAACTCTGCAGTGGATTGGACCTCCAGGGTAAGATTTGAGGAACCCTGGTGTAGACTATGTTTTTTGATTCACTAATAACTGACTCATTTGTAGGATTGCAAAAAAGGTGGAAATTTCCAGTAAATTTGGGAAACATTCCAGAAATTTTGGAAACTTTCTATAGGATTTTTGGAATCTTCTGTGAATTTTTGGAAAGTTTCAGGAAATTTACCACCCCTTTGCAACCCATAAGAGTCAGTTCATTTGGCAGTCTGACTACAGAAAGCTGCAATTACCCAATCAAAATTAAATATTTCAGAAAGTCACAAAATCACGGTGAGTAGTCAGTACCTCTATAATTTAAAGATCTATGTGAGTCATGTAAGGATAGACATTCACCAAATGAGTCATAGTAAAACAGGTACTACTGAGCAGAAATAAAATGCCTCTCAAAATATATCAAAAACTCCTTCAATCTACTGTAGACAGCAGTCTATCAAAGTTCATTGCCCATTCTAATTCAAAAATAATTAATATAATCAAAAAATCCCAATTTAAATGAAGTTTCCGTAGGGAATGGAACAAATGGTGCCACAGTAGCAGGCGAAGCCTTGCAGCCATTCATGGTTGGAAAATTCCGTCACACAGGAGACGCAATTTGGAAATTAAAATCATTCAGGAGCTCTTTCTATGTTTACGTGCCCATCCATAACCAGGGATTGACTTTTTACTGCCTGCACCTCTTAAAACTCACCTGGTCTACTCTTGTAGACATTTATGTCATGGTTTTGGAAACTGCTGAACTCGCAGTGTAAAGTTCTTTTCAAGTAGAAATTCCAGATGAAAAGGCACTGGAATATAGCTTGGGTGTGGATGTGTACAGTCTAAAAGACACACATAAGGCGCTCAAACACTCACTGAATCAACAAAACACGGAGATGCTCCACCAAACAACATTTATGGCACAATAGCCAAGCTGAAATGATCATCAAAGCACATGGCCATACTGACTTAAATCACAGTTTATCCTTTCAAAGAGTTCAGTGCGTCTCAGATATCAAAGGTTCTTCTATCCTTTTCACTACATGAAAGAGACCTTCTCCCCCAACCCATATTTATCACTGTCGCTCAGACCCTGAGTTACTTGAAAGGATAGTAAATCACAAACTTTCATTTCATCCCCTTTCTTTTTTTCATAACTTGGGGTTTCCTGGCATATACAGAATCTGTTTATTCAACCAAAGCATCAGTGTTTATATATGAGGCTCTTCTCCCACCCTTCAGTCCATGTGGCTTTTCTCTACCAACATCTGGTCTTATCACCATGGGAAAATGACTCGAGACGAGTCTCATTTATCCTGTCCTCAGGGCCCCATGTACACCATTGTGATTTTGACCTGATACTCTGCATAAATGTATTTCTTGCTATTAGAAAAACAGCTTAGCTTTGGGGCCTCCACTGCAGACATTAAATCTGTGGATGCTTTTTTTGTGACCCGTAATGAGGCCTCCATGAAAACACTCTGAGAAAAGGTTCTAAATTGAATTATGCACAAAATGGACGTTTAAGATGCAAAACGTCTAGCAGCCACGTTGCCGATGAGCGGCAGAGGCACATTAAACACTTTCAAACAAATCCTTAAACGTAGCTTTTAAAAGCCCCAGCAAAGCATTCATGATGATAGGTTTGCAAACCTTGACTCATTTTTCTTTAGAACCAAAAATATAAACAGTTGAGACAATGGAAAGACCTAGATTGCATTGCCTAAGAATATCAGTCGGTCTTGTGCAGGGTTCAAAAATAAGGATTTTTCTGCTGGAAAGGCACAATATATATATATACATATAGAGAGAGAGAGAGAGAGAGAGAAAATGACAGTAAAGTTTCTATTTCAAATAAATGCTGTTCTTTTGAACTTTCTATTCTGTATCCTAAAAAAATATTAAGCATCACAACCATTTTCAACATGGATAATAAGAAATCTTTCTCGAGCACCAAAATAGCTGAAAATTATGTTCTTTAAAATTGTTAAAATATTTCACAATACTGTTTTTCCTATATTTTTAATCAAATAAATTGCAATTTTGGTAAGCATTTTGTAGTTATATTACATTTATATAAAACTATATTGAATACATAATAAATGTATATAAATTCACACACTTTTGTTAAACATTGCTATCATCTCTAAGGCGATTTGTTCAAGGACATACAAAAAAGTAGTCGTAGTTTCTTGTCAGTTGTTTGCGACTATACCAAACAGCATCTTTTCAAAGGATTCCAAAAATATCCTATGTACAAGGCTTCAACTCCCCAGTTCTTTGTAATAAAAGTTCTTTGAGACCACAAACACAGAGGCAGAAAATAAACAGTTGGTAGAGCGATGTTGAAACGCAGTGTTCCCACATTCTGTGTCAGTACTCAGAGGCTTTCATCACTATTGTCATCTTGCCATCATGTTATTCTACAAGTGGGAGAGTGACATGACTGAAAAAAAGCTACGTATGAACGAATCCGAATTAATGTCCTTCACATCATTCTTGCTTTTTTACACAAGATGGGTCATGAGAGGTTTGCCGGTATTCTTTGGACGATGGGCAAATAAAACCATTTAGACCGCACTGCCTCAGGCATGCAGTGCAAAGTGTTTCATCACAAAATCTACAATCACCACCATTGTCTTTAAGTCCTAAGAATACACCACATCAATCAGAGTATACTATATTTCATTTTCTAACTTGAGCAGACATCACTAGCTCAGCCTGGACTTCACTGGCAGCTCCAATTATTTACTGTAATCCAGTCCAGAAAACATTAAAGGAATGAACAACTTGAAAGGAATAAACTGAGCCAAGAGAATGGAAGGTGACTTTCCAAAGCTGGTTGGCGGCCATCCGAATCCTGCAAACTTGGCCCTTTGGTGTAGACATGGAGACATCATTCACCTTAAGCCAGCTGGCAATAGTTCTGTATTACAGGTTAGTGGTGTAAACTCTGACCTTGAGGCGAAGGGAGGCTTTCTGGAATGCATTCGTCTTTTAACGACAATTTGAGCTCCATCAAAAGAGTTTATAAAACTAGTTGAGTTACAAGGCAAGTTACAGCAGCTTAATTAGCTCAATTCCAGAAGTCAACTGCTTCTCTTCTGTTGAGATATTATAGGGTAACTAGTACAGGACAGCTCAATATGCAAAAGGACCAACAAATAATCTGAAGCAGTCCGTTTGGCCATGACTTTCAGACAAAAAAATATTAAATTTTTCCTTAGGATCATTTAAATGTCAGAAAAACTTTGCATTATAATTATTATTATGAGATTATAATTATTTTTATATTATTTTATATCGTTATAACAATTATTATAATTATATTATTATAAATTATTATTATTATTTATTACATTAAAAAAAATCTTACAGTCATTTAGTAGTCATTTACACTACTTCTCACAATAACAACAAAATTATAATTATTATTATTGTTGTTGTTGTCATTATTATTATTAGTCACAAAATAACTGTATAGTAGTAGTAGTAATAGTTCTAGTTGTTGTTATTATTATAACAACAACAACAATTATTATTACTACTACTACTACTATTACTACTACATTTCATTAATTTTTTCTTACAGTCATTTAGATTGCAAAACAACTTTTATTAATAGTATTATTATTAGTAGTAGTATTATTGTCTATTTGGCAATGAGTTCCAGACAAAAAATATATATATACTTTTTCTTAAGATTATTTAAATTGCAGAACAACTTTGCATTATAATATTAGTATTAATAATGCTTATTATAAATATATAAACATATGTAATGTAAAATAGCAAATATTATTATTATTATTACAACTTTTCATAATAATAATAATAATTAAACTTAAAATAACTAAAATTATTATTGTTGTTGTTATTATACAAAGTAGTAAAATGTAAAAGTTATTCAAAAAAAATCAGAGGATCACCATTCAACCAAAATGTGTTCTCTTGCACAGCAGTAAAGGTGCTTCAGTATAGTCTATACAGTCTTGAGGGCTGAAAGAGGAGCATGTGTAATTAAGAAAACAAAATGCCTTGACTGGCTTAAGAGGCTCTGCAGGTTGCGTGATCTGATCCGCTGTTGTGTAGTATTAGTCGAGCTGAGTACAGCTGGCCTAGCAAGGGAATTCCGGGTGAGGAACATTTCTTAAGGAAGTAGCAGATGAGCCCTGTTAGTGCTGGATCTCAAGCCCTAAAGCATCTTTATGCTCAGATAAACTTAATGAAAAAAAACCTTATTAAATTAGGTTTGTCTGTCTGGTATAAAACAAACATAGCAGAGGCACACTCCAATCTCCCACAGAGAAATTAGCTTTCAAATGTGTCATTTTCTGTTTATTAAATAGTTTCAGGCGAACAATGTCAAGAGAGACTGCTATAAATAAATACTTGTCTAGACTCCCCATAAATATTGTCTAGCTGTCAGCAGTGACTCATAATAACTGTGCTGGTGGATGGAAATGTGACCAAATATAACCACCTTTGCAGCTTCAGTTCATTCCATTAGAAAATATGAACATCTGAACCAACATGCAACATAACATGTTCATTATCTTGCATTTGGTACTAACAGACTAACTGATTTAATAAACAATTCAGTGATTATTTTATATTATTATAGTGGTATACTACATGCTTAAAATGTCCCAATAAAGGCAAATGCACATCTTGTTGTTTATTACATTATCAATTTTGATTACAATAAAGAATTATTAACCTGGATCATTCTGAGTCGAATATATTCGAATAATAGTCGGCGAGTTGTTAACGCAGAGTCTAAAGACAGTTCTCGGTTCAATGAGTCAGTTCGTTCAGAATCTTTCAGACCGATTTTAGGAACTTAAACGCGAGACTCGATCGTTTAGAGCTTGAAACGCTCTTTAATACGCCGAAATATGCCTATGACGCCCAAAAATGCTGTCTAGACAGGCAGCTCGCTATGTTTTGAGACACAGCCAAAACATGAGGCAGAGACTAAACAAAGTCTCAAAATACTTAAGTATTTACCTCCCCCACAGCCATGTGTCAAAACAGCGGGGGTTTCACCAAATGTTTACAGCTTTAGAAATGCTTCAGTTAAAAAAAAAAAAAAATCGACTCTAATTGTTAAACAGTCGATGCCACCCTGGCACTTGGCACCCCGTACAAATATAATGGAAACGCAGAGTAGGCTACAAGAAGTTTGAGAGTTTAAATGAGTCAAGCTTTAAACGTTAAACTTCCCAATGAGCAAACCGGCTGTCTGTTTCTACAGTAATAAAAACAAGCTAAATTAACCCTCATGCAAACAACGCTAGTCTGTGTGTTTGTATAACGGTACAAACATGTTTGCTGTTCTCCTCTCCAGTGATTTTATGCGGCGCGAGCGTTATCATGCAGGAAGCGGAAGTTATTTTGATTCAATGAACAAGTTTCTCGCGATTATCACTCAATCTGAAACATCTCTTAGCTCGACCACTCATATATACTATATAATCACTAATATAGAGAAGGGAACAGGCTGATCTTACCTTCCAGACGCGGCTCTCGTGTGCTTCCACGGACGCTCCGCTGTTTCCTAACTTTGTGGGAAGGACTCCGTGACGTGCTGAAATTATCCGGGAAAAAAGGCATGAATCACTGCTCGGACCAGGGAGGTGTAGAGAGGATGGGTTAAATCCTCGCATTGAGCTCAGGTCAGCCACCAAAGAAGAGAAAAAAGAGCACGGAATTTCACTTTGTTCAACGTTTTGAGAGCCACATCCGAATTTTACTTTAGACACAGGGACTGTTTTCATTCAAGTTCCTGAATTTGCGTCTGAAAAACAGTTTCTAATTTTACTTATTTTCAACAAAATAATTGCGTTTCTATTAAATGGATCAATATACTAAAACGCCCAATATATAATATAGTAGTATATAATATAGGCTATATATAATATATTATAGTACCTACAATAGCATAGGCTATAAACAAACCATCTTGCCAGCCTGAGAGACCAACTCAAACCAGATTAGGCTCAACAGAGTTATTAATCTAAAATATGGAAAATAGTCTTTCTTATTGAGTATCTATCTATCCATCCATCCATCAGTCCCTCTATATCTACCCATCTATCAATCCATCCATCAGTCCCTCTATATCTATCTATCTCTATCCATCCATCAGTCCCTATCTATCTATTTATCTATCTATCTATCTCTATCCATCCATCCATCCATCCATCCATCCATCCATCCATCCATCCATCCATCCATCCATCCATCAGTCCATCCATCAGTCCCTCTATATCTATCTATCTCTATCCATCCATCAGTCCCTATCTATCTATCTATCTATCTATCTATCTATCTATCTATCATCTATCTATCTATCTATCTATCTATCTATCAGTCCCTCTATATCTATCTATCTATCCATCTATCAATCCATCCATCAGTCCCTCTATATCTATCTATCTATCTATCTATCTATCTATCTATCTATCTATCTATCTATCTATCTATCCATCAGTCCCTATCTATCTATCTATCTATCTATCTATCTATCTATCTATCTATCTATCTATCTATCTATCTATCTATCTATCTATCTATCTATCCATCAGTCCCTCTATATTTATCTATCTATTCATCCATCCATCCATCCATCAGTCCCTCTATATCTATCTATCTCTATCCATCCATCAGTCCCTATCTATCTATCTATCTATCTATCTATCTATCTATCTATCTATCTATCTATCTATCTATCTATCTATCTATCTATCTATCTATCTATCTATCTATCTATCCATCTGTCCCTCTATATCTATCTATCTATCCATCTATTCATCCATCCATCAGTCCCTCTATATCTATCTATCTATCTATCTATCTATCTATCTATCTACCTACCTATCTATCTATCTATCTATCTATCTATCTATCAGTCCCTCTATATCTATCTACTTATCCATCCATCCATCAGTCCATCCATCCGTCAGTTCCTCTATATCTATCTATCTCAGCAATCAATTATTCATCATTTATTGGTTTTCCCTAATTCTTATTTTTCATCTTTTACATTTAAAACAAATGTTTATTTTTATTTTTTTACTTTTTTTTGTATTATTAGCTTTACATTAAACTCCTGAAAGACCTGCAGTTACTTCACAAACCCCAGTGTATTATCTTATTGAAATCAATGTCAAAAGTATTCTATCTATCTATGCCCTAGCAACCAGCTAGAACACTACAAGAAAGCTACATTTATATATATTTTTATTGTGCTGTCTTCACGTTGGTCTCTGAGAGGAGGAGCTGTTACTGCAGACATGCATATTTAACAGAACAGTCCGTGCCACTATCAGATCCCATGAGGAATGTCTGGGCCTGGCTTATTCTGCTGTTCAAATGACATATCGCAGAAAACTATGTTATTAAATTGAGTGTCAGCTTCTTTTGACAACTTAATCACCAGGAGAATAAACTTTCCAATTATTGTTTCTACCCTTTTGTGACGACACATGTAGACAGTGTGCAGATGATAAGCTCTAATTAAAATGAACACATCCTACACTCATCACACAAACAGGAGAAGGCAGTCCATTGGGGAGGGCTTTCAATGTTTCGGCCTGGCTGAATAAACAGTGCTCTATCAGGCACAGTTGTTGGATGGTAAGGGCTCAGATGGCTAAAGAGCAGGGCTGTGACGTTAAAACAGCAAGTGAAGAGGGGGAGGTGGTTGTGCTAGACGGGCCCGCTGCTGAACCTGCACCTATGTCCCCTACCCCAGGCAGGGGTAACCAGAGACCAGATTCCACCACTAACTGATACCAAGAATGTGAGACATTTGGTGACACATTTCCTTAGCACAAGCTCTCTGAGTTGAGTACCAATGACAGCGAGACTGCAGGGCCATTAGGGACTGATTGAGTTCACTTTGCTACAGACACTCACAACCGATTACTGTCAGACTTTCAAAATCCTTCTTCACTTGAATTAAGATTGTAATAATTTAATTTAAAGCACTGCCATCACAAAATCAGACTTAAGCACCTCTTTTTTTTACTTTGAGGTCATTCTGAGGTTTTGAAATCAAATCTTTGCATAGCTACGACAGGAAACACTGGCATTTAACAATGCCTTGGAAAAACAGTTAATCTTCAAAAATAAAGCATATACATTTACCCAAATACGAAATAAAACAGTTATGGAATAAGCATGTGTCCTGAACTCCTGAAACATTGGTGTCTAATATTTTAAAGCAGTCAATGCAATTTGGGAAAGAAATCAATCATATCTTTATGCGTGTACAAAATATCAAATGTAGCCCCCTTTGTAATAGTTAACATTTTCAGAAGTAACTGTAATTTACACATTTTTTCTTAGCAATTGTTACAGATTACAGTTACATTTATTTTGTAATTAAATAACGTAATTCCGTTACATGTAACTAGTTACTCCACAACACTATGTATATACATAGTGAACTAAACTCATTTCATTATCAAATAGAGTGTACTGTATTTACAAAACTTTGACATTTCACAATGAACATGTAATTAGCATGTCAGTAGTATCTGACAAAAGGCTAATATAGATGCAAATGCTTTAACTCTCAGATTAGCCGTACTTTGCTACTTTGTATGCTAATATCCTCATTAGGAGGAATCCAACAAAACAATTAACAGACAGTAGTTAATATACAGATTTTCTTTGTAAAGGCTTTAAAATATATATATAATACAAAATTGGACATCATTTTCCCACTAGCCTGACCAATAAGCCTATTAAAGGTTAGATTTACAATAATAAAAAAAAAAAGTTGACGCTGTTTTTAAATTCCCCACTTTCCAAAGATTAAACAGTTCAAATATAACTGTACACATGCCAGGGTTTACAACTGGCACCTAATATACAAACACATGGTAAATCACTTAGAATGCTTGGAAGGTTGGTTTCATTTGACATTTGAATCAGCAGCTTTGGTTACCTTACACTACATGTGAAAGCTACCGAATACAGCGCCATCTGGTGTTTGTGGAGAGGAACGATGACACAGGGGCCAAAGGTGGTCGACTGCAATGCAGCACAAACACACAGCTTGTCTTGGCATTACCTGTTTCCCACGCAGCGTTAAGTAAACAGCACTCACAGTATGACAACTCTGAACACTTCCCTCATATTTAATGCGTTTTTTGATGTGGAATGCATGTACGAATCTGTAAATTCCAGTGAAAATTCATGACTGAAATAATCAGGACATAGCGCTAAGCCACTTGTGACAGGATCGCATGACAGTGCATATCAAAACAGCTTACGGTTTGTACTTCTCTGAAAATTAAGAACCTAAAGTGAGAAGATATCCTCCGTATTGCCAGCTACAAGGGCTGATGTGTCTGTGTGTGGCTTGTTTAGCGTTTTGACGTTAGCGTGAGCGTCGAGGAGACTCTGAAGATCTGAGGCAGCATGTTGCTCAGCTGGTAGAACATCTCCTCTGAGATACTCTGATGATAAAAAAAATCAGAAAGACAGATTGATGCCACATTCTTAAACCGCTAAACAATTTCACTTTGTTAGTAAATAAAACAAATTAAGCAAATACTCCATCAATCAAAAGTATGTTATTTTGCAATTAAACTGACAGTAAAGACTTTTACATTGTCAGAAAAAATAAAGGCTGCTCTGTGGAACTTTCTATTCATCAAAATGAATCATGGTTTCTATTTCTATTCTAATATTAATTATTTTCACCATAGATAATAATAAACGTTTCTTTAGCAGCAAATCATTATATTAGAATGATTTCTAAAGGATCATGTGACACTGAAGACTGGAGTAATGATGCTGAAAATTCAGCTTTGCATCACAGGAATCACTTTACATTTTAAAACACAGAAAACATTCATTTTAAATTGCAATGGTACTTCACATTATTACTGTTTTACTATATTTTTACCAACCAAAACAGTAGTGTATACATACACAGTGTAAATATACAGCGTGTGCGACATCTAGACAGAGTTTAGGGGAGTTATTTTAAAAGGTGCTAAAGAGTAAAACAAGCAGCTGTGAATGTGAAGAGTCCCCTGAGCCAATAAGCATGTGTCAAACGATGGATACTATTGTTTGAAAATAAAGACTGTATTATAATTTAATTTATCCCATTGCCAGTAAAGTGCATTTCCTGAATAGTCACTTATTAGCATTGTTATAGGCATTGTTGTACTGTCCGTGAGGCCAAAATGTACCTGTGGAACAAGGAACTGGACAGTCCGTGAGATTCCTCCATCCCAGGAGGCCATTTCCATCATAAAACCTGGAATAGCCAAAGAGATTTAAATTCTTGTATGCTAAGCATTATTACATTATTTGAGATAATGGAGAAAATGTCTTATTTGAAATGGTAGGCATGTAGATGTGAAAAACACTGGACAAAACTGATAGGAAAAAATACTACAAATTACTATTAGGAAAAAAAAATAATTTTCAAACTTAAAATATATTATAACCCAGGATTAGATCAAATAAGTTCCTAAAATGTAATCCAATGCATTTCAAATTAAGGAGAATAATAAGCAGAATGTAAACAAATGTGATATAATGATATAATATATTGATAATCAATGACAGTTTTTGCACAGTTTATGTTTGAGATCTTTACTTGCACACCTTTCACACACTTGAAGACCAGCTCAGCCCGCTTCAGACACCAGGGAATGGTCATCTCCTGTACAGACAAGAAAAAGAGAGAAAAGAAGTCAGACTGAGATAATATTGAACCATGTGGGTAACCAGGTTTCAAACATACCAAACCACTCTTTGTAGAGCAACATTTGCAAGTGAAGAACTTTCTCAAGTAGGACTATTCAGATGTCCAATAAATTTCACTTTGTTCTTGAATTTAGTTACTCCTAATAAAACCATATATTTAATATTTCCTACCAAATAAACACTACAGATAAATATAATTTTGTGATGGCTCATTCATGTGTAACAGAAATGTATAAATGCAGCAGCCACACCAATCTTGCCGTTTTCTACAAACATCCACAGTAACAATTATTTTACAGACATACGTCCTAAAAAGAATCCTGTCCGAATCGAGCTTAAGACCTCGGCTTTAAATCCATCCTTGGTCTTTGGCTGGGAGAACACACAGTTCCTGTTCAGATGAAAAACATTTCCTGAACACTGAACATTCCTCAACATTGGCCTGTGGTCAGAGAGGCTGTGATTGAGGCTTTCATTTACCCACAACTTGGTCAGTCCAGACGGCCTGATCCAAAATGGACCATTTCTAAATTAGACGACAGAGTTTTGAGGTTGAGCATCCTAGTTAAAAAAAGACAAATTAATCTGGTTTGATCCTAAAGATAAAGAGTTGAATTTAATCAGGACACAAAATACTGGTTATCGTCCATTATTTCATTTATATGTCAAATGCTGGTTATAATACTGGCAGATATTAGATATTTAATCGCATATGCTCTTTTCCTATTTTTATAAAAATTACCTTTGCTGTCATGTTATGCTCACTTAAAATTATTCTTTAAAATCACTAATAATTTTAATAACATGAATATCAATTTTTTTGCTAAATTATAATGCTGTAATGCCCAAGTTTACTCTTGCATTTAAAAAGATTCTTTCTTTCTTTCGTTCTTTGTTTATATTCATTCATTTTAATAAGCACAAAATAGTACAGAATTGTTTCTAAGAGACAGCATGTCCTTTTCATTTGCCGCACATCAATGCAAGTCAGATCACATGCTTTGGCTTGTTAATAATTTACTGTAATTAAGTGTGCACAATGATGCAATATTTGCAAGGATTATAGAAATGCATACTGAATAATAGAAGCACAGACCACAATTGAATAAAAATGCCTTTTGCTTCTTGAGGGCAAATTCATCAGATGAGATGTAGCATGACGCAGGTGGTTAAGCTGGAACTGGAATGTTTTGTTTGGCTGTTTGTTTGCCTATGCTAGAACTAGATGCCAATGTAAAGGCCAAATCCTCAACAATTCCCACAAAAAACAAACAAAAAAAAAAACATTTAAATGAGGGTAGTTGGCAGACGAAAGCTCTGGAACACCCTTAGAATGTAGATTGTTATAGATTCCAGTAATAGAAAGTTGAGGCTCGGTTGGGTTTTTGAACACCCTACGATATTGGCAATGTCCTCAACTACCATTTTTTAGAGATCAACAATGCGTGCAACAACTCAAAAGCTCAGAATGTGGACACTTTCAGGGATTTAAACCTTGAAACAAAAAATGTCAAATGTTATCATAAGCCACTGTTTGTAAATTTATACAAAATAGTTCAGCAATAAAAATGTTTCTGTAGTGAAGGACCATGTATCTACTCTTACCTCCGACATGTCATGCACCAGCAGTAGTGGGATGGTGATGGTGGTGATGTCATGCGTGCAGCAGACCTTCAGGATGTTCCTCAGGCCCATGATGGCTGGGTCCCGGGCTGTGATGTTTCCCGAACGCACATTATCATCCACACAGAGGTGAAACACAATATGAACCTCAGACAGGTTTGAATGGCGTGTGATGTAGAATTCACCTGAAGAGAAAGAGAGCACAGTATCCTCCAGTGTTACGACTAATCAAACAGAGCGCTAAAAGCATGAGACAATGTTTAAATTACCTGGGAGGATATTGGAGGAATTTCTGTCCATGATCTTATTTTTGTCTTCATTTCCTCCATTTCTTGGCATCTCTATAAAACAAATTCAAGAAGTTATTCTTCACTTTTAAGTTTATATTTATGATTATTTTCCACAACGACTGACATTAGATTTATTACTTTCTGGACACTTTTTTTTATTATTATTCAAATCAGCATGTCAGTGCAACAAATACATAATAATAAAATACATAAAAATTTATATAAAAAACTTAATTTACAATTTAAACAATATATAATTTTTACTGACATTACAGAAATCAAATTAAGGAGGAAAATGTGCTTAACTGTCATATTTTAAAAAAAAGAGCTAATTTTCTACAAAAATAATAATAATGAATAATGAATAATGAATAAAAATAAAATAATGAATTTAACGATTTAAAAAAATGTAAATCTTAAACTTAAATTTTAGTAAGACAAGCAGGCTGCTGTTAACTAGGGTGGGAGGATGTGCTTAAAAATAAATGAAAAATATTAAAAAATATATCAATTAATAAAATACAAATCTTTTTTTGCTTCATGAGCACTGAAGAAAGCATGGGCTGAAACGTCTGCTCTCTGGTCTGTTTTTAATACACTTTGCACTTTTGTCACTTTTGCATATGAAAAATAAAAAACTATATTTTTGGTCTGTTTGAATTTTTCAGTGTGTGGAAAAATTTGACTAAAATACAAATCTTAACAGTATTACACCCCAAAATAAATTGATTTAATTTTTAAAAAAAACATTAAAAAAAAAAAATTTATTTGATCAAAAAAAAAAAAATTTAATAATGTGACAATTACCATACAATAAAATCTGAATCTCGGAGGTTCACTTCACTGCAAATCACTTAAAAAAACCCCTAAAAGATATTATTATGGTAATGCGTTCTCTCTTTCAATAAAAGTTATGTAACAGTGTTCATTAGATATTTAACAGTTATTACAAACAGTTAGCAAAATGCAAAACTGTACCAGAGCATTTCACTTTCTGCATGTTGAAAAAATGTGTATCGCATTTCATTGTAGCTAGTCCCTGTCGAATGAAACTGAACACTTCCTCGCGGTAGGACTGAAGTCAGATATGTGATGGTGCAATGCAGAGGTGCTGGTTTTGGACGGTCACAAACACACACAGTTGTTGTGTCACTCACCGGGCTGCTCTCTCTGCTTGCTGCTGCGCTGAGCTCGAGCGTACAGCACCACCTGCTGGATGATGTCCAGCTGCTCGTCCACTCTGGGGAAGTGGAAGTCTGTGCACTCCTGAGACACTGTTGCAAAGTCTGATGCCATAGGAACAATGGGAAATGTTATTGTTGTTTATATTATCTTTTAGATTTTGACTTCTGTTGATCATTGCAACGAAACGCTACAAATTAGATATGATACCTCTCTTGATGCCGCTGTACGAGTTGACTCTGTTGTCGACCAGCAGCACAAGGCCGCAAAGCGATGTGGAGTACAGCGAGAGAGCGGTCTGCAGTCGCCGTAACTTCACCCCGCTGCTGCTGTGACGACGGTGCTTACAAAAGTCCAGAACATCAGATCGCACCAGACGTAGATTGTGCATGGTCTTCAGCTGAGCCCCTTAAAGACAAGTATATCAAACAGCTTTATCTCTTTTTATCCATTATATTTTGTTTATTTAAAAATTATATATGGTTTGATGTAATTAAATATTCAATATACACTACCCTTCAAAGCTTTGGTCTCTAAAAAATTTATAAATGTTTTGATAGAGGCCTCGTATGCCTCTCAAATAAAAGGCTAACTTTTAATTGATTAAAAATGTAGTAAAATAGCAAAATTGTAAAATATTATTATAGTTTAAATTAACTGTTTCCTATTTTAATATTTGTTTTAAATGTAATTTATTCCTGTGATGACAAAGCTGAATTTTCAGCATCATCACTTTAGTCTTCAGTGTATTCTAATATGCTGCTCTGGTGATCTAGAAATATTTCTTACTATTACCAATAATTAAAAAAGCTGCTTAATATTTTTGTGGAGACCACAAAACATTTTTTCTTTGATGAGCAGAAAGCTGAAACTTACAGCATTTATTTGAAATTAAAAATGTTTTTAATGACAACTTTGATCAATTTAATGTGTCCTTGCTGAATACAAGTATTCATTTCTAAAAATAAATGCACTGACCCCAGACTTTTGAACGCTACTGTATACTAGTCATTACTGGATCATTTATTTGTGAATTTTCTTTATTTTTACATTTAGATTACCTTTGTCGTCATCTAACATGCACTTACTAAACCTCTTAGTCAATCTGCATTTAATAATATAATGATAATTAAATAATGTATTTAATACATTAGCAACTTAGCTAAAATAATATGGATATTTCCATTTGTATAACAAGCTTATGTTGTTACAGAGAATTTAAAACCAGTGCATCCTTAACATATTTATGTACCCTTAAGCCACTAATGACATTGTACTAGATAATAAACTATCAAACATTAGCATAAAAAAATATCCAAGCAAAAATTTAGATAAACTGCATTTGGACAATTTCTGGTTGCCAAACATTAGTGGATCATGTCTACTACATACACAAAACTTAGTTTATAATGAGCTTGAGAGACAGATTGGAAACACATTGGAAGTGGGCGCATATTACCATGGCAGTTTGTTGTATGCGGGTATTTTTATGAGCCGTTTTGTAGTGGCCAATGTTTCCAAGGAAACGCCATACCTAAGTGGATGGTGAAGCTCTCCTCCAGCTGTCGCTGCTCCTCGAAGAGCCGGGCCCCCGCTTCCCCTGCCTCCCCCAGCTGACCGGGCTGCACCTTGATCTCCTCACTGAAACACAAATAACAGGCTCAACTTCTGAAGCTCTTAAGCGTCCATCAATCACAAAGATAAATACAGTTGTTTTGCCATTGGCTTAAGTGTAACACTATTCACTCATGTGCTAGACGGTGTCAATGTGTCAAAGCGGGGATGTCGTAAAATGTAATCAGAACTGAAACTGCATCTAATGAGGTGGCAAGAACATTCATATCTGAATGAAACTGAATGAAATTGCTAAAACGGGATTTCTTGAGTCATAACCAGAGGAATATCTGTGTCAGCTGCGTCTTTGAGGATGTTCCATTCTGCTCCTCTGTGTCGATTCCCACGACTATTCACCTCCCAGCATAATCATTTATCAACTCAATTCCATCAGTATCTTTAAAACTTTGTCTTTCACTCACTTTATTGTACTGTTGTTGGGGTTCTGTAGGTCCCGGTGGAGCTTCATCACCCATTCCTGATACTCTTGTTTCTGGATACCTGTGACTTGCTTCAGTTCACTGGCCCACTTGTTTTCCAGCACCTTCCCATTACAAAAACAAAAAACAAAAAGAGCAGTCAGGAGTCATTAATATGTTTTATATTATTGTTAAGTTTCAATCTGACTGTCGGATTGGTCTTACTTGCTGTGCATCAAAGTGTTGGGCAGCCACGGTATTCACATCCTGGTCACACAAGGTCTTTCCCAGCTCCTGCATGACTTTGTTCATCTCAACAGCCTGTCTGTAAGGACAAATTCAAGTATTTCATATACATTATAGTAGGAGTCAAAAGTTTGGACATTTTGGACATGTTTCTCATGAAGAAGCTTAAATGCATGATGAATCTCATTTATTTAACATTTTCTATAGTAATAGAAATAATAATACCCAAACATTTACATACTAATAAAACCCATGACTAATAAAATCTATATTACGAGTATATAATAAATCAATAATTAATAAACCGTAATTCCATAATTCAATAATAATTCAATAATGAATAAAACATTTTTAAATGAAATTAATACCTTTATTCAGCAAAGATGCGACCAATTGTTCAAAAGTGACAGGAAAGACATTTATAATGCTACAGGATGTTAAGGATTTCTATTTCAAATAATGTTCTTTTTAACTATGTATTTATCAAAGATAAATAGAAATGATCTTATTTAATTTAATCTATCTGTAAAATGTATCATGGTTTCCATAACAATACTGAGCTCCACAACGGTTTTAAACACTGATAATACGGTTTTGTTTTTGAGCAGCAAAGCAGCATAATATTATTAGAATGGTTTCTGAAGGATCACGTGACACTGAAGACTGGAGTAACGATGCTGAAAATTTAGCTTTGCATGACAGGAATAAATCATATTTTAAAATTTATTGAAGTAGAAAACAGTTCATTTAAATTGTACCAGTATTTCACAATATTACTGTTTTTACTGTATTTTTGATCAGATAAATGCAGCCTTGATGACCATAATAGACTTCTTTCAAAAACATTTTAAAAAATCTAACTGACCCTGACTTTGGAACTGTAGTGTACAGGTGCATCTCAATAAATTAGAATGTCGTGGAAAAGTTATTTTATTTAAGTAATTCAGCTCAAATTGTGAAACTCGTGTATTAAATAAATTCAGTGCACACAGACTGAAGTAGTTTAAGTCTTTGGTTCTTTTAATTGTGATGATTTTGGCTCTCAACAAATTAGAATATGGTGACATGCCAATCAGCTAATCAACTCAAAACACCTGCAAAGGTTTCCTGAGCCTTCAAAATGGTCTCTCAGTTTGGTTCACTAGGCTACACAATCATGGGGAAGACTGCTGATCTGACAGCTGTCCAGAAGACAATCATTGACACCCTTCACAAGGAGGCCACAAACATTCATTGCCAAAGAAGCTGGCTGTTCACAGACTGCTGTATCCAAGCATGTTAACAGAAAGTTGAGTGGAAGGAAAAAGTGTGGAAGAAAAAGATGTACAACCAACCGAGAGAACCGCAGCATTATGAGGATTGTCAAGCGAAATCGATTCAAGAATTTTGGGTGAACTTCACAAGGAATGGACTGAGGCTGGGGTCAAGGCATCAAGAGCCACCACACACAGTGGCTACAGTTGTCGTATTCCTCTTGTTAAGCCACTCCTGAACCACAGACAACGTCAGAGGCATCTTACCTGGGCTAAGGAGAAGAAGAACTGGACTGTTGCCAGTGGTCCAAAGTCCTCTTTTCAGATGAGAGCAAGTTTTGTATTTCATTTGGAAACCAAGGTCCTAGAGTCTGGAGGAAGGGTGGAGAAGCTCATAGCCCAAGTTGCTTGAAGTCCAGTGTTAAGTTTCCACAGTCTGTGATGATTTGGGGTGCAATGTCATCTGCTGGTGTTGGTCCATTGTGTTTTTTGAAAACCAAAGTCACTGCACCCGTTTACCAAGAAATTTTGGAGCACTTCATGCTTCCTTCTGCTGACCAGCTTTTTGAAGATGCTGATTTCATTTTCCAGCAGGATTTGGCACCTGCCCACACTGCCAAAAGCACCAAAAGTTGGTTAAATGACCATGGTGTTGGTGTGCTTGACTGGCCAGCAAACTCACCAGACCTGAACCCCATAGAGAATCTATGGGCTATTGTCAAGAGGAAAATGAGAAACAAGAGACCAAAAAATGCAGATGAGCTGAAGGCCACTGTCAAAGAAACCTGGGCTTCCATACCACCTCAGCAGTGCCACAAACTGATCACCTCCATGCCACGCCTAATTGAGGCAGTAATTAAAGCAAAAGGAGCCCCTACCAAGTATTGAGTACATATACAGTAAATTAACATACTTTCCAGAAGGCCAACAATTCACTAAAAATGTTTTTTTTATTGGTCTTATGAAGTATTGTGGAAAATGTCAAATTTTCTGTCCAAATAATTAGTAATTTTATCATTTGCTATGAAAAAAACGTGCACAAATAAAAGCACTCCAACAATTTGCAATTAAAGCTGCAGTCCGTAACTTTTTTGTGTTCAAAATTTACAACATTTATATAATAAGCGAGTATACCATGAATCCATTTTCCAAACCGTGTTTTTGACTTGTCCTGAATCACTACGGTACACCTGTAATAAGTGTTTATATTTGGACTATTTTAGACTGGTTCGGGTAGGTACCGCTGCGGAGTAGCCCAGTACCTGCGTGACTCATCATAGACATAAACAGAGAGAAGCAGCTCTGGCTACAATTTCGGCTAGAGCGCCAAATGTCACAGACTGCAGCTTTAAGCAGTGCATATTATTTCTGACCTTTATGCTTGCTAATTACTCAGTATGGCAACATTCTGCATTTATGTTGTGAGGTCATTATCCAAATTACACTCCCTGGTATTTTTCCTCATAAAACAGAATTCCATCTCATAACGCCCTTCTAGACAAACCTCTCCTGAAGTTTCTTGAGCTCCATGTCTCTCTCGCTGATGAGCTCAGAAACACTGACAAAGTAACTGTGCTCCAGGTTGAGAAGAGTCTCTGAGGCCGGGGAGTGGATCAGTTCATGATAAACACTTGCAAAATCCTCGTCCCAGCTGGCTTCTTCAGGACGGGCGTGTTCCAGTGTAGTCTACACACAGAAATGATCCAAAACACAGACATTTAGCAGACATCCACAAGAGTTGAGTACCAACTAGTCGAATATTTACTTAATACAATGTAATTAATCAATTTTGTTCATACTTTGTTTCTAAATGAAAGCATAAGTTGTACATCTATTTTAATACTTCACGATTAGCTTTTGCCCTCATACTCTGAACATGCAGAACAACCTGGAAGCTTAATTACTGCTCTAAATAAAAACATAAGAATCTTTTTACGCAAACAACCAGTTGGTCGTTAAAAGGCCATTTGATGGGCTTGAAATAGATTGGAGAGCATCCATGTGTATTTGTGTATGGCTGCTGTAAAATGTAAATGGTTATCCTGTGTGCATAGCTTGAGCCAACAGCGCTTCATAGGAAAGGGAGGGGGCGGATTCTGCTTTCTTTTTATAAGCTCGCTGGAGCAAGTGGAAGCAGAATTTAAACTGCAATACTTTGAAGTGCTAATGCAGTTGACCTTCTTAAAGGTGGAAATAGGACAGATATTCAGATTCAAAGCAATTTCGTGTGTGGGCAGAGTCAGAGTGATTTAGTGGTTTAAAAGACAATTCATATTCAGTAATATTATCAATTTAATGGCACTGAGAACAAGCTTGAGCTAAATAATGACAATTGCCTTCTGTAGAGCTGCTTACAGCTGAATAAAACTCATTTTTTAAACTCATGATTGCTGAACACTGACATTGACTGAACTGAATTGAAACAACATTGAACTAAACTGGGCTGAATATGAATAATAATGACACTGTATCTTCTGTAGAGCTGCTTTGCAGCTTAAATTGTATTTGTTTCACAACATTAACATTGTTATTTTCCTTTATTAATGTGAAGCTGCTTTGAAACAATTTTTGTTTTAAAGCACTATATAAAATTAGAAATAAATGTGACTTGACTATTAAATGATAGATTTTTAAAAAGAAATTCATTTAGAATTAAAAACAGAAGGGTGCAATTTCTCTCAATTGTATTTTTTTTTTTAATGTTAACACGCAAAGAAAACTATAAGTATGACATCAGTAGATTGTTTTCTCCAAAAAGTCTATAATATAAAGCAGATAAGCGAAAACACATGAAAAAAAAAAAAAAATCATATTTTATTTATTATTATATTATTTTGTACTGTATTATATCATGTAGTTTTATTATATATTATAATAATTATTACACGTAATTACATATTTTAACATTTAAAGAAAAAAGGATGGACCTTAAAAATTGCTAATGTATGTAAAAATGGTGATGGTGTAGGAGGAATGCAATGATACAATATTATTTAATCATTTAAACTGAGACAGTGCTCTTACCTCAGAATAGGCCTTGGCCCACGAATTTGTAAGTTTGTTTATGTCGACCTCTCCGTTAGTGAGTCTCTGCAGGGCTGCTTCTGCCTCCCGGTCATAATCCACTAACGTTTCCCTCTCTATGAAACTAACCAGACTGTTTTTCAAGTCTAAAATCAATGCAAAAAAAGTTAGAGGATGTACAGTAATTCATATTTGGTTTGGAAATAATGCATTTACAATCTGAGAGTTGAATCTGATCATATACATGCTCAAATAAATGTTAATACAATTACCATTTTCTACAAAACAGGGGATTTTATGAAGCAGCATAATCCGCCCATGAAGATCATTGACATTTTCTTTGAGAGGGAACTGAAGTGGTACTTTGAGAACACAGTGCTGTGTTCCTGCCTTAAACTCAAACATAAACTCCTTTTCTATTGTATTGGTTTTTCCTTTGTTTTTCCTCATCTTCACCTGCATTTAGAAAACAGACATAACGATAACGGTTTTATAGTATAGACGACAGATACAGACGTAATTATGCATAATAACTATGAATGCTGTCTAGGTAGGGTAGCTTCCTAGGTGTTGCACCGGAATAGATAAACATAAATAACTCTGCCATTGTGATGTTATGTAGCCAGAAATTCTCGTTACACAAACACAGACGTAAGTTTCCGTTCATATAAGCACACCATTTCAATTATGTGACTAACAAATGCTATTCAACAACAGCTCACATCACATGAATGAACTGAGCGCTAAGAAACGAGCTCGTGCTAGTCGACGAAACCACAACATACTAATGAAATATATTCGAAAATGAAGCGAAGCAGAATTATACGGTTATTATTCGTGCATTTTCCAGTAAATTCTCCAATATTATGAGCTTGCAAGACACTTCCTGCTTACCTCCACTTGTTTCACTCCGCTAGCTGTCAGCTGATCCGCTAGTGTGTGATTAGTAACAGCAGATTCCACACGAAAAGAGAATCGTGGTTTGTTGTAATTTCATTTTTAAAATATTTCCGCAATAATTACTACGCAATACTTCAGACCAACATACAAAGTCAGCTAAATATTATTTTGCTGAAAGTGTTTCGTTCAACACAAAATCCTGACGAAGGGATTTCATATGGTCTAATCAAAACAAAAACTATTTTTGAATTCTCTCCTTTTTTTTTTTTTGTAAATTTAGAAGCAAACACTGATGAAATGCACATTAATCACATGAAATATTATTCTTGCACACGAAAATGTTCATTTTCACCTAAATACAAGCAAGCATAGTTTCATCAGATAAATACTATTAATATAATAACTATTAATGTATAATTAATCCCTCAATTCATCATTGGTCATGTTTTTAAAGATCATGCTCACATGCATTTATAACTAAAACTTTATTTCCCCACAAATTACCTATTAATATGTTCCATTAATATATGTTTGTGTCCACTATCAACCCCCTTCGTGCTGCTGCAGTAGTTTAATATTAGTATTTTGTGTCGTTGTATCATTGAGGATGGGATACTGTTGTCAGTGAACAGAAGCATGAGGTGTGAATACAGGATTTGTTCTCTGTTACATAGACAAGACCTGTATTAAAGATGCATGCTGTATCAGTTACAGGTAGAGTGACACATTTGTTGAGCTCTTTGTCTCTTGAAGCCTAAATCACGCGACGGCACTGTCTCTTTTCAAATCCTCACGAGGAAAATATGAGGGCATCATCACACCATCATGTGACCTGAGCTTCAAGAAAGCAACAGAAACAGCTGTAAAATGTAATTGCTTTGATTGTTATTTCTACTATATACCATATTTTAAAATCAGTGCATACACAGGCATCCCAGAAGAATTATGTAATTTTGTCTAAAAATCATGAACACTGCCAACACATCTCAAGTGATGAAAATTGCATTTAAAATATTTTTGGAGTAAAATTGACTTCATGTGTCATAAATACATATAATATCAACATACTATTTTCACACCTTTTGCATATTCTGACAAAATTACAGTTTGATAGGAAATAATGTGCATGCAATATAATATGAATATAAAGTTGTTGTTTTTGTCCACACATTATGTCTTTTCATGGACACTGTTGCAAACACATTAACTTTTTAGAAAACTTGATTGTTTGTTCTAATGGAAGGGACAGTCATAAAAATAGATATAGCCTAAATATTTTCCATATTATAAATATTGACAGGCAATGATTCATATTTATTATTTTAATGGATATTTATATGGTAAAACAATAGAAATCATACTGCATATCATGTAGCTTTATAGGCTTATTATGTGTTTGCAACAGCGTCAGTGAGAAGCTTGAGAATTATAAGAGACATAATATGTGGGGGAAAAAAACATTTATATTCATATTATATTGTACGCACATCATTATCATGCACATACAAATCGTAAAAAAAAAATCAAAAAGAGATTTATTTAAAAAAAAACAAAAAAAAACATCACACACCTTGCACACATTTACAAAATTTGCAACATTTGACTGTGTCTTTAATGAACAGTTTTATCATTCCAGAAACATTCAGGGTATTTCTTGTTGTATAATCTCGTTGTCGCCATGGTTACGTCGACCACCACAACAAGAGGGAACACGTGCGTGGGAGGCGCGCCCCCTGCCTGCCGCCCTCACCATCAGTTTCACTATGCGCGCTCCCGTTTACTACAGTACACACTTCTCCATCATAAAGACTGCATCTGAAGGATATTGACATAAGCGGATGAATTTTCGTACACCCTAATGAATGAGGGCTAGTGATCTGACTATGGACAAAAAGTAAGTAGGAAACTGCTAATTGTGTTGTTGTTGTTTTTTCTTTCTTTTTTTTGTATTTGCTCAAAATTGTGCAAGTTATACAATCTGAAAAGGCTTGTGATATTGGCAGAAATATTCTAAAGCTTATGATGCCGTATAAAGAGTTTGTAGAAAACAAATCTGTAGAGAAGATAATGCATAGAGGCTATACGAATAAATACGTTTTTAACCAGCTGGGGTCACTAGTAGCTTGCAGTATAGCTTCCAGCACTGATAACTGCTGGTGTATATATTTAGTTGAACATATGAATATATACATATATATATATATATATATATATATATATATATATATATATATATACATATTCATATATGTAATTAAAATGTAATTCAATTACATAAGAACAATTCATTCATAGAACCTATACAAATTAGTATTTATTATGAATTTTCAAAACTTCACATTTAATTTAATGTGTTAATTGATGTTTCTTTGTAATTATTATTGAAATTTACAGCAGTTTCTGAGTAAAAACTGATTCAGAGTAAATACACCGTTTTTTACTCAAAGCATTTTCTAAAACAGAGATATTTTTTGCTTTGAACAGAAAAGCTGTGAGGAAGAAACTAGAGACGCTCATGAAGGAGAAGAACATTAGTCTTCCTTTGGTGAAAAAGGTAGGTGCACTTTAATGCATTGTCCAAAAAGGATGAGTCATAACTTCACGCAGCACTATGTGCACATAAATAAACCTCTGCTCATGATGGCTTTAAAAAAAAAAGAAAACTGAAGCTTTATTCAGTGATAAAATAAGATCTTCTGCCCAGCTTACATGCATAGACAACTACAGTCAAGAACAATTACTCATCCAAGGCATGCGTTTGGGGCATATGGATCTGTTTGTTGGACCAATGGCAGACTGAGAAGTGTTTGGTTTGCACAGATACACAATAGTCTACCTTTGTTTTGAGCACAGCTCTTTCTTAAAGACTTTTCTTTTCTTTTCTTTTTTTTTTACCAGTCTAGTATCCTGGAGATACTCTGATGCAACAGCAAACCCATAAAGCAGTTACCATGTAATGATATGAAACTGTGGGTACCTGTTTCTGCATTTTGCTTAATGGCTGACCTGTTTTTTTAGACTCAGCAATCTGCCTCCTCAGTGCTGCATGTTTTTTGAAGGGGTAGATTTAACAAAAAATGACAACTGTGGTGAATAAATGAAGATATCATTTTCAATCTGAACAAGATCCTCACATTAATACGTCAGCTAGAGGAAAAACTGGAACGTTTGTTTTCTGAAGGAGCGCATTTCAATCAGAGTGAGAGGCAGTTTAGACCTTGAGGCAGCCGGGTTTCTGAGAGAGACCCCACTTCTGCTCAACAAGTTACGCTGCCATGGAAACAGCTGCCGCTTTGAAAGGTGGACTGGTGCTGGTTTCAATTCTTTTAGTAGAGGTGTTGTGTTCCCACCACTGCTTTGACTGCAGGAGAGATTCACTGAATGTGGCACATCTGAACATGGTGCTGTGCTATCATTAGCTCCGGTTTGCGCGAGGAACATACCGTCCATCTATACTTACTGCTACATATTTTTTTCTAATTTAAGCCTGGGAGGATTTATGTCATGCTATTTATAAATGAATGTAAAAATCTTTCTTTTTTATATATATATAGTTTTGTTAAGATTAGGGTTAAAGACTTTTTCTGTGAGTGACTATGAAAATACTATAAAGCATTTCTCAAACCTTTTAATAGCAATTATCTAAGGCACCAAACAGGGAAAAATATCAATCAATTTTTATTTATGTTTTCAAGAGCCATCTAAAAACTGCAAAAAATATCTGCTATATTAATATATTTGTGATTTACACCGAAAAACATTATTAAGCATTATTAATAATGAAACATTACTGGAGAAAGACACTTTTAGGGATCATACTGTAGCAGAATGCAAAAATATAAAAAATAGAAAGAGCAAGGTACAGCGACATGTTTTTACATTGAAAAACAATAGAAAAACAGAAAAGTGTAATGCAAAAACACGTTCTTTGTCTGAGTTAGCTATATATCTTCAGAAAACAGTTCAGTTTAAACAGACAGATTGCAATTATGTTTAGTGCTGTTAGAAACTACAAACTTTATTTTCAATATACTAATAAGCAGCAAGTTCAAAACAGCAACGCTGTTGAGATATCAATCTCATACGCATCTTAGTTTCATATCCAATATGTTGACTAATTTGGATTTGGTGTCTGATAAACTAAGTGTTGGCAGGCCCTAGACCTCCCACCGAGCGTATGTTGATGATATAGCCATTATCGTGATGAACTCCTCACCCGATAATGTTTCTTATGGGAGCTTACTGCGCTCCTGATGATATTGGATACTTCAAATTAAACCTGGCAATTCACCTCGGTTGTGTCAGGGACCAGCGGGTTTCACCCTACACACTTGATTTACACGACAAAACCGTCCAGTGTTTACACATTCACACTAGCATACATAAGTGTGCAAGCTTTAGCAATCGACATAAATACAAACCAGGGAATATTTCCTAATTACACTCTGAAAAATAAAGGTTCCAAAAGGAGGTTTTCACACCAATGGCATCAAAGATCCATTTTAGGTTCCCCAAAGAACATTTAAGTGATCAGTCTTTAAACCACTCTTGAAATAAAGCTTCCAAAAGGGAATTTTCACAGCCATATAAAAGAACCATTTTTTATTACTGTGAAGAACATTTTAAAGGTGTAGTATTTAATATTGACAGCTAGCATCTGAAATGGGTACTGCAGTACAAATTCAAAATATTGGTTCTCCCGCCCCCTTCTCCTCAGACTCAACACTCATGGGGTTTGCCAGATTAAGGACACGCAACAGGAACGAGCGCAACTGACAATAAAAGGCGATGCATTTTAATGTTCTTCTGGTCATAGAACTTTTTTAGATGGATGACAAGACGTTTTAGGTTAAGTAGAATCTGCAATCTCTGACCCAGTTCGTTTGCTGGCTTCCATGGCTGCAATACGCTATGTTTTTCCACCAACTGGCAACCCAGGGTGTCAAAATACTATTGGGTAAATTGGCAGTGGGCGGAATCACACAGCCCGAAACAGAAACAGATATTAAGTAGAGTAACTGTTTTTAGCATTGTTTTCCAGTGAAACAAGTATGTGAATTTAGGATATTTTCTAATTATCTGCATACACATTATGGTATTTTTATGCTTTAGTTAGTACATTCAGAAAATTACCTTTAATAACTTTTGTACAATGTAAAGATTCTATGGATATTAAGGGTTCTTCATGGAACCAGCGATGCCAATAAAGAACCTTTTATTTTTTAAGAAATGTATACTAGCTTCCCCTCTCTTTCCAAGCCAACATAATGTACTAGTATCAGCCAATCTGAATTATTGACAGGCAGTTTTTGAATGAAAGTTTTCTTCGGCCCTCTGGATCATCCCTAACCATGTAAACGGCATGCCAACAGCCTATCTTTCCTTTCCTCCGCAATGAGGTTTCTGCACATGAGGGTTTGTAACAGTACAGCTAGCAGTAGGTTGCCCTGTCTTTGACCAGCGTCTGTTATCTGTTCCATTGTTTCAGTGGGCTAACATAAGCCCCGTCCCCTTGCCTTGCAGAGGACACAGCTCTGCGGACAGCTGGGTTGCCCCTTCACCCTAACTAGTCATAATAGGATTTGAAGGGGATTTACTAACTCAAGAGTCTCTTTATGAGGCTGTATCATTATTAGAGTAAACTTCACTAGTGTTGACACTCAAACTCAAATTATAAAAGCACACAACGAATCTCTGTCTGACAATATTGAGTACAAGGAAAGATATTACATAATAGCAGTTCTGTATTTGAGATGCCTCATCTAATCCATCACATTATCAGAGGTGTATGTTTATAAACAAATATTGGAGTTACATCATCATATGATGGTGATTATGATATAATGGGATCGACTGTTCCACTACACTGGTGACGGAGCTGTTGTCACGCAGACAGTGCTGATTAATCGCGTGTTGATTAAGTCTTGACATGTGTCACAAGCCGACATAGAGTTGCGTATTTGCCAGAGGTGTGCATTTCCATATGATGCAATATCGCAAACCTGAAAAACATGAGTGTTGAACAGGTGAGCTCTCTTAATTTGATGAGATGCTTGGATTACAGTGGTTATGTCATCAACTAAATAGTGATGATTTATTGTGGTTTTAAAAGGGATATTGTTTGATTAACATAGATCTCTTAAAAATGGTTCCCAACAGCACCAGATTCAGGTCATTTGGTGCTAAACAGAATCTCTAAATGTTTGCGAAATTCACAGAATGCAACTTGCTTATGGCAAAGTTTTATTCATTAAGGAGTCCTTCTTTTGAGTCGAATATATTCAAAGGATTGGTTGAACTGATTCACAAAACTAGTCTGTCTGATTCCAGTTGAAACTGTCCCCTCGAGAAAACAAAATGATTAAATTGGAGGTGAATTTGTCTGAATTTGTAAGATTTGACTTGTACAAAAATGTAAGACTTTTAGTAAAAAATAAAGCATGAATGTCTGCCGCTAAACTTAACCCTCAGTGGGGCTTAAACAGATTGTACAAAAACGTTCGACTGAGATTGTTAAGTCATACACATTTGATACCAATTTGCCAAAACGTAAAATAGTTACAGGGATAGTTCACCCAAAAATAGAAATTCTGTCATTAATTACCTACACTCATGCCATTCCAAACACGTAAGACCTTCATTAATCTTTGGAACACAAATTAAGATATTTTTGATGAAATCCGAGAGCTTTCTGACCCTACATACACAGCAATGCAACTTCAACACGTTGAAGGCCCAGAAAGGTAGTAAGGGCATTGTTAAAATAGTCCATGTGACATCAGTGATTCAGCCCTGGTTCATGTTTATAAAGACATGCATCATCCTCTGCTTGTAAACAAGGCGCCACACATCCAGAACACACTCGCATCATTCATAGTACTCTTGTGAACACGTCTTGAATGTGTCAGTTGCATTGCACAGACTGTTTCAGTAGATTTTGTGTTATGTCTGTTACAAAGGAAGATCACCTTGCCCTCTGACCGATGTTGTCACGTGTGTGTCTGTGTCTGTACTTTATGGTTGTTTTAAGGACAGTGACATAACAATTCTCAGCTTACCTGTGTGACAGAAAACTCCTTTGGCCGCCAATGGTCTAATGCCACAGATAGTGTTTAGTAAACAGATAGCTCTTGAACTACCCACAATGCACCATGTCTTCAAAACTTCTTTCTTTAATTGTGTTCATTCATATCACATAAAATGTATATGTATTTAGTTATATAAATATCATATTATATTAATATTATATAGATAAAAAACTGCACAAAATGGTTAAACTGAAAATTTACTCACTCTCAGGCCATGCAGGATGTTTGTTTCACGATAAGAACAGATTTGTAGAAATTTAGCATTACATCAGTTGTTCACCAATGGATCCTCTGCAGTGAATGGGTGCCGTCAGAATGAGAGTCCAAACAGCTTATAAAAACATCACAATAATACACAAACGACTCCAGTTCATCAATTAACATGAAGTGAAAAGCTGCATGTTTGTAAGAAACAAATTTATCATTAAGACATTTTAACTGTAAAGATAGTCATAATCCATAACATTTTCTCCAGTGAAAAAGTCCATCCCCTATTGTCCTCTATCACATCAAAATCCACCAACATATTTGTTTAGAGTTGTTTTGCTTGTTCAGATAAAATTACTTTTCACCGAATAAAGCAATATTGTGGATACAGGGGCCGGCTGCATAAAAGGTTAAGACTAGTCTTAAAAGTTAGTCAGCTAATTTTTTTTCCTTAAGACTAGTCATATTTTTTTTTTATTCAGTTACATAAAAATGTAGATTAGTCTGAGTTGAATCCAAAAATAAGACTGATTACCCTTTGGCTAACTGCTAGTTGGTCAGACTAGTTCTTAAGACACTGTCTTAACATAGAGACTAAGTTTACGCAACTGGCCCCAGGACTCATCTTTTTAAACAACAGTTTGAAGATAATAATGTTTTAATTATGAATTTGTTCATTACAAACACAGACGTTAATTGAAGCACTGGAGACGTATTGTGAATTTTTGTGATGTTTTTATCAACTCGCATTCTGACGGCACCCATTCACTGCATAGGTGAGCAAGTGATGTAACACTAAATTTATGTTTACCTGAACGTGACACTGACATTATGCAACACGTTTCTGAAGAGCACAAGAATGTGAGTGCAGTAAAACCAAACCTGCGGATGGCATAAGATGAGCGCGTGGTGGCCTGACTGCACCTGCTTCCATCACTCAATGCCTTATCGTCAGGTTCCTTTGCTGTGTGAGCCAAACATGTCAGCACCAGACACCAGGCTTACTGGCTGGAGCTCTACAGCACCCAAACAGCGTCATCGCAGCCCACGCTGTAGCTGCCGTCCATTCTAGGACTGGATTTGTTATTTAATTCGTTCCCTGGATTCACCCGAACACTGTTCAGCATTGCCTGAGGTAGAAATGGGCCCGAGGGCAGAATCAGCGAGAGGGGAAGGAGAAAACAGAGGAGAGAAGGTAAGATATTGAACAGGGTGATGAAAGACTACGGAAGAACACTTTATATAATAGGCAGGTATGTGATGCTGTAGTGTCAGATGGTTGTGAATCCTTTAGGGCTCAGAATTTCCAAATTGCGATACGTCATTTTAGACAAAAGGACAAAAAGAAGAGTGTTATTATGTATTAAGTGTGGGTCTATTCCATGCAATTATAGATATTATAATAATATAGATTAAGTCATTTATTTAAAAAGGAAGGCATAAGTTGTGCTGATTTCATGTGTTTGTAATTCAGTTTAAGATAATATACATACTGTACATAAACCATAGGGGATATTCTTTTTGCAATAACAAGGTAGTCCCTTGCTTGGTGTTTCTAGGGTGTGAGGTTTCTCCCTTCACCCAGGCAACCAGAGAACACTGCCGTAACTAGTCTCTTGAGCTTGGTTAACTGATGCCCATAATTCTGTAAGAAAAACATCTTTACTGGTAAACTGCATAAATTATGGTCAAATGTGAGAGGGATGGTTTTAAAGTTGTTATGTGAGATCTTCATTTGTTAAGTCTAGGAAATGTCTTCAAGGATGTGTCATAGCCTAGAAGTGAATCTGCATATTTATATCCTTGATTTAACACTCAAGTTTAAGATCGCCATTGGACAGCGGACTGAAAAAGATGCATTAGGTTCAACAGAGGACAGAAAGCTTGTACACTCATTGCTCAGCTCACCCCTTCAATAACTATATAATCTATAAAACAAACACACTAAATGACTATATAACTTGCATTAGCTTTGGACTGCATTTCGTAACCTGAGTGTTTGGACTGTATGTGTTCGAAACTTGAAAGCTCTAACATTAAAAATATTTCAAGTGCACAACATCTAATTAATGGCATCCACCATTAAACATTTTTTATGTTCTTTAATTTCTCTCAAGTGCTTTGCATGTGGATTCTGCGTAATAACAGGAATATTTCTCAAAGCAGGTGATTGTCTTGAAATGTATTGGTGAAGGTGGTAATGAATTTGTACACAAATGGTGTGCTTTTGTTTGTTTTTTGTTGAGTTTTTTTGGCATTCTATGCCTTTATTTTGACAGGACAGTCATTAGACAGGAAGTGAAATGGGGTAGTAGGGTTAGGGTTAGGGTTAGTGAGCCGTGACTCAAACTTGGGTGAGTCGGGGCACCCGAAGCGAAACGGCGCTACAAGTCGGGTTATTGTCACCAACCACAAGTGGTGTTTTGATGGCTGTAGCGATAAAGTTTGCCCTCGCCGATTTTCTTGCAGTTATTTTAGAAATATAACACCACTAAAATTCTTACTAGATTGAATATTTAAAATATATTTTACTTGATTTAGCTTGCAAGCAGTCTAAAGTTAACATGATGTGTTAGACCGCAAAATAGCAAAAAACATGTCTTGAGTTTTTGTCCGCGATGACTGCCCACAAAACAAAGATGTCACACGACCGGTGTAGCCCGATTCATAAATAAAATACTCTTTTGAACTGGTTCTTTTAACGAATCCTTAAATCTCAGTCAGCAGTTCGAATCAGACTGTTGAATGTTTTACATTTGGTTACGTTTGTCTTGAAATGTTTATCTATACATCAAGTTGTGTGTACTTAAAATTTGTTATTAGTGTGATTGTATACACAGTGTAGAATTTATATAGTGAGGTGTGCCAGCTTTTAATAACTTCAATGTTGGTAACTTGTAAACTGTTTAAGTATTTAAAATGTTGTGTAGCTTGTAGCTACACAAGTTTAAAAATAGCTGCTGAAAAAAGTTGGGTCATTTTGGAACAATCCTTAGCCTAGACAGTACATGGGGCATCTGTGCTCAAAGATTCAGCACATTTAAAGTCTAGGTCAAAGCCAAAATGAAATCCCTGGCAACAAAAGCAAAGCTGCTCAGAGTAATTACTGTAGATGTCAGCTGTAATTTAAACATGAATAGATGTTGAATGTTATCATTGCCATCCTGTCCCATCCTCTGTGTGTGTGTATGCACATGGGTTTGTGTATTTGTGTGTGATAGGGATTAGCCCATGTGGGGCCTGGCCCAGACAGCTGACCTTGATAGATAATGTTACTCATGCTGCCCATGCTGGCACAAATGAGTGGGACATTGTCAGTCTGTCTCTCTGCCCACTCACTGAACGACTCTACTGTTGAACATGGACATGTGTAAATCTCAAGCATCATTATCCACTGTATTCATGAGAGATTGGAGTGTTGTTCTTATTCATTCATTCATTCATTTTTTTTTTAATGGTGCTTGCTAAGATTTAGAACTAGGGTTTGGTGGGTGAATTGTCCTGGGTGCTAGTGCTACGAATATGAATGACACAGCAAAAGACGAGTGAAGAGTCCCATAGATCTATATTACATATCATAGAGACTTAAAAGTCGGCATTGTTGGTTTAAGCAACCAATTAGAACACTCCAGCAACCACATAGCAACACCCTGGCAACCTCCCACATCATCTTGGAAGGTTTTGCACAGGCATTTAGGAATTTAAAAGTCTTTATGAGTATATAATATTTAAAAGTGTATCAATAGTACAGGTTACAGTGATTTCATTAGCATCCTGAAAGCTTTAGCTGTTAGAGAGTTTGTATGGCAAATCACTGGCAAGTGGCTATAAATGCATCCTTTAAGTAGTGCTGTTACAGCTACACATATTCAGGTCGACATTTTTAGACTTTGTGTCAAGGCTTGTTCTGTTTTTTAATAATCTCGCTGAGTGTTGCGTTTTTTTAGTATGTTACGTTAAAAATAGTCCAACTTTTAAAAGTCTATTTACATGCTTCCTTAAGACCTTCCTTAATATTTAGCCTTTTCTTAGTAATATTATTAAAAATTACAATACTACACTAGGTCACCCAACTGACTATTTTTCAGTTACAAGACTGTTTAATTATATTAGTGCAAGCGCAGGCCTAAATTGGTCATCAATATACTTGACCTGTTAAAATAGACTGCCATCTGTAGTTTCAATAAGACGCACATATATATGGTCATGTGCAAAAATAGCATCTTAGCAAAGGTGTGGACTTTACCTCGACTTTATCTTTTGGCTTCCTAAACGTGTCACATGTGGTTAATCCATATAGCCTCTACTCTGCAACACCTGCTCAATTGGATGACCCTATTCTCACCTGATCGACTTATATCCACTTGCTGATCACTACATATGCTTAACTTGCATATCTGCCAGCTAGGTCATTAGCCATCAGTCTGTTGCATTCATGAATATATACATTGTTGAACATTTGTAATATCATGGGTGATACTGACTTTGTAGCCACACCCAGTTTGCACCATCAATATAAGTAGCATTAACACTAGATTAGATGAGCTAGAAATAGGAAGGCTAGAAAGTTTGTTCTCATAAGGTCTAGCATCATTTGTAGAAGCCACTATATTTGATCTAATGTATACTAAAGTTTGCATTTGTAAGAGTGGCTTAGATGTAATTTTAGGGCAACAGTAAGTTAAAATCATACCTTTTCTTCCATGAGGATTATGACTATAATCCTCCAAATTCACTTTATTATCAGGAATTGCTTCTGTTCTTCAGTTTTTTTTTTTTTTTACTGCCACAACGATAACGTTTCTTTAGATTAAGAACTTGGAACTGAATTCTAAACAGTATTTCCCAACTGTATTCACAACTATATTGTCCAGTCTTGCTCCTGGAGGGCCACCTCCCTGCAGAGTTTAGCTTCAACTTTAATTAAACAAACCTGAACCAGCTAATCAAGGTCAAAAGGATTACCTGAAACTCGCAGGCAGGGGTGTGTTTCCCAAAACCATTGTTAACTAACTATAGCCTAGGCGTTAGTTCCACTGAACTCTATTGGTAACGACGGAACTCATGACCATAGTTGCTTTTGGGAAATGCACCCCAGGTGTGTTGACCAAGTTAGAGCTAAATTCTGTAGGAAGGTTGGCCTCCAGGACTGAGAATGGCAACCCCTGACATAAATTTACTGTTGATGTGTGTATTACAGGAGTGTCCAATCCTGCTCTTGGAGTGCCATCTTCCAGTGGAACAGGGGTGTCCAAACTCTGTCCTGGAGGGCCACTGTCCTGCAGAGCTTAGTTCCAACCCTAATAAAACACACATGAACCAGCTAATCAAGGTCTTCAGAATAGCTTTAACTTTAAGGCAGGTGTCTTGGAGTTAAACTTTGCAGAACGGTGGCCCATCAGGGGCAGGTTTGGACAACTCTGGGGTATTTAAAATACTTTACAAGAACTGATCTTAATCCAAATGATTCAGTGTTACCTCTGGAGAAATTTGATAGCATAGGCAAAGTTTTAATGACAGTTCCAAGCTCTTCTATTTTAAAACTCTTTTATTGCCAGAAGACCTGTAATGTCATAGTAGATTGTAACACGTCCACTTCACATTGAAAACCCCAGTGGCCATGTGATTAAGGCAACACATCTGTTACATAACCATTGAGTGACACAATTAAAGTGATATGTCTAAGGTCTTCCAAATGTCAGTTACAATGTAAACACAAAGTTGGTAAACACATTCCCATTCTCAGCTGATGGCAGGTGCACAAGATCCAATTTGTTCTCTCCTAAGTGGCGCTGAGAGATGTGGGTATACACGTTAGACTCCAAGCCCCCATGGGTGAAACAGTCAGAAATTTTATCCTCTATGGAGGCAAATGGCGGAGGTATCACTATGAAGGGCAGGGCTAGTTTTCCCACTCACTCTGTGCTGGAACAGGAGAAACCAAAGCCTATGTGTGCATGCCGGGAGATAAGATTTCCTCTCTGCACTTCACTGCTGTTTGTCAGCGTCCTGGGGGAATGTGAGCGGTGGAGGGGAGGAAATATCTCCGGCTCTGTCTCCAGGAGACGGCCTCTGGGAGGGAGGAGTTACCAGAAGTCCCAACAGAAGTCGCTTATGCTGCCCCTGAGTGGAGCTCCACTGTCAGGGATCGCTCCCCTGATGCTTCCCATAGAGGAAGAGGAAGATGGAACTGAGAGCCCCCACTGCTCAGCCTCCGGCTTAGGATGGCTCCCTTGTGGAGTCTCGTCCACACGTCACCAAGCTCTCCCCGAGCACCCCATGTAGCCACCCATTTATCCCTGCCTGCAGCACACATCACCTCGAACAGAGATATGGAGATGGCATGTGAAACGGACTCTTAGATCCAGAGCAGAGAGGTGAGTGCGACTACATCCTCTTCAATCCCAGAGATTGTGCATCTTTGCACAAGCACATGTCTGAAGAATTCTGAAATAAGGGGATCCCTTCCGGTTGTTCATTCTGGGCTGTGGAGCTCTAGATCGTCAAAGATCAAAGAAGTTGTTGTGGTTAACTTCAGGGCTCCTTACCGGCAAGTGGACATGACGTAGTGGGACTGGGGACTGAGGCCAATGGTTACCGCAGCATGGGGAAACCCTGCCATGGGTGGAGAAGGGACCACACCATCTTGCTGTGGCTTTGAGATCCTCCAGAACTGCTGGGGCACCCGACAGAGTCAGAGGAACAGGAGAGTTCAACCTGAGGTAAAGATTTGTGGAGTTCTGCCGGCAGAATGTGCTGTCTCCTAAAATGTCCACCCCCTGTAGTATTGCTAATGAATCATGGATAAGTGTACCTACAACTGTAGATAAGCTCGATTGCATTTCAGCTTCTGGTAACAGTAGATGTTTTCGAAAAGGCTTTGTTCACATCCCAGATTTTATCCTTTTAATTCTGTGTTCTGATTTGTTTTCTGCAAATGTGATATTTCAAATTCAAAGTGATTATTTCTCTTTAGTTTACAAGTCAGATAAGCTTCACATTGATTTTGGAAACATCTATGATGCCTTACAGCCTGTTGTGAACAGCTAGGTCTAATTAATGTGTTGCTTAAATAGATGATAAATAGAATGCTCTCAGAACAAATTAATATTTTTCTTTTCAATGCATAAAAGGTATTACCGAGCAAAATGTCCGTCCTGCTCTTTTACATAAAGCAGCTGGTGACAAGTGGCTGCACTTTGAGAAAAAGTGTACAAAAACTGAACCCTTAGGGCAGGGGTTCTCAACTCTGGCCCGCGAGGTCCACTTTCCTGCAGAGTTTAGCTCCAACCTTGATCAAACTCTCCGGCCTGTAACTTTCTAGTGATCTTGAAGACCTTGATTAGCTTGTTCAGGTGTGTTTGATAATGGTTGGAGCTCAACTCTGCAGGAAAGTGGACCTTGAGGGCCAGAGTTGAGAACCCCTCCCTAAGGGGTACAACAGCTTGTCAACTTGGGAAGTACCCTTAAATGCACCCCTAAAGGTGGATGATAGTACCTTGGAGTAGTAATATGTACCTTGTACATGGGTACTTCTATGAACCTTATAGGGGTAAAAAATTATGGTTCAGTGACGCCCCAAGCTGTTGTATCCATAAACACACGCATTTTTCCACGTTTGAGTGTGTCAAGCTCTAGAAAAGTACCACAACAACTTTAATTTCAGTTTGTTTCTCACTAAGTTATCGTATGTTTTCAGAAGACTAGAAAAATAGTGCACGAGTCATGGGGCTTGACAGCTGCAGACATACACTTTGTCTGGAAAGTCTAGATTAAGGGGAGTGGATGATAACAGAGTTTTCATTTTCAGGTGAATCTCTCAAAGACAAGCATTTTGGAACAAAGTGTTGAGATGATCAAAGGATTCCTGACTCAGCCTTGTTCAAAAAACCTGATCAGTTCTCTCTAGCATTTCCCTGTGCTGTATAAGGCCTTCGTAGTCATTAATTAAATACTTATGCTAATAAAGTCATTTACTAAATGGCTGATTTTAGAATGCAAATAAGTAGTCTATCACCTTTTAATCATTATTACATCCATAGCAGTGAATGTGTGAGTGTTGGTATTTACCTCACACGTTTCCATGACTGGTTTCAGTCACGCAGAGCTGTTAGTTTCTTAATAAAGGAGCCTTGAATGGGATGTTGGCAGGCTGCTGAGGATTGGGCTGGGAAAGAGGTGTCATGCATGTGCCCTCTCTGAGCTCCATTGTGCTGAATGAGCACTCCATCAGGAACAGTTCATCCCCATAGCTCACCATGATTACTAGAGTGCCTCTGTGTTATGCAACATAAACACTAATCATAATCAGGCCTCTTTCCCTCCTCCCACCACAGTGAGAGTGTTTGTTCTTCTGTCCCACACCTTTGTCTCTCTACAGATCTATCTCTGTCTTTTGTAGACAGTCTAGTTTGTGCTCTCAATGCAGGTTACAGCATAAAACGTTTCACCTAAAAACGAACATTGTCATTATTTACTCGACCTCTCGTGTCTTTCCAAACTTTACTATGGACTGCTTTTATAGTGTTTTTATCTTTTGCATTGGATGAACTGTTGTTGTATGGATCTATTGGAAAATTCGGTAACACTTTCTGTGAAGCCCATATTTATAATACATTATAAGGGTGTTTTTAAGGCATTATAATGAATGCATAATGCATAAAAAAAAAAAAATTATAATATATTATATCATCTTATGAATATTCATAAGAACAGTTTTAATGTATTATAATATTTACTTATTAGTGGTTATAGCTTTTAAGAGTGTGATGATTTATAACACACAGTGAACATGTTGCATCCAAGTTACAATGGATTATATTTCTCAGAGTTATAATGTATTATAAGTCTCATATCTTGCCACCTTTCTTATTCTACTTTACTTAAAGCCATCAATGACCACTTATAAGTATAGTAATAATAATAGTAATCATTTTTTTCTCTCAAACAGCCATAAGATCAGATATCAGATCAGATGAATGTGTAATATGACACATTTGCTTTGAACTATTTTTATTTTAATATCAGTTTGGTTATTTTGATGGTACCCTTTAGACAGCTGTTGTTAAGTAACTCTGCAACTACATGTCAACTAGCAGTCATTGGAGTATTAGTAGTATGTCTGCTAAATATATGCTGACACTTTAGATAATATGCAGTAAGATAATATGCAGATCTTAAATAGTGTCAAGATATATAGTCCATTATAAATGTAAAAGTAGATTTAATATGGTGTTCATTGTGTTATAAATAATCATAATCTTAAAAGTTATAACCACAAATGCGATGATTGTTTATAAGAAGATATAACATATTATAAGGTTTTTTATAATGCATTATGCATTCATTATAATGCCTTAAGAATACCCCTATAATGTATTATAAATATGGGCTTCATAGAAAGTGTTACCGAATTCTCCTTCAAAATTCTACTTTTACAATGAAAAAACAACAGAATGTGTGTTTGGAAAGATATTCAATGCATTTAGATATGCATTTAGATTTCAAAAATACTATAATAGGTATTCATAGAGGCATTCACTATGTACAGTATGTTCAAATCCAATCCAAATGCCATGAACTGTGGTTTGGTTATGCTAAAACTAAATGGGAAACCCTCCTCTTTTTCTCCATACTATCACTGATTTTCAGAATCACTATTGTTCTTAGGCCTAAATTAGTAGACACAGGCCGCCTTAGCTTGACATTTGAGAAAGGCGGTTCGATAATAAGCCTACATACTGAGTCACGTTGTATCAGATACAGTGAAAAGCTTCTGCCTCTGCCATGCTTGTTACATGTGAGCAGAGCCAGTCTATAGGGAATAGGTGTGAAAAAAAGTGTCAACTTGCTACCTTCTATATTTGCCATTTATGAAGGCTTGAAGTGTTTTGTATAGCTAGAATAAGTCAAACTGTCTCTAGTAAAAGAGACATTTAATGGCCATCTGATAATAATTCAATAGACATTACAAATGGTTTAAAAAGATATTGTTTTTTTTTTGTATATTTCATTAAACATAAATATATCACTAAAGCTCACAGCGATCAATTTTGCAATCAAGATGTAGCCTATCTGTCGTAGGCAGACTTAGGGGCTCTTCACACATTCTCACTTTCCCACTGTGAGATTTTTTAATTGGCTGGTCTACGGAAACATGCAAACTGATATTTTGTGCCAATGTCAACTTAAAAAAAGCTATTAAAAACTCATCTCACAACCCCAATATGAAGTTAGTACTCTGCGCTTCAATGATAGGAAAACGCCTTATGGCTTGAGGAACATGTTCATGATTTTTCTTTTTTTATATATATTATTTGTAATTGTTATAATGTTTAATACTGAGCATATATATTTTACTAGTATTATAATTGTGCTTATTGTTCTGTTATAATTATGTTTTGATAAAAAAAAAATACTTATATACCATTATTGTTTTATTTTTTTTGTAAGCAAAGGTGTCTCATATTGTGTGATCTCAACATGTCTGCCCCCACAATGGGGGACCACCTTTATATAGAATAAAATCGCTTTATTTTCACCGCTCAGGCTCAGCCTTAATGTTTCAACTAAACACATTTGTCAGCAGTAGGCCTACTATTAATTTCTAGGTGTAAAAAGTGACTTTTTTCACTAATGCAACTACACGATCTTCCTTTCAAATCAAAGCCCAGTTAATCACGGAGTTGATAAGGTTGAGTGAGGGGCGTTTTAAGCTCTTGGCTCGCCCACTGCTCTTCTGACATTTTGAAATACACATGGCTTTGGGAATGACGATGTACTGATAGGCGTTATTTAGTGGGGTCCCATCGTTCGTTGACAGATGGAAACTTAAAGAGAGAGCAGTAAACAGATAGTGGCGAAGGCGGTGCCGTTGCATACTCAAAGCTCTTGTCAAAGCGAGGAAATTTTGAGCGGAGGCACTCGCGGCAAGTAGGCTAATTTACACACTAAAAACTCATGCCTGCGAACCGGTTGTGTTATTAGAGGCTGACTTGTGCAGCTGCACATTCGGACATTGTGCCATAACTGTCCTGGATTACCACTTTAGGAGCGCCATGACTTGGCAAACAAATACAGTGTGCTAGGATGGAAGGAATATGGGTTCAGTGATAGGTAAGCGCACGTAAACAAATCTATATAGAGTGCAGGCAGGCTGGAAAACCTGAACAGGTGGACATACACGTCAAGAGTGGAGCAGACGGACAGCTTGCCTCTTTCCGTTAATCTCCTGCTGACGAAAGCTTTTCAACCCCTCTCCGCCTCATCGGGAAACACTTCATTTCGCGAACTTCTCGCTGCTATTTTCCAGAGCTGTTAGAACGGGTTCCGGTGTCTTACAGGATTCTTAAGATGCACATGCAAGTTTCCTGCTGGATTTAATAGCGAACGCGTTCTTTCTTTCTCATGCCTTATGACTTGGATGTGTTAAAAATCCACGTGTCAAAAAGCGACATGTTTCCTGAAATTAATAACAAGGTAATGTATGAAGGTTAGCAATTTATGCCTTCCCTCGCATGCATTTAGGATCACTCTTGTTAAAAGCTTTTCATCAAAACTTATATTTGCAGCATATTTATCTGATTGTGCTTGGATTGAAGTTTGCTGTTAGGCTATTATGAAAAAAAAAAAAAGTTTTAACATTATAGCCTACAGTTGGCTATGTGAAATAATTTATAGCTACATGTAGGCTATGTTTTTATTGGTACGCCTTTTAAAATGTAGCAATAAAGCACAGTTTATGTAATACCATAATGATATATCATACAGTTTATTGCTGTTATAGCGGTAAGTCTCCACTGTTCTTAAAAAGAAAAAAAAAAGGTTTTTAAATTAGATTTATTTTATTTCAATTATACGCATGTTAATTATTCTATATTGGTATTACTTTTATTTTTTACAAACTGTTTTATTTTGGCGGAAACTATAATTACAATAGGGCTAACATATAATGCTGTTATCAAAAGAAAAGTGTGTGTATGTGTATATTTGTGTATAAAATATATAGGTATATATAGTTAAGCCTATATATACTTTTCAGAAGAAGAAAATGTGGTTACCATGGTAATTTTGTAAGGGACTATAAAGAACTTCCTCAGGTTGTTTTATTTGGTTATTTGCTCAGATTTCATTGCACTTCGCCTTCTAAGAATCGTAACTCACAGTAATATGAGATTCTATTTGATTGCGTTCCGTTCTGTGTATTTTCAGTTTTATTGATGATATAGTTTAGAGTGCAAGGTTACAATAAATTATGTAAGTCCCAATCTTCTATTCAGCCTGCCACTCCAGCATTGAGATTTATCCCACTGCTGTGTGTAATGAATTGCATTGGCAGCAGTGCATTGTCTGTGTTCTGTCAAAGATTGATGTTAAAAGCACCCCTTGCACCCCATGAGTATATTTGGTCTGAACATGTGATGCTTAGGATGCTTAAAAAACCTCAAGCCAGTGTCTAAGTATGAACCATCCTTTAAGGTGACTGTCAGCAAATGATTCAGTACTGAGCTTCAAGTTACTATGAAAGGCATTAAGAGTCTTGAGTATTAAGGACAGCATATATTTGAGCCTTTTAGGGTGTGGTTTGTGTTTCACCCATGACCATAGTTTCTTCTTTATTGGGGTGACCTAAATCATCTATTGGTCTGTCTGTGTATGTGATACCAAAATGTGTAAAAACCATTGGTGGTGGGCTTAAACACCAATTTATTTGTTAAAAAAGCATACGGGATATAAAATTGGGCACAATGTAGAGTGAAAGTCATTGGTTTAGCTCACAGTAGACTCTTAAAAATAAAGGTTCCACAAGGGTGTTTTCAAAGTGATGCCACAGAATAACCATTTTTATTTCCCCAAAGAACCTTTCAGTGATCTGCTCTTATAAGAACCATTTTTCTTAGTGCAAAGAACACTTTATCCATTATAAAGACCTTTTTGTGAAATGGAAAGGTTTCATGAATGTAAAAGGTTCTTCATGGAACCATAGATGTCAATGAAGAACCTTTATTTTTAAGAGTATGTTTTAGGGATGCATTGATATAAAAATTCTGGCCAAAAATTGTATTCATGATTTTTTTAAATTCTATTCTATTTTGTTTTAATAAATGCTACAATCAAATTTAGCTATCACAACATTAACCTGTAAGCAGCATGACAAATTTATATTCATTTTGAGATTTACTAAATATTACATTTTACAGTGTTATTAAATTGTTAACATTTTTAAAGATGAACTTTAAGTGAGCTTGCAGCTAAATTAAATTTTACAATTAAAAATCCAATATTAACCAATTGCTATAAATTAAATCTTACATTAGCGGATAAAAATAAATAGCATTGTCTTGTATTCCAGTAATCTTGGTTGTATTTACAACTTCGAAAACATAATTTTTAATGTTGTGGTACCAATATTTTGTGCATCCCTAATCAATATAGATCAGAAAAATGTCAAATCACCCAAGGAATGCAATTTTTGAAGCATTTTATTGGCGAATCTATCTCACCCTTGCATTGCACACTGACCCACATTGTAACACAAAGCCCTTGGTCCTGAACATAGCAACTCAAAGGTGTTAATATTTGAATGAGTCTTTTAAGGCCCGGGGCTCACATTGCACAGCTGACCGGCCGCAGTCTAAGTGTAACAAATTTTTACTGCCTGTTTTCTAAATGCATCTCTTTGTTGCTGTCACACTGGAATCCATGTACTCTCTGATCCCTCCATAAGCCAGAATGTGCTTCGCTGCATGTGAATGAATGCAGTTAAGTCCCAACACATCAGCATGGCTAACCCTCCCGCTGCTTGGCCAAAAACCACCATATGTTTTGGACTCTGCAAATAATCACCCTGTGGATTAAGGGTGTGAGACCCACATAAATCTCCAAGGTGTGTATACAGGTGAGATTATCCCATTGTCTGTATGTTTCTTGGCCAATCTGTTTGACTTCTGCTACAGGCCCACCCAATATCCTCTCTTTGTATCTCACCCCCCCACCACCCGAGAGGCTCTAAGTTTAGCTGGAGCTTTTCATCCGTCCTTATGCTGTCTGTCGGCACTATTGACGCACGCTCCAACTGATTAAGATGGATGTGGGCCTGTTTTCTCGCATGTCCGCAATCATGACTGATTGTAGTCATCGCAGGTCCCCTGATATCCTTGAACGCTCAGCGTTTGTGCTCAAGAGGAACATTAGTTAGGAGCTGATTGCTGTGAAGTGTGAAGTACCAGTCTGCAAATCACGACTGCCCTCTACCATGAGGTCAAACTGAATCATTTGACGTGGTGGGCATCATTGAAATGCTATTAACGTGCTTTTGAATTAAAAACAAGCAACCTTGGTGTACTGAACATGAGTCATCCACTGTGTTGAATAACACAGAGCGAGCGGAGATGAATCCTGGAGTTATATAGCCAGCATCCCACACATAAGACTGTGGATGTGGGTTGCAAGAGTGCGCCCACTCGTCACGCTCATGACGTCTTTCCTCCGCTCTCTTTCACAGTCAGCCAGACCCGAGGCTTTCCCTCACCCCCACAGGTCTCAGGCCGAGAACACAAAAATAGGACCCAACTGCACCTACTCACAGGTGAGACTATATTCATAGAGAAAGACATAAGCGGTTACTTAACAGTGATGATTCATTTGTATTGATTCGGCTTTGTGAATCATTCTACTGTAAGGCTGGTTCTGTCTGGGAGGAAAACTGTGAGATGGGTGCAGGTGTTGTGAACAATTCGGTCTACCTGTTGAATCAAATCTGTCTAGGACGCAAAGCGATTTCATTGACTGAAAGAACTCTTAATCGATAATGCCTGACTAGAAATCCTACAAAATAGCTTTATGATATACACTACCATTCAAAAGTTTGGCATTGGAATAGTTGGATCAGGCATTACGAACAAGGATCCTAAGCTTACTCAACTCCACAGGTGGACTGAATTGTTTGAGTCACCATAATTACTGTAGACACTGTGGAAAACACGTTCCTCCAACGTTCAGATAATTGGTTGTCTGATTATTATATTTTACAGCTGGCATCATCTAATCTTGAATATTGACGTGACACAGGTGAAGGTCTGTAATTTCTGTGCCACTCGCGTCAATTTATCATGAAAAATTTAACAGACTTAATAATAAACAGCAGTATTTACAAGACGTGTTGCGCAAAGACATCAGTGAGCAGTTATTTTATGTAATGAATGAAGCAAATCATCTAAACAAACTGATTCACTAAATTAATTAATTAACTTCCCAACACTATTACTCAAAATTTTTTGGCTTAAATATACAGCTGATGCTTATGTGTGAATAGGCTCTTCCTTTATTTGCCGCTATATATAGATGACAATGGATGATCCCTCCAAGCACCTATGGAAAGCATTGTGTTAAATCTTTAATGTTGAGTGTGAAATGACCCCCTAACAGTTGTCATTAACTAAAAGCAATCTCTTCACAGGTGCTAACAGCTGCTCATAATAAACCGCTTGGCATAGTGCCTCTGAATGTGGAAATCCGTTGATTCGATTGTGGTTTGAACGCACAGCTGCGGTACCTTAGCAGTGCACGTTGTTTACGCACAGCCTACTGTATTCTTGTAGGTCTCTGCAGGTGCCCCTATGCTATATTTAGCTACTGTTTCTATGTGTCATGATCAAGTTGGCAGAAGTTGCAGTATCCCCAGAACATATGAGATTGAATATCGCATCTATCTATAGACACACTTGCTCTTTTTTCAGCCCAGAAGTTTGTTGAGCACTGGCTTTGAACCGTGAGATGGGGGAAAACCTGCAAGCTATGAACGAGCCCCTCCCTTGTGCAGTGCCCTACATTTGTTTCATAGCGAGGGAACCTTTTATTTGACTCCTTCCATAAGAATATATTGAAAAAAGGAACAGTATAGAGAAAATCTGTATCCTTCACTTTTATTACACCCCAAATGTAAGATTTAGAGCATATATTGGTTCCTCTGATGGGGTGTGTTGTGAAAGACTGCTGTATCGCTGCTTTTGTCCCCACCTCAGTCTCAAGCGCCGCTGAAATTCCATCCTCTACGCAGGGGGTCCGGTTCACTGGGGCCGTTGGCCACTAGCCTTGTGTGAAGCTCACGTATCTTTCCCCCCGTTTGGCCCTTGTTACTGATTTGTAGAGTTTTTCATGTTGAAAAGTACTTAGAGTATTGTATCTTTTGTTTTTTAGAAGTGTGGGACGGGGGTTGGTACTTTGCCCCAGCTAGAGGCTCCGGTCAAGCAAGTTCTGGTGACCAATGGCAAACTTCTGCATTCGAATGGAACCTTACCCAGTATCGTCAAACAACTGGTGCAAAGCACTCAAGGGAATCAGGTGGGATAACACTCAGAAAATGAAACTACAGTTATCATCACTCACTCTCATGTCTATACAGTCTTCTATGACTTCTCTACAACACAAAACGAGATTTGTTTTGATGCAGATTTTTTCCATATAACAACTGTTAACTTAATTATATCGGTCAATCTCCAAAAATCACAAATGACCCATCAGAAATACCCATTGTTGGGGAGTAACAGCATTATGTAATTGAATTACAAAATAAATGTAACTGTAATCAGTTACAGTTACTGTTACAGTTTCAGAGAAAAAAAAAAAGTGTAATTAAATTACAATTACAAAGGGGTTACATCTGAATATTTCTTGTATTATTTACCATTTCTTGTTATGATTTCAAATCTGTATTTAACCTCAGAACAATCTCAAAGTGAAAAGAGGTGCTCAAGTCTGATTTTATGGTGACTGCTTTAAAATAAAATGAACTTAATTGAAGTTGTGTGTCAATTGAATGTTTGACAGTTGAAAACATTAGTTAGAAACTTAATAATCAAAAAGTAATCAAATGTAATCAGTTAAATTACTTTAATAAAGTAACTTAAATAGTTATTACATTTTAAATAGGGTAACTTGTAATCTGTAACCTATTGCATTTACAAAGTAACCTTCCTAACACTGAAATTGCCATAAAATAGTCTAAATTACTATTAAAGTGACCGAAATTGAAGTCTGTTCCTCACAAACGTATGGTATAGCTTCAAAAGACTTTATAGTGCACAAGCCATATGGACCGCTTTTGTAGTTTTTTTGGGATTTGTACAGGAAAAGAAAAAACAATTCATATAATGGCTACATAAAGACCTTTTCTATTCTGACTTTCATTTCTTGTAACACAGGAGGAGAGGCCGAGGCCACAGTTTCCCAATCGCTTTGGTTCATCTGTGGAAAACCTCTCCGAATCCTTAACTAGGAGCATCATCAATAAGTTTGAGAAGATCAGGACATATGAGGGACAAAGGCTGCCTATGTCTCCAACAAGTATGAAGTGCTCTGGATTTTTGTTTGTTTCATGTATTTTAGAATTTAATCAATGCAATAATCACTGAAAATAGAATTAGACCACTCTAATATTCTGGTAACTCTCTGGTTAATTGGATTACATACTAGTATGTTCACTATTTATGCATGTCTTCCTTCATCTTCCAAACAGCGGCACTGAAGCACTTCCAAAACCAGCTAACAGAATATGAGAAGGAGGAGATCATGGACTACTCTGAGATCTGGTATCTGGGTTTGGACACTAAGAAGATTGAGGGCTCCCAGGGATCCCCACAGAATTCAGGCTATGACGATGAGCATGGCAGCTACTTAAAGGTTAAATATGATATATCGTATATCTTTCTGTGATTACATTATTTCGCCTGCCAGTGTTATTTTAGTATTAGTGAGATACTATTATAGTTTTTATTCATATTTTGAATTAGTTGTTATTTTCATATTTTCCATTTTAATTTTAAAGTTAAAGAAATTTTGTTGTATGTTTTTCTATTTTTTAATTATTTATTTTTTTATATGTCTATATAGTTTTTATACATTTTATTTAACTTCTGGTTTTACTTTTAGTTATTTTAGGATGTTAGTTAACTTGCTTTTAGCTACAAGTTCTTTTTTAGATTTCGTTTAATTTCAGTTAACATTTATTTTATGGCTTCTGGCAAACAGCTTAGTGGGTGACATACTGACCTCAATTTCAACTTCTCGATAAATGATGAAATTGCATTACAGCACGAGGCTGTCTAATTCAGCTACAGGCTCCCAGACTCTCATGTCTGATGTCCCACCCCATCCTCCATGAATGTGCCTTTTCAGAAAGACGTTCCTCAGGATTACTGGGCATTAGACTGAATGCCTTCAGGCTTGACAATTTAAACAGTCATACAGCAGGCATTTGCAGTCAAAACATGTAAACAGTGTCACATGTTGGGCAGTCCCGATATGTGCCTGAGTGTTAGTTAGGATATAAACAAATGAGAAACATTTATGCATCTCAATATTACCATTGAGATGTTTCTCCAAGTAACAGGAAGTCTGCCACTGCAAAGGAGACGGGAATAATTATGCTGACCTGTTTGTCAGCTGACTCTGTCCTCTAAATACTCTGTGCAGGTCCTGCATGACCATATAGGCTATCGCTATGAAGTCCTGGAGGTGATTGGGAAAGGATCATTTGGCCAAGTCTTGAAATGTTTGGATCACAAGACAAATGAGATGGTGGCCATCAAGATCATTCGGAATAAGAAGAGGTAAAATGAACCTCTAGTTCATTTATTCATTCTCATTCCCATGCAATCTTTGGTACAATCGCGATCAGCGGCCCCTAGGGGGTCCGTGGTGGTACTGCCAAGGGGGTCTGTCAATTATTGTTTGATTTCAAGCTAACTTTTGTGAAAAAATGTACATGTGAACTAAATAATAATATAATATTAAAATATTATTAAAATTGAATTGATATTAATTCAAAAATAATTACACTTCTTTTATTAATATAATATTAAGTTGAACTTAAAGTTAGAAGCTAAACTTTAGCTAAATATTTCACTGTCCCCATTATAAATAGCAATGAAAATATACACAATATTAAAAACCACTGCCTTACTAAAATAAGCCTTTTTTCAGACTTTTCCCTTCATAAGGCCATCAAAATGTCTTTAAACAGCGCTTAACTGGGTCATAGCTTACACTGGACTTGATACACTGAAAGGTGTTAAAAGGTGTCTGTTGGGTATCGCATTACGTGTCTGGGCAGAACTGATCTCACGCCCTTCAACTGCCATCGCACCTGCTTTGACTGATGCTTTAACTTTAAACCCTCTCAAAATGCAAAGCTCAGTGCTGAATACTGAAAAGCTGCTCTGAATTTGCTCTCAGAAGTCTTTTTTTAGGTTTATATAATATACAATAGTTGCATTAAAATTAGCTAGAAAGTCCATACATTTAGGCTGTCTACAGTAATCCAAATACATTTGAAAATGCATCATTTTCTCTGCGTTTTTGCCTTCTATCCACACTGAGACAACGTTTTTGTCCTGCGAAAATGTAGCTTTTTGAAGACGCTCTCCTAAGTAGATGAATCAGAAAACACTGTTTTCACATTCTAGTGTGCAAATGATGCAAGTTTAATCACATGCCTCATATTGTACCGATAGATATGTTTAGACCAGTATTGTGCCTGTTATGGGCTGTTCATTTTCACAATGTTGCTAAAGATATGCTACTTTGTGGGTCAATATCACCATAGAGTGCCTTTAAACCCTCACAATACTCAAAACTTTTGGTTTTAATTTCCCATTCGCTTTGTCATATCATAAACAGTAGACACTCAAGTACTATAGAAACATATTAGCTCTTTTTTAGATAATTATGGGCCATTATTCAAAGCATAAACCATAAGATATGTCCACCCTGTCATGGACATATACATTACTGTTAAATACGTTTTCATCGCAAAATTAAGATGCAAATTATATTTTCTGAAAGGTATGATGTTCCTTTTCTAAACAGGGTTATTTGTTTGCTTTCAAATTATAAATACATAAAAGATTTTATGTAAACCATGTGTTTTTAAAGAAACTCATACAATTCACACATGTATTTTTTTTATTTGGAGAAAACTGTGATTTATTTTAATGCAGTTTTTTGTTTGCATGTTATTGCCCCCACACCTAGCTATTGAACACACTGGATTATACAGATATGATAGAATTATTATTTAAAATATTATTGTAAAATATCAAGATGACAGGGTGGACCAGCACATGACGTTGTGGACACATAATGCAGAACACACAAATCATGACAAAATATGAAAATGAAACATTTATTCAACTTCTAAAAAATAATATAATAATAATAAATAATATAATTACATCAATCACATTGATATACCACCTCCTCCCCATTCATTTTCATTCAGTCCTCCCTGTCATGCGTCTGTCCACTCTATCTAGTCTAAATGGCCGACAGGGTGGACATTTTGGAGCGACAACAGGGTGGACATTTTGAGCTTCAATTAGCATATTAGCTTACAACAAACTGTGACTAGCTAAATATTTGGTTTGGTTGTTGAAGAGAATTTGGTATATTTAAACTTACATATTTTGAAAATACTGTATTCTAATCACTTCTGGCATATTTTATGCTGACAGGGTGGACATGTTAAGCTTGGGAAAAGCAAGTAAGCAAACACAGACGAAGAAAATTTGTCAATTGAAAAGTCACCAACTTATTCACCTCAGCTTTTGAAATTCCCGCCACTGAAGGGACAAAAAATCTGTTGTCCTGATGTCACTAAAGGGGATGGCCTTTTCTTAAATGGGCGGCTTTCCCAACACGACAGGGTGGACAACCATTCAGGGGACATGGATGAACTCTTCTATTTTATTAAATAAAAATATAATTTTTATGACCAACTGATCAATACACTCAAATTGAGTTTAACAAAAAATTAACAAAATATTAATAGAGGACAAAAAATTTACATTTTATGATTTGACTCAATCAAATTTAATGAGCAGTGCATGGGACATAGCAAAATAACACGCATCCTCTTACACAAAACTAAGAAAAATCTAGAAAATGTATCTAAAGAGCCAAGTAATGCTTTTGTTATGAATATAAAAACTTAGCCTAATATAACACACCCTTTCATAGTTGTTTTTATGTTAAGTTATCATGGCAAATGAGTTATTTATGTACAGGACACCAAAAGGCACCCTACAGTGATACTGACCCTTGTACAATCTTCATATCACAGTCCGATGACAGATGACAGAATTTTTGCGATTGCTGTCCTGTGGCAAAACATGAGGGCAGTTGTGTTTTAGACCACACATATAATGGTGCTTCAGTGCAACCTGGATGTATCAATGCATGGTGAGATATTGTACTAAAACCGTTATCTTGCCAGAAGAATAGTGTGAGAACTGTATAATCTTTAAAGAGGTTTTACGGATGTGCAGTGAGCTGAATTTAGCATTTTTTGACATTTCAGTGTGGATAAGGAACTTCTTGGCTTGAAAACACTATAGTGTGGACAAAGAGTGATTTGAAACAAAAACGGCATTTTCAAATGTATCTGGATTAATGTAGAAGTAGCCTTAGCATCTAAAATGTTGGCCGTATTTCGAATATCCGAATTTCTGTCATGAAACTCTAGATGGCGCAGTCTGACAAGTTCAAACTCAATCTGACATAATGACATAATCATTCACATGGCTCAGCTGATTGGTTTCTTTTCGTATCAGCAGCCAATGAGCTTGCTGCTCAACTAGGGGTGTGCGATATATATCGTCTGCGATAATATCGTAATTGTTGTTTTAACGATGTGCAATTTGACATTATTGAGTATTTTGCAAAAACCAAACAGAACACCTATGGAGTGCACGCTTACATTACGTGATGAAGTCTAGACTAGAGCGCGTGCGCATTTAGAGTGTGTTCTTTCACTGCATGATTCAGTCTAATAAAATGCATTAAGAATGATCACAAAATTCAAGATACGGGGGCAGAAAATGCATGCAGAAAATCACATGAACAGTGCCGTTTTCTTCTTGAAAAATCAGCATGATTACAAATGTGATACTGATTTTATACAACAGTTCGATAAACAATAAGTTAATATTTAGAGACTTAAACACCATAATGCCTGTTTTTGCTCCATTTCGCCAACAAAAAATAATTCCAAACAGCTACAGCACTGTTTTGCGTCTCTGAGCAACATGACGATGTTGTTTCGTTCCTGAATGAATCAACCCTTTAAATGATTCGGTTCAGTCGCAATGACTCACTTATTAACAGTGACTTGCTGCCACCTACTGGCGATTTTAATTTCACATTCAAAGTATCTTTTCATTTTAAAATAATTTCAAATATCAGTATTCGATGTTTTATGTTTAAAATATCAAAATATTATGCATTTGTAACTGCAGGTTAAAGCACTCCATGTCCTAAACAGTGTGTAAATACATCTAAACACAGTATGTAAATGCCTCTTCAGATGCAACTTCTGCAAAGATTAATTTTGTTTCATTTGTTTGGTAACAGCCTAAATGTCTTATCATTCTAATTGACTGATTAAATGTAACAATTTGATTCAAAAGATGCACACTTTTAGGAAAAAATGGCTTTTTTAAAGGTAAAATCGCAGGTAAAAATGAATTTAAACTTATATGAAAAGATTCATTTCTATCACTAATTTGAACTGACCACACAGAATATGAAGAATATCAAAAACGGCAGCTGTCCACGGTAGTCAGATATCAGCACAATAACACACTCTGCAAAATATTGTCTAATTATCGTTATCAAAAAAATCCCCAAAAATATTGAGATATCATTTTTTTTCAATATCGCACACCCCTATGCTCAACATTTAAATGCACAACTAGCACTTGTTGTAGTAGTTGTAGCGTGCTTCAGAAACCCTCCACCTTCCCCAGCTCCACCTGTGTAGATCTTCTACAGCGTGATTTCATGTATGTTATATGGGGGTTATTTCACATGTTATATGTGCAGCAGCAATATTTCTTACATGCTCAAAGCAGCAGGTCTGTGGATGTATTCGCAGTAGCAAGTCTCGATACTTGCTCTGCCACAGCAGCAGCATAGCAGATCTATTCCGCCAAGACCAAACACATTAACATCGTCATTTACTGTAGAAACACTGTCACATTAGGAAAAATAGTAATAATATTCTGCATATTGATAAAGTTAATAATAATTGGTAAGCTATGTTTCTTTTGACCTTCAGGTTCCATCATCAGGCTCTTGTAGAGCTGAAGATCCTAGATGCCGTGCGGAGAAGAGACAGAGATAACTGCCACAATGTCATTCACATGAAGGAGTACTTCTACTTCCGCAACCACCTGTGCATCTCCTTCGAGCTGCTGGGGTGGGTGTAAAATACTGGAATCATTTAGATGGACACATAATCTATTTCAATTGATACTATTAAATCTGTACAGTAACACATGTTAAACGTGGGAGTCACGTACTGGACTTAAATAGAATACTTCCCTGTAACTACAGCTTATTATAGACATCTATTTAAAGTAACTATAAAGCCATTTTACTACCATATTTATGAGTGAAATGGGATATTCAACTAAAAATAAATCAAATTAATTTGAATGCATTTTAAAAAGTACTGTAATTAATTTTACATATTTTTTTAATCTATTTATTTTTTATGTAGATATTTATTATTCCATTTTGATTTCATGTTGGCTTTAAGTTCTCCAGTAGACCATATAGCCAAGGTAAAAACGGGTAAACAAAATTATGTTTTGTTGTTGCAGATCATCAAATTAGTTATTATGATTCATTAGTTAGATGTCACATTAGCCCAGGGTGGTGGTTTGTCCGGACGGTTGCCATATTTAGGTGTGAAGTGAGAGTTTCCTGGTTAAGACCTTTAGGGCTCTGGGTAAAGTGATCAATTAAGTCGCTTTGCAGGAAAAGCAGCTTCATCTCTGGCAGTCTGACCTTTAGAGGACATCAGATGCGTCCTCCCCGTCTTCGGTTACAGTCACAGAATCCTTTAGTTAATGCCTTGATTAGGCCCCTATCTCTTTCCTTGCCCACTCATGGTGTGAAGTCTCCGATTACATTAGGCTGTTCACAGCTGCTGTTTTAGGCCTCCCTACTGCCAAAGATAATGACTTTCATGAGTTCCCTCTCAAAGGGCTCTTTAGCATAATGCTTGGCGGTTAACACTAATAGTGAGATTTTGTTTTTATGGATGTGCTTAAAGACAGGAGGCTGTTAAGTGACAATGGATGTGTTTGTCCAAAGTTCAGTGTGAGGTAGTGCCAAAAATGACTGTGCTGCCCTCTAGAGGCATTTAGATAAATGGCATACTGTCATACTCAAATCCATATCTATATATAGTTCACAAGGTATTAGCCATTAACATCATCCTGTAACATTGTCACAGATAGCTACATGTTAATTGTGACTCTTGTCTCCATGCAGAGCGAACCTCTACGAGCTTATTAAGAAGAACAACTTCCAGGGCTTCAGTCTGGGGTTGATTCGGCGTTTTGCTCATTCACTGCTCAAGTGCCTCCAGATGCTGCACAAAGAGAAGATCATCCACTGTGACCTTAAACCGGTAAACTGAAGTCTGTTAAACTGTGAATCACTTTTTTTTTTTTTTTAAATGAAAAGCTAAATTAAAAAACCTGCAGTATAAATGAATACTTTTATTCATCAAGCACACCTTAAATTGATTAATAGTGAAAGTGAAGACATTTATAATATTACAAAAGAGTTCACTTTCAAATAAATGCTGTTCTTTTGAACTTTCTGTTCATCAAAGAATCCTGAAAAAAAATATATCGGTTTTCACAAAAATATTAAGCAGCACAATTGTTTTCAATATTAATAATAAGAAATGTTTCTTGAGCACCAAATCAGCATATTAGAATGATTTGAGAAGGATCACGTGACACTGAAGACTGGAGTAATGATGCTGAAAATTCAACTTTGACATCCCAAAAATAAATTAGATTTTAAAATATATTAAAATAGTGATTTAAACAGTGATTTTAAATTGTAATTATATTTCATAATGTTATTGTTTCATTGTTTAGATTTTTGATCAAATAATTGCACCTTTGGTGAGCATAATTTTTTTTTAATCTTACTGACCTCTAAGGATTTTAATTAAACAGTATTTTATATTAAAATCTATATTATTATGTAAAGTTACTAATTAATTATTAATAAAAAATATTAATTTTATTATTATTATTTAAAAGAATACATTAAAATCAGTACATCAAATATTACTATGATGTAAAAATACTAAAATATGTATTTATTTATTTACATACCAGTAACCTTCTATTTTGAGTGGAATAGAAAATTAGTTTGTTTTTTTTTTTTTTTAGCAAAATACCCAATCTACCTTTTGCCCATAGAATGAAAGTGGATGGGGTTCAGGGACAGCCATGGTCACCATCCACTTTCAAAGTTTGAGAAAGAGCAGCTGGACATTCAGCTGGATAACTTGTTTAGCTGTTTTCTAATTCAAATTAAAAAAAAAAATGCATTCACCAGTAAAATGACCATTTTGACAAAACGCCTGTAATCCTTTATTTTTGTCTTAATAGGAGAACATTCTCCTGTCCCAAAGGGGACAAGGAAACATCAAAGTGGTTGACTTTGGATCAAGCTGCTATGAGCAACAGAGAGGTAAAAACCCCTGTGTAATGAACACATAGACTTGAGAAATGTTTTTTACTGTTCTAACTATGCACGATTTACCAGCATTTTATAATTAGCTTTTAGTCTCGTTTCCCCCTCCATTTAAACAGACCTGTGACCCAGAAATTGAGAAACAATGATTTAGTGTTATTAGAACCGTTAAGCTAATTCATGCTGTTAAAGTGGCATATTCATGTAGCTCTAATAGACCTCTTCTATTCTCATCTGCAGTGTACACTTACATTCAGAGCCGCTTCTACCGCTCACCAGAGGTGATTCTGGGCCATCCGTACAGCATGGCAATAGATATGTGGAGTCTAGGCTGCATTTTAGCAGAGCTGTACACTGGCTATCCCCTCTTCCCAGGAGAGAGTGAAGTGGAGCAGATTGCCTGTATCATGGAGGTGAGAGACTGTATTAGCAGTCAAAGAAGTAGTGAAACCACGCAGGTACAACTAATGGGAACTGGAGCTTTAAAGCTTTAAAATGGATGCAAAAACAGCATAAAAATGTCATAAACCTTCACTCATAGTTTATTGTTTTTGCATGAAAAAGCATAGAAAAGAGTCTTCAAAGTCTTTGAAAGAGTCTTTGCATTCTGTGAATGAAAGTTGATTAAATAACTTTATGTGATTTAATGATTCTTTTATAGTTATTTGAAATGCATTGGTTGCTGAACATGATTTTTAATTTTGCAGATTATGGGACTTCCTCCAAATGACTTTGTTCAAACTGCATCAAGACGGAGGTTATTTTTTGGTAAGTAGATCGCTTACAAATAATGGTAACACTTTACAAGAAGATTCCATTTGTTAACATTAGTTATGAACTAACAATGAAAAATAATTCTTTAAACAGCTAGTTTCAACATTTACCATATTGTCCCGAATATAAGACGACCCTGATTATAAGACGACCCCCCTTTTTCCAGATGTACCTGTTGGAAAAAGGCTTTTTGAAAACCAAATCTTTTTTTTTTTTTTAAACACATTTATTCTTAAATTATTTTCATATTGCATATTTTTCCAATTCTAATTTTTGTTTTGAAAGTATGGTAAATACTGGTAAAATGTACCAACAATGACATTGGAAAATTTTGATATACCATTGAAATAACAGGTAGCCCATCTGAATTATATAACAATTAGGCTATCCAACTCATAGTAGCCTACCAAAATGTTATTATCAGTAGACGTGAAATCTTATTGTAGTCTTCAAATCTGGGTACTGTCTTATGTTTTAAAATCACTTACAGAGGAAGTTTGTTCCCATCAGGCTAACATGACAGTCACGATCATGCTGCTGTAAGCTTTTCTTTTTCATTTGTTTTCATTCGCGATCTTTACAACACACATTACATATTTCATGGCACACTCGTTTTATGCGTTTTTGGCGCCACCTATTGTTGTGGGTGTATTACTGACATGTCAAAGTCTAGACCCTGAATATAAGACGAACGCGTTTTTTCAGATGCATTTCCAAGGAAAAACATCGTCTTATATTCGGGTCAATACGGTACTTCAAAAGTTGTATCTGTTAATATCATTTAATGGTCCTGAGCTGACATAAACTAACAATGAGCGGTTGTATTTTTTAATTAATTAAACTTAACAAAGATTAATAAATACTATAACAAATCAATCGGTCATTGTTAGTTCATTTTAGTTACATTTGCATTAACAAATAGGACCTTATTGTAAAGTGTTACTCAAATAACATTTAATTAAAAATGACTTTGTTCATGCTAATTTATTTTGACTGAAGTCTTGACATTAATCTGTTCCAATCAGATTCCAAAGGAAACCCAAGGAATATCACCAACAGCAAAGGGAAGAAACGTCGACCCAACTCAAAAGATCTTGCCAGTGTGTTGAAGACCAACGATCCTCAATTTCTTGACTTCATTCGACGTTGCCTTGTGTATGTATAGTAAAGTAAATTATTTGATTTCATATTTATTACCACCGCAACACACATAAATAGATTTTTTCAACCTGTACCATTGGGTTCTTGTAGGTGGGATCCCACAAAACGCATGACACCCGATGAAGGGATGCAGCACGAGTGGATCACAGAGGGACGTCTCAACAAGCTCCATCCTAAACCTCGGCCTATCCGGAAAGACATTGACAACAATTATGAATTCACTTACCGCAAAGCAACTTTAAACAGGACAAGCAAGGGTCAGAATATGTTCTTGTACAATAATGATTGATTATAACTATTGGTAATGATATACAAGTGCCCTAAACATGTTTGGATGTTTGGAAAATATCTTGAATTCATTCATTTTTAATTGATCATTTTGAAATAAATTAAGTGTTATATAATTATGATAATAAATCTGAAATATAATGACATTAAATATTTTATTAATATTTAATGTAACATTTTAATTTAATATAATTACATGTCATTCATTTTAATTAATTTAACCTTTTATTATGTTATGCAAAATATAATTTCTATCTTTTATCTTTCCATAGCTGATAAATCTGGTTCTGACGACAAACATAAGAGGGTCAGCGACACTTCAAGCAAAGGAGGCAAGACGGCATCAGAAGAGCGTCTGCGTCCAATAGGAGCGTCAGCCGAGGAAGACAACTGTGAAGACACAGGCAAAAGTGTCAGCAAAGATAGCAAGTCGGACTCAGGTGGAGAGCGGTCCGTTCAGATCATCATCAAACCTCAGACAGGCTCAAGCACTGATTCTTCAGAAGGACAGGAGCCTCAGTTTCTCCCTCCTATTGTATAACACCCCAAAGAAAAGAACGAGTAATGTTTTTATAGTGTATGGTTTATACTTCAGCCGCTTGGTCTGGACTTACCTGTTGTGCGGCTTAGACAGTTTGACTTCTTGTATGGCAAAAAGTACAAAAAGTCAAACTAATTATTTATTTATTTTTAGCAGTTTCTTACTTGTGGTCTGTAAAGTTGTGGTCACACTAGAGTTTGAGCATCCAAAAATGATTTTATGACAATTTTGGCAAGAGGATATGATGCTGTAAGGCTTTTGTTCTTAATAATGAATAAATCACACACTATAATAAAAGAAAAAATAAAATCACATAAATAAATGGAGCTTCTATTTATAGTCTAGTGTGAGCACATCTTCACTCTCCAGTCTAGAGGAATTAGATTAGTGGTCAAAGAGTGGTAGTCTGTGTTTTTGACTATTCAAAAGATTTATTGATTTCTAAGTAAAGTGAATAACTTGGTATCATTTTGGTGCTTGTGATGTATTTTGAAAGGATTATTACTATGAGATCGTTTGTAACACTAGCATATTTTGCGGAGCATCATGCTATGTGCATGTTTATTGGGTCTAGTGTGCTTTTTCATTTTACTTTTCAAAGCATCAAAGCTTTTAGCAATGTCGTTAATAGAGCTCAAGGTGAACTTGGGTACCAAAGCTGCTTTATTGTGCAATATTACTGCATGGATTAACAGTGTTTGTATGCTTTGTTGTCGTTTGCCAGGTTTTTTATTATTTCTATGAGTTTGTAAGCTGTCGGTGCAATAATTACTGAGCCAAAAAGATTAATTATATACGTTTTTGTTCTAGAGAAACACATCCGCAGACTATATCTGATGGAAAGCACACTAGATCATCAAAATGTGCACAATACTTGCGTGATTGTATTGATGACGACAGATAATGATCGCAATGTTGTTGATGATGACGGTTATGATTATTATGATTTAGATTTAGAGGGAAGGTCAAGAAGGTTGCTGTTTAAAGTAAAATTAGTGGATCATTGTATGTTTATACAGAATTAAAAATACAACATTTTCTGGATTGTAATAGTATATTTTCCTGTATATAGAGCTCTTAAGGTAAATACCATGCACCCTGTGTGGATGCCACAAAGTCATGTAAACATTAGACAAGGTTTTACTTGTTCTCATATTGTTTATCTGTTATAATTGAAAAAGAGATTTTTACTACCATATGCTATCTCTCTCCCTTGTTGTTTCTTGACAATTTTTGTTTATGGGATTTTAGAAGAACGTTTTGGATCAAGGGTGTTAGGTAGTGCCTTTCAGTATTAGAAAGAAATAATTTAAATTGTCTCTTGAATAATGTCTGTAAAATACTGTCATACCTATGACAATAAAGATGTAATACCGTACTGAATGTGATTTTTGACTTATTCAATATAATTTATTTACGTTAGCCCAAAATGGATTGTATGTGTTCATCGAGGGAATATTTATTCATTACTACTACCCTAATGAAATTCTGGTAAATGTAATATTACTTAGACTCTTTTAAAGTTATTATAATATATTCTTTAAAACTACAGTGATTTTTTAAAAGTATTTTGGAACTAAAAAGTTACCGAAACTAATAAATAATCAATAACATGGAGAATAACTTGTATTTTTCTGCTTGTCAAAGCCCTATGTAGCTTAAAAAGAGAAAACTTGAAACATAGAAACTTGTTTAAATTTTCCACATGTGGATAATTATATCACAATTATGTTACACAAGGCGGTTATACTGCGTTTAAACAATAAAATAAGTACAAATAATACATTTAAGTACTTTTATAGGTTTACCTCAACTCGTAATGTTAGTGCAAAGTGTGGGAAAAAATCCTTTAAACAGGCTAATGTCCGAACCCGAAGCTTTCTGCTTACTTTTTGTAATATATTTATAGCTTAGTTTTTGCTTCTTTGAGGTATTTAACATCATATTTAAAAAAATAAAAATAAATCTTTCTGTAAGTTCTTACTGCACGGTCCGTACCATTTAGCTTTCGCGTTTTTCGCTTTGAGTTTGAGCTCCTCAGCCGCCGTCCTCCGCGCTGACGGCTAGAATCATGGCGGCTGTCGCTCTGGTTTGCCGTCCTGCGGGTGTCCTTCCCAAGCTTTCAGGTGAGTTCGCCGTTAGATTACTTTACCATACAGACAATGTGACTGTACATAAACACTAATATGGCTGAGAATGTTAACAAGACGAATGATAAAGTGATTAGATGATGTTTAAACAAAATCGTTGTCTTGTGTTTTGTGACCCCGGCTAAAGACATCAGGCCTCAGTTGTGCATTAGTACAGCTGCAATATATAACTATTGTCAGAAATATGCTACTATGTCATCTACGGGCGGTTTTACTGTAATAATTATTATTTTTTTATCGTTTTCAGCTTAATGCAGTAATTGTATGCTGTGTGTGGTGCAGCATTAACGGAGACTATGTGTCAAAACACACCTAGAGAGTATTTATAGACATAACAAGCGCACATAAGATACCCAAAATGCCCATTTCTGCAACCTTTAACATGTAATATTTTTTTGCTAAGTATTGTTATTCTTAAAGTCGTACTGCCTTTTTCCTCAGTTAACCCTGTAAAGCCTGACAAATGAGAAAAGCCTTAAAACTATTTTTTTAAGTGAATGGTTTATTGTAGGTTTAGATTTTAAATCATTTAGAGAAAACTTTGCATATGTTTTATGTTTCGTATCATATTGAAGGCAAGTTTCCATTGTTGATCATTTAGAGGCCTTAGAAATGCCTGTACCAAGTATTATACAGTAGGCTTTATAGGGTTAAGATACAGTTTCATCAATGTACTTGAATTGTTTCAGAAGACATATTTGAGATATGTTTAGTTTATTTCTTCTGTCATCAGGCACCTGTTCTCCAGTGTTGCTGGCGGCTGGTCCTGTGACGGTTCAGCACAGGAAGATCCATCATGCCGTGGTCCCCAAAGGAAAAGGAGGCCGCTCATCCTCCAGTGGAGTAGCTGCGACAGTGTTTGGAGCCACTGGCTTCCTGGGGAGATATGTTGTCAACCGACTCGGTGAGTCAAAATATTATTCATCGCCTCATTCACTTATATACCATCCGTTGCCATTTCATTGGTTTGAAAAGTTCTGTGGGTTCATTTTAGGACGTATCGGCTCCCAGATCGTGATTCCTCACCGATGTGACCAGTACGATCTCATGTATCTTAGACCTATGGGTGATCTGGGCCAGATCATCTTTATGGTAAATGCACTCACCACCATTTGTGTTATATCCAGAGGAAGAGTTTCCTAACTAATAAAAGTGGCCTAAACTAATAAAATGCGTTATGATGCTTTTAAAGGAATGGGATGCAAGGGATAAGGAATCGATCAAAAGAGCGATTTCTCACTCCAACGTGGTGATCAACCTTGTGGGAAGAGAATGGGAGACCAGGTACTAGAAAATAGGGCTGCACGATTTATGAAAAAATATAATTGTGGTTATTCTAAAAAAAAAAATGCAATGTAATGTGATTTAAAAAAAATGATTAAAAGAAATTTCATGTTTGCTGTGCTTGTTTATAGGGCTGCACAATTTGCCCAAACTTTTGTGATTATATATCAATATGTCTAAATAATAATAATAATAATAATAATAATAATAATAATTATTATTATTATTATATTACTAAATCATATGGGGGTACTCAATAAAAACAAAACAAAAATCTTACTATTGGAGTAATTCACTGTAAAACAAAAACAATCAATCTTTTAATAAAAATATTATAATTAAATTATTACATTTTTATTTTATGATTTTATGGCTGTCTTAAGCATTTTGATAATTGCAGTAAGCCATATCATGATTTCATATATGATTTTGTTTCAAAAAACATGAGCTTTTCATTTGATGAATCATTTGATTGAATTAAACTAAACTCTAACTTGGATACCTCGATGTGGTCTGTGGATGTATTCAAATGGATTATTTTTCTATTAAACATGCTGTCTTTTCCCCCCTTTTTAAAGCAACTACAAGTTCGAAGACGTCTTCGTCTCCATCCCCCAGCAGATCGCAAAGGCAGCTCGTGAAGCCGGAATCAAAAAGTTCATCCATATGTCCCACCTTAACGCAGATATCCGCAGCCCTTCCAAGTACCTAAGGAATAAGGTAATGGTTTAATTATGTAACACGCTTAATTAAAAACCAAATAGCAATTTAGGCTGCAGAGGTAGATAAAGTCAATAGTAATGCATTCTACAAAGGTAAAGTGGATAATTGTGCTGTTTAACTCCTGCAGGCTGTAGGTGAGGCAGTGGTGCAGGAAGAGTTCCCTGATGCCGTCATTATGAAACCCTCTGAGTGCTTTGGAAGAGAGGATAGATTCTTGAACCACTTTGCTAGTAGGTGTCTGATTCTAACTATTAAAAAAATATGCCTTGTTCTTGTATGTGTTTTTGATGACAGAAGTGGAATTTGGTCTGTCTTAAAGGTACAGTTCACCCAGTTGTTAAATTGATATTTGCTGTAATTGTTATTTAGACATGCGTTGGTTTGGCAAAGCGGTTCCTCTTATTGCAATGGGCAAGAAGACAGTCAAACAGCCTGTTCATGTGAGTATCAACCCATTTGAACACAAGTAAATGTAAATATTTACGATCATGGTCTATGATTATTTCAGATTAAAGATGCAATATTTTACTTTTTAAAGGTGGTGGATGTGGCCAAAGCAATCGTCAATGCCATCAAAGACCCCGAAGCTAATGGGAAAACATATGCATTAGTCGGGTAAGAACCAGCCCAATTTATTTTGGAATAAAGTCTTCTTATTTTGGAAGATTCATACTTTCCGATCTATGATTTCTTGTGTCCAAAACGATATGAAATGAATCTCTTGCTCCACAGGCCCAACCGGTATCTACTTCATGACTTGGTGGAGTACATATACGCGCTGTCCCACAGGCCGTATTTGGCTTACCCCATACCTCGCCCTCTCTATCAGTAAGCATTTCCTGAAAAATCAATTCACACATCTTAAAGGTGAAGTATGCTACTAGTGTCACCTACACAGGGTTTCTGCAGGTTTTATGAAGGTAAACGTTATGAGTTTAAAGACCTTTTTAAGACCAATTAAAGAAAATTTAGGGAATAAATTGGAACAATATGATATAATACTTTAATATGGCCCTTTAAGTGTAAATGTCTTGTGTTAGTAACACTTCAGAGTTTGAAAATACAACTTGCAACAGATCTTCGTTGGAATTATATCTTTTGATGTAGCTTCGGATCACAAAGCAAAAAGTGATGTTCTTCATGAGTATTTGTGAATGTTTAAATCAACTTTATTTAAGAAGCAAAACTAGAAGTCTTGTTTTATGAGAAATTTATAAAGTGAAGTGAGTTTCATTTTGAAAAATCAACTCCATTCAAAGGGAAAACATTTTTTTATACCCCATTGACAAACTTTGTTCGGTTTTTCAGAAATATGTTTAGCTTGCATCTCACGTAAATTTAGCTTGATTTAAGGATGTTTAGATATTTGTATTGGAAAATAAAACAATTCTGTGGAAGATAATACATTTTTTTGCAGTGAATGTCACATTTAATGCCATGGTTTAAGAGAATGTATTTTGAGAAAAATGATAAAAATTCACCTTTGACCTGACAATTTACAGAAGTTTAATTTGGTTTAGGCAGCCACATATATTACCTTTGTGTTCTCTGGTTTTAGCCTCGTCGCAAGATTTTTTGAGATGAACCCATTCGAGCCCTGGACAACCCGTGATAAAGTCGACCGGGTATGTGTTTCAGAGCATTACAAAATTCTATATTTTGTATGTTGTCAAGAACATAAATAGATGAAACCATCTTTTGTAGTTCCACACAACGGACATGAAGTACCCTGGCCTTCCAGGACTGGAGGATTTGGGCATCACGCCATCCTCCATCGAGCAGAGGGCCATTGAAACGTTGCGTCGTCATCGCCGTTTCCGCTACCTGGACGCTGAGATTGGAGAGACCAAACCTGCCAAAACAGTCAGCTATTAATCAAGAGGCAGTTGCTCCTGTGTCCAGTCAGATCTCTGCTGGTCCTCATGTGTTGTCTAGTTTTACTTTTTTCTGTACATAAATAAAGATATTCAACCTTATAGCCTTGGCACTTTTTTTTCCCCTTTTCCTTTTCGAGTGCGATATGTTTTCTTGCATTTGTGGGGACAAATGAAAGAAAAAATTACAGATGTGATTTTAAAAATGTGAGATGTTTTGTGAACAGCATAGTTACAAGAGTTTATATTTAATATTCAGTGTCTTTAAAATGACTTGTGATCTGTATGCTAAGTTATGGGGCTGTACATGTTCGATAGAAATTAGTATCGATCACATGAAGGTCAGGCTATTCAGTGTATTTTTTAATTCAAGAGTTTTGTTTTCTTGTGTTGCTACAGCTCATGTTTCTTATTTAAAAATATATTTTCTAACTAAAAATTAAATTTTACTAAAAAATAGAAAAAGTGACAGTATGATATTTATGCTACTACAAAAAAAGTGATTCAAATAAATGGTCGTTTTGAAATTTCTATTCATCAAAGAATTCTGAAAAGCATTTAAGCAGCACAACTGTTTTCAACTTTGATAAGAAATGTTTCTTGAGTACTAAATCAGCATATTAATATGATTTCTGGAGGATCCTGTGATACCAAGGCTGGAGTAATGTTGCTTAAAAAATAGCTTTGCATCACAGGAGAAAATTATATTTTAAAATATATTTAAATACAAAACTGTTTGAAATTGTACATATAAATACAGCTTCCTATATGTAAGGCACTAATAGGTTCTATAGAACTTTGACTTTATGCTTCTGACCAAATCAGCAATACTTTAACCACTCCCATATCTCATGTCGAAGGTGTCTTGCGTAAATCAAAGTACACCTTAGTTGACAGTCAGCTTTACGTACAGGCATTCGTATACCTCCTTTGTTTTCTTTCTTCTAAATCATGGCCACTAACACAATTTGAAAATGAAGATTGCTGCAAGAGTCGTGTGTTTGTTAGTTATTGCTGTCGTAGTTTACGGTCTCGTGTACATGTCATTTATCAGACAGGTGGTTAATAGTGACAACAGGTTACAAAGGCCAGAAGATCTGGAGGTTCTTAGAAGACTGAAGAGAATAGAAGATCAAGTTTATAAAATAGGTGAGTTTGTGCTCATTACATTTGAGAACATAATATTTATTCATTATCTCGACACTTGTATACTTTCAATTTCAGCCAAAGTAATAGAGGTCAAAAATCAAAAAGTCAAAGAGGCTGTCGTGGAACAGAAAATTACAAAAAAGAAGTTGTATCCAAATTCACCTCTCTTCAGTTCATGGGGAGCTGATCTCACAGAAGAGGAACAGATGGAAGCAGAGAGGCAGTTTCAGGAGTTTGGATACAATGTGTTCCTCAGTGACAGATTACCACTGAACAGAACAATCCCCGATACTCGAAACATCAGGTAACTGTTTTACTGTTTTCTAGTTGAATATATATTTTCTATTTTAAAATATGAAGAGTTTATTTGCAAAAGCAGATAACTCAGTTTTTTTTTTATTATGTTACCATGTTTTTATTGTTTTATTGTATTTTTTTAACCTAATCCAAATAACCCAACTGCAGTTTAATTGAGATGAACTGGAATGCACTGAAAAAACTTGATTTTTGAAAATTGTTAAAAACAGAGTTATCTGTTTTTGCAAATGAGCTCTTCATATGTAATTTATTCCTCTGATGATATATATATATATGCAGATGTGCTGTGAAGATCTACCCTAAGGACCTGCCAACCATTAGTGTGATTCTGATCTATCTGAATGAGGCTCTGTCAGTCATTAAAAGGGCAATCCGCAGCATCATTGACAAAACTCCTGCTCGTCTGCTGAAGGAGATCATCCTGGTAGACGACTACAGCTCCAATGGTTAGTTTTACCTGAAATATTTGCTTTATTTTAATTATTTGATAATTTTTTTTTTTGTAACATTAGACTTTATTAGACTGTTTTAGCAGTTATGTAATTGTCAAGCATGAATCTGATATTTATAAAGAAAAATAAACAGAATTAATGGAAAATATAGAAAGACTCTAAATATGAATCATTCAATATAGCAATTTATTCTATTACATATTTTTCATTTCTTGACAGAGGATCTGCAATTGGCTCTAGATGAATATGTTGATGTAATTAATAAAGACAAACCTGGCTTAATCAAGAAAGTGAGACACAAAAGGCAGATGGGGCTTGCGAAGGCAAGAATCTCAGGCTGGAAAGTGGCCACAGGTCAGGTGGTAGCCATTCTGGATGCGCACATTGAAGTTCATATGGAATGGTAAATATTAGCTCAGGTTTAGCAATTAGAGAGATCTTATCTTTGCTAAATATACATTTAACTGCCCTGTTGTTCTAGGGCAGAGCCACTACTTGCAAGAATCAAAGCAGACAGGACAGTAGTGCTGTCACCAGTGTTTGACAATGTGCTTTTTGACACACTGGAGGTTATTGAGTATATTCCATCTGCTCATGGGTTCGACTGGAACCTCTGGTGCATGTACGAGTCCTTCCGGCCAGAATGGTACAGAAATGACCCATCAGTACCAGGGAAGTAAGTGGTCTAACTTTTTCACTATTGTTAATCATCTTCTCTTTCTATTGTTCATTTTAAATGCCCCTGGAATGTGACACATACATTTTTAAAAATAAAATGTCAAAACACAATCAACCTTAATCTGTCTCCAGCTTACACAATGCTGTTAATAAATCAATCAGTGTTTTTTTTAACAAAGTGGTCAAGTGAATAATTCAACAGTTATAAAGACAGTAGCTTATTTAGACAGTAGCTTATTTAGATTCCTGAATTAATCGGTTAAGCGAACCATGCAGCATTAAAAATGGTTGCTTATTTCATTACTGAATCTGTGTTTTTGAACTAATCGGTTAAGTGAATAATACACTGTTTATTAAGACGGTTGCTTATTTCATTCCTAAATGCAACATTTATTAAAACGGTTGCTTTTTTTGTTCCTCAACTATTTAACGTACTCATAATTAATCGTTTTTGTCATCATGCTGGGAATGGAATTATTGTAAGTGCCACATAATGTCTGTAAACTATTACCATACTTTATTTCATATATATAAGCTACAGTTTGCAGTTTATGATTTGATAGAAGTAGAATGTATAAGTAGTTGAATTTTTCTGCATTGTTAGGAGTCCCTCAATCATGGGTATTCTTGTCGCCGATCGTGAATTCCTGGGAGAAATTGGAGTTTTGGATGAAGGAATGACAATTTATGGAGGTGAAAATGTTGAACTTGCAATACGTGTAAGTCAGTAATACACATTGTGGCTCCAAAAGAATGAATATAATAAATGTGAAAGTGATTGAATTTGATCAGTATTTGACATATATATATATATATATATATTCAGGTCTGGCTCTGCGGTGGGAGTATTGAAGTGGTGCCATGTTCAAAGATTGCACACATTGAAAGAGAACATAAGCCATATTCACTAGATCTCAGCAAACCCATGATTCGAAACGCCCTGAGAGTGGCTGAAATCTGGCTGGATGAATATAAATCAAATGTGAATATTGCCTGGAATCTCCCTCTAAAGGTGAGAGGAATAGTAAACATTGTTTTAACATTAGCTCAAGCGGAAGCTGAATATTATCAGTCTTGTTTATAACTATTAATTTCACTGATTGTCATATCAGCCTGGACCTGGTTGGGAAGAAAAAAAAAAAAATTTTTTTCCTCTAGAATCATGGGATTGATATTGGTGACGTGACTGAAAGAAAAAGTTACGAGAGAAACTCAAATGCAAGCCCTTCAAATGGTATCTGGAAAATGTATATCCTCTGCTAGACAGCTTGGAAGACATAATTGGTTATGGTTCGGTAAGATGTTATTTCATAGTTGCTCAAAGTCTTCTGATACAATTCCCCTCCAAAATAGATATAAATAAAGTTTATTAGATAGTTGGTCCATCTAAACTATTTATCCCTAATCTGCCGCTGTTTATTTCTCATGGCAGCTGAAGAATGACATCCAGGAAAGATACTGCGTTGATCAAGGTGAAGTTCCTGGAAGTGTACCTATTCTGTATGAATGTCATTACTATGACCCTCAGGTACTGTATGTGAGTGTAAACCTTTACTTTAAGTAACCATATCCAAAAAGCACTCTTCATTTGACTGTCTCTCACAGCATTGTTATTACAACCGTAATGGAGAAATCTACATCGGAGGCATCAAATCCCACACGTATAACTCGAACCGTTGTCTAATGGATCCTGGTAGTGGAAATACACCAGCGTTGCATGACTGTAAAAATGCCAAAGAGAAAGGATTGAGCATATACTGGGACTTTTCTCAGGTACAGTAATTCACAGCACATTGCTAAATGTGTGGTCATTCCGTACTGTTATTATCAGAGAAAATTAATTTTCTGTTTTCTGTTTTATTTTTAGGGAAATGCAATAAGGAACAGAAACACAAATCGATGTCTTGAGATCGGACAAGGAGAGGATTCCTACTATTATCTTATTTTGCAAACATGCACAGGCCAAAAATGGACAATACAACATGTTATCAAAGACTTTTAAAAGGAAATTTCACAGAAGTGAAAATGCAGTAAAGGAAGTAAGATGTATCAAACCTCAAAATATGTGTGTACATGTATGTGAATGGAAATACACATTTGATTGTGTTCTTGTTTGTGAATTATTTTTTGTGTCAAGTTTAAGTCAACTGCGGTTTAACGTGACACAGGTGACAGGGTTAATTACATTGAGACTTGTCATTGAGTTCTGTGTCCTGTGACAGATGTAATCAGTATCATTTCAATGCTAAACTTCTGGTAGGCCTAACATTTCAAAATTTTGCTCAAACACTGATAAAACTATTACAGTAAAATGACACTGGTGTTGGTGTACAGCATAACAAATGTAAGTTAAATAACCACTTAAAAATTGAAAACATTATCATATGGATTCCCATATGAAAAAACGGGATCAAAGCAGAAGTTTTGAAAAGTGTTGAATTACCTATAAACGTATCTTATATCATGTTTCTGGAGTGAGCGTGGTGTGTTTACTTCAGCCATTCTGTAGCATGAAAAACAACAGCGAGAGGGCGCAATTTTCAAACGTGTATCTTCAGTCTCTTAGCAACGTGTTTGTTTATAGGTTTCCCTCGTTTTGTGACCACCAGTAAGTCGATTAAAACAACTCGCTAAATCGAATTAAAGTGGTGATACAATGAATCAAGTTGAGCTTCTGTCAGACCGAGTTGCAGCTGTTGAACTCGACAGAAGGAGAAACAGGGAGCTGCAACGCCGAGAGAGGATCTTCAATGATAAAGTCCGCACGATCGGAGTAAGTTTGTTTAACGTTAGTGGAATACATTTTATACAACTGTAAAAAAAAAAGTTAATTTGTTGATTTCTCTCTTGGTCAGGTTGACAAAGATGCTCTCGACCACCAAATTAAAGAACTAAGAGAGAAGGACCAACACCAAGCGAATGAATTTAAAATCTATGGTGAGTTGTATAAGGATTCTATTTTGTTATTTTTATTTTTGATTTGAATCTGTTATTATAAAATATTTAATATATTATTTATTCATACAATGAGTACATTAATAATAATAAAAATCCCCAATTCCTTTTTTTGAAAAAAAGTCCAAGTGGTGTAACTGTCTGAAAAAGAAAAAAAGGAGGACAAATGTAATAAAAAGGCGGAAGATATATATGTGTGTGTGTGTGTGTGTAATCTTAAAATAATAATAAGCAAATAAGTAACTTAGAAAACTTTGTGATTTAGATTTAAAGAAATATTTTATGTACACACCTTTTCTAAATTAATTGATGTAATTGCTTTACAAGAATTTTGGTATTTTCATTACTTTTTCATCCAAAAAGTTGTGGATAACTTTTACATTTACATTGAACTTAACTCAAACCCTTTTCCTTTCTCTTTTTAGCTGATGAGCTGCTGTGCAGTGATCGTGTAGCATGTGTCCTGGAGCAGCAGCAAAAGAAAGATGAGCGCCTGTTGAATGAAGCCATTGTGCAATTCAGACAACAGTTTCAACAACCTGCCAACCGGCGTGAGTTTGATCTGAACGATCCAGAGCTGCTGAAGAAGCAGGAAGGGGCGCGGATACTGCCGGGGCTGACTGGAGAAGATCTGGCCCAGAAGGACAGGCTGAGGAAGCAGCAGGAGCAGCTCAGAGCATGGACCCTACAACAGCAAGACGAACTAGAGCGAGCAAAACAACAGTTACAACAAGAAAGTAAGTTCACTGGATGAATGGTAACCCCTTCCATATGAGCCCCAAAACTACATTTTACAAATTTTTCAGTGACACTTGGTCCCAGTTTTAAATGTTTGGCTATGTTCTTGCTGAAAAGTTATAGTGAATGAATGCACTGTATTTCCCAGCCCTACTATGATTGTTTTCTCCTTTTACAAACTATATAGTGCACCAGTATGATCAAAGCAGACTGGCTCTAGACAGTCGAGCTCTTGAATTGCAGAAGATGGAGGAACAAGGCAAGAAAGCTGCAGCCATCGCCACCAAAGACTTTAATCTTGCACTGGTGAGACACTGACAACTGAAGTCCACAAGTTAGGCTTTAAAATTCAGGAAGAGCTATCAGCACTCACAATTAGCCATCATTTTCCTGATGTTCCTTGCTGCTTCTTCACCTCAGGCTGCAGAAATCACAAATCGACGTCTACAAGAGCATCATGAAGAGGAGGAAAACAACCAGACGGACATCCTGAACCAGCTAAATGGAGACCTGCTGATGGAAAACCCTGAGCAGAATATTAGTGTGCTGGGTTTGTCTCGCCTGCGCAGGGACTATTACAAGGGAATGACTCCTAAAGAGCTCCAGCAGTACACACAATACCAGCTGCAGCAAGCAGAAGATAGGAAGGTAAATCCCAGCATTAAATGGCACTTCTGAAATGTTTCAAACATTAAGTGATAAGAATCAAACAATTGTGTGCAGCGTGCTGTCATGGAGCAACGAGAGAAGGAGCTTCAGGAGCATCACAAGTGTATGACATCCGCCCGTGCTGCACTGCTGCTAGAAAGACAGCAAGCACGCATTAATAAGGAGCTGCGCAGGACAATGGACAACACCAACGCACAGCTGGCTCAGGCCCATGATGCTCAGTGAGTAAAATAGGGTTTGGCTGACTATATTGGATTACCACACCTACTAATTCATTTTTATATTGAGTTTGCATTTCAAGTCAGTGGACTATACAGGAGTTTTGTTATTGATAACTAAAACTATTAAAAATGATTTAAGTGAAAAATGTTGCCTTGATAACTGAAATACATTTTGAAATATTCACTCTTTCTATTTACAGAAAGAAACATCTCCAGGATGTATACACAAACATTCCGGACGAGCGCTATTTTTCCCAGTTTAATACCAGCAGTAGATAAACATTACAGAGGGAACCTGAAAGATGAACACCATCAGGGCTCAGTAGTCGAGGACAATACACCGGATCATTTTACACTAAACCTTGACTTTAAATAGACAGGGGACTCCGCTTGAAGTGTTTTGGAAAGCTGCACAATTTTTAATAGGTCAGTAAAGATGGCGAATGTCATATAGAGTTGCAATACTTGTTTTTTTAAAACATTCATGTTGTAAACAAAATAAGTTTCATATTCATAAACAACTGAAATCAGGTAACTTTAGTCAGCCTACAAAGGTTGTTAAAGTAAAAATGTACTTTTAAAAACTTTGAAGGAATAGGACACCCAAAAATGAAAATGTGAACAAAAAAAAAATTTCAAAAATGAAAATGAGTTTGTTTCTTCATTGGAACAGGCTTGGTTTAGCATTAAATCACTTGCTCATCAGTGGATCCCTTGCAGTGAATGGGTGCTGTCAGAATGAGAGTCCAAACAGCTGATAAATACATCATGATAATCCACAACTCCTCCAGTCCATCAATTAATGTCTTGTGAAGTTGTGAATTTAACGTTAAACCTTTGCTTCTGCCCAAAATATATAATCCATAATAACACTTCCTCCAGTGAAAAGTTTATCCCTTTTTGTCTTCTAACATCAAAATCCACCAACATGTGTGACCCTGGACCACAAAACCAGTCATAAGGGTCAATTTTTTGAAACTGAGATTTATACATCATCTGAATGCTGAAAAAATAAGCTTTCCATTGATGCATGGTTCGTTAGGATAGGCCGAGTATACAACTTTTTTACAACAATATTTGGCCGAGATACAACTATTTGAAAGTTTTCCAAATGAAGTTCTTAGCAATGCATGTGTTACCAATCAAAAATTAAGTTTTGATATATTTACAGTTGGAAATTCACAGAATATCTTCATGGAACATGATCTTTACTTAATATCCTAATGATTTTTGGCTTAAAAGAAAAATAGATTATTTGGACCCATACAATGTATTGTTAGCTATTGCTACAAATATACCCGTGCTACTTATGACTGCTTTTATGGTCCAGGGTCACATTTGTTTAGGACTTTTTTCACTTGTAACCAGTGCTTGATCTTTGTGTATTTCCCTCCTGATTCAGATATCAGAAAGATATTTTTCACTGGAGAAAGCAATATTATAGATGAAAGACACTATTTTAAGTGGAAGCAACGGTTTGCAGTTAAAAACGTTGTATTGATGGATTTGTTTATTACAAACATGCAACTTTTTGCTTCACTGGAGTCATGTGGATTACTTGTGGGTTATTGTGATGTTTTTATCAGCTGTCTCGACTCTCATTCTGATGGCACCCATTCACTGCAGAGAGGATCCATTGGTGAGGAAGATGAAGAAACATACTCATCTACATCCTGAATGGCCTGAGGAGTACATTTTCAGAAAATTTTCTTTTTTAGGTAAACTATTCCTTTCAGAACTTCTTTTTCAAATAAAACACAATTAACTGACATTGTACATCACAGTTTTTCTGGTTCATCAGGTGTCCTGAAGTGGTCTACCTTGTAAACGCCTATATGTTGTGTGACTTTGCTGTCATAAAAATCTAAAGTCTCGATTAGCATTCACAAAACTGCTGTCATCAGCCTGAAGGTTCAAGCACTGGACTGGAGTCCTCCATTTTGTTTCAATGGAAGTCAAGATAATCAGTACACAGATTCTGCACCAGATGGCAGCACAGGCCAATTCAAGATAATACATTCAGTTTCTCACATCAAGTAACAGCTAAATTGCAGAATTCACACCCCAGTATGTTCACCAATATGACAAACATAAGGGGAACACATTCTGTAAAAAAAAATGCCCTTAGAGCATGTTTAAAACATCCTGATTTAGAGACTACCTGTTGAAATAGTCTACGATAAACTTTCCGAGACAAACTTGTCCCATTTTACCAACAATACCTCAATAGCCTTTTTCTTAGTTTCACTCGGCAATGAGCTGTACCTAGAAATAAAAAGCGAAAGGACAAATAAGTTACAAGTAAAGCCTAGTTGTAAATTATGCTAATGACCGAAAAACTCACAAACTTTTAAGTAATGTCTGAATAAAACCTAAAATATGACAGTTGTGGTTATCTGTTACCTGAGGGAGTTTATGACCAGCTCTTTCAACGTGCCTAAATTAAAGCTCATTCCTCCAAAGCCCATGAAGGCTTCGTAGAAATCGTGTGAAAGGGCAGTGGCCCCAAATAGAGCTGGATCATCCGAGCTGATCACTACAGGATGACCCTCAGCCATCAGCACTGCCGCTGGGTGGTCCCGCAAGTCTGAGACCAGTTTCAACACCTGACAAAGAGTTCAAATTTGTATTTTCAAATAAGTGGCTATTCAGACAATGAATCATAAATATAGCAAAGACTGAAAAAAAACAAAGTGGAAAGCTGGAAATATGAAAATTATTTATTTTATAGGCATAATGGATAATGCTATACCTGATTTGAGATTGGACAGACTTCAAGTGGTACGTCCATCTTTCTAGACATCTCTTTAACTACAGGATGACGTGCCAAAGCAAAGCCGTGACCTATTCGTGTGGTGTTGAATAGAAGAGCATCCATGAGGTTCTGATCGACATCTGTTCCCTGTGAATCTGTGTGGGAAATGCGAATAACGTTACCAGATGTTACTATAGCAACTGTAAAAAAGAACAAGCACTCAATCTTTTTGAGCCTAAAGGATGACTTTGAGTTACACTGCTTTGTACCAGATGAAAGAACCAAGATGTCAAAAGCAACCTGTCTCTCCTGCATGGAAAAAGTAGGGCAGGTTAACACCCCTGTCTTCAGGTAGACTCAAAGCATCCTTGAAGTACCACAGAGGTCTTCCAAGGTCTTCTCGTCCTACCTGGAGTTATAAAAGCAAATGTTTTCTTCAAAGTTTATTCACAAATTGTGTATTTCAGCAATATGCTCATCATATACTCACAAAGTCAAAGCCTGCCATTATATCTGGAAAGTTTCTGTGTAGTGTCATTGCTTCCTCTACTGTCTTCACCGCCTCGGTTGCATTTATACCTCTAAGAGTAACAGGAAATGATTTCTGTTCATTCAAATCTTCAATCAAATTAATATTTCAAATAAACGTTGTTCTTTTGAACTTTCTATTCATTGGGGAACCCTGAAAAAAATGGATCATGCTTTCCACAACTGTTTTCAACTCTGATAATTATAAGAAATGTTTCTTGAGCAGCAAATCAGCATATAACAATGATTTCTGAAGGATCATGTGACACTGAAGACTAATGCCATCACAATAATAATTTACATTCTTTTGCAATGTTTCTCTCACCTGTGGATGGTAAAAATCACCCGAGCTCCTAAGAAGTCTGGGTAGTTTGCTGTAAATCTTTTCACAACGTCCTGGCAGGCCCTCATACTCCAGTCCTTATTATTTAGTTTGCCATCAAGTTCATACGTCTTGAAATTACAATAAAAATGAGCACATTAGTATTTATTTACAGTACACACAATTTTAAACTGAATTTCTTTATTTTTTAAGGGAAAATTAATCCATACCACTGGCAGCAGCGCCCTGATTTCCACATACATGATGTTATCCTCATAAAACTGTCTGAGACCTTCATAGAGGTAGTCTTTGAACACAGGTGCATAGGTGACCAACCCGTAGGCCACCAAGAAAGCCTGCTCAAATCTCTTCCACACAGTATCTTGGCTAGGATAGGCTCTGTCTGGGTCCTCGGTGAAGAGCGTGAGATTTCGAATGAAACTGGATACAAATGAACATTTGAGACAAACATCCATCACCTACAGTCTCAGATTCACTGTATTTTTTCAGGCTATACCTGTTGTCCAAATCAGTGCTGTTTTTGATCTTCTCCCTGAGGGATCTTAGCAAAGTCCATGATGAGCATCGTGGATGAGACGCAGGCTGTCCAGAGGAGAAGATAAACTGCACGGTCTGCTCATCTGTGAAACACACGTAGCAGTTCTCTCTGTAGGTCACGTTCTTCACCAGCCAATCCACACCTACCATAGCAAAGTCATGAACATGCAGGGCCGCACCTGGACAAAAGACAGATCAGATAAATCATCATAGTTAAGCCTAGGTGGAGTTTATATTGTTCATACTTTGCCTATGTATACTCTGTCTTTCAAAAGTTATGAATGTTTTTGAAAGATGTTTCTTATGCTCACCAGGGCTGCATTTATTTGATCAAAAATACAGTAAGAAAAAAAAAAAGAAAAAAAGTAATATTGTGAAATATTACAATTTAAATAACAGTCTTATTTAATTTAATTTTATGTAATTTATTCCTGTGATGTCAAAGCTGAATTTTTGGCATCGTTACTCCAGTCTTCAGTGTCACACGATCCTTCAGAAACCATTCTAAAATGTCTTCATCGTCACTTTTGACCAATTTAAACATGCTAATACTTTTTATATTATTATTACTATTATTACTATTATTTTTCTTTCTTTCTTTCTGTTAATACATATATGCACTATTTATAAGCAGCCCAGCTGCAATTGCTTTGGCAATACAAATGTATAGTTTTTGTCATGCCAATAAAGCACACTTGAATTGAATAAAAGTATTCATGTCTTTAAAAAAAAATAAAAATTGTAATGACCCCAAACTTTTGAATGGTAGTGTATATATTGAATAAAACACATACATATATATACACATATACATATATACACACACATATATATTAGGGATGCACCGAATGTTCGGCAACCGAGATTGTTCGGCCGAAAATAGCAAAAAAATCTCTTTCGGTGTTCGGCCGAATAAGCGAAAAGACCGAATAAATTGTACCGAACAATGACGTGACGCGATCAAATAGAGGCGCGCACTAATGCAGCAAACACGTCTGCAGTGTGAAAGTATTTAAAACTGTCAGAGAAAGACGCAAAAATAATTCCAAGCACGAAGCACCGACAGTTAGATGCTTAGCGCTGCATCTCATGTCTCCGATGAGAAGAGGAAGAGGTGGTTGATGCTGGTTACTATGATGATTGAAATCGCGAAATAGCCTCAACTGATTAGTAAATAAACTGCAGAATGTTATGTTTTCTAATACAAGCAGGGATTGCATGTATTCAAACAGCGCTGCACGAGCTCGCGGTGCCAGGGTTCAAAGTCCAAAGCGCGAGGAACATCTGCGTTAAAACACTGTAGCCTACTCGTCTTTTGCTCAGTAACATTTTTTTTTAAAGACACATGACAATGTGATAAGTGCTACAAACATCTTCCCAAATTCGTAATGAGAATCATTTAAATATCTGCATGCTGTTGTCAACAAAAAGAAGCACTAAAATCTTCCAGCGGGTTTCTGCCAAAATAAAGTCTAAGAAAAAGCAACAACTCCATCAACATTCATAAATGTTAGTATTGTAATTTTACTGTTGTTCTGTAAAGTAAAATAAAAATAATAATAATTACCCTACAACAGCTCTATACATTTATTATAACATTCACAATAGTGTTCAAATTGGGATCTGTAGTATGTTTTAAAAGAATTCTCTTCTGCTCAGCAAGGCTGCATTTATTTGTACAGTAAAAAAATACATGCCTGATTCAAGAAGGAGGTCTCAAAATGGCCCAAAAATATTATTTTAGTAACTTATTAATTTTAGTTAAATTTTGCTTTGTTGGTATAATGTCTGATAGAATGTTAAAAAAATGTTCAGTGTTAAGTAAATATTTTTAAATTGTTGTTTTGTAATTTATTTATTTATTTTTTTTTTTTGAAAAGCAGGACAAAACAGTAAAAAGCACATTTTGGATATTTAATTTATGCAGTGGTGACAAAAAAAATAAATAAAAAAAATGGAAAAACAGGCCTGGGGAAAAAGAATGCGAAAAACCATGTTCGGTATTCGGCCTTCGGCCCAGTGTTCCATTTTGTTCGGCTTCGGCCAAGAATTTTAATTTCGGTGCATCCCTAATATATATACATACATATACAGTGAGGAAAATAAGTATTTGAACACCCTGCTATTTTGCAAGTTCTCCCACTTAGAAATCATAGAGGGGTCTGAAATTGTCATCGTAGGTGCATGTCCACTGTGAGAGACATAATCTAAAAAAAAAAATCCAGAAATCACAATGTATGATTTTGTAACTATTTATTTGTATGATACAGCTGCAAATAAGTATTTGAACACCTGTCTATCAGCTAGAATTCTGACCCTCAAAGACCTGTTAGTCTGCCTTTAAAATGTCCACCTCCACTCCATTTATTATCCTAAATTAGATGCACCTGTTTGAGGTCGTTAGCTGCATAAAGACACCTGTCCACCCCATACAATCAGTAAGAATCCAACTACTAACATGGCCAAGACCAAAGAGCTGTCCAAAGACACTAGAGACAAAATTGTACACCTCCACAAGGCTGGAAAGGGCTACGGGAAATTGCCAAGCAGCTTGGTGAAAAAGGTCCACTGTTGGAGCAATCATTAGAAAATGGAAGAAGCTAAACATGACTGTCAATCTCCCTCGGACTGGGGCTCCATGCAAGATCTCACCTCGTGGGGTCTCAATGATCCTAAGAAAGGTAAGAAATCAGCCCAGAACTACACGGGAGGAGCTGGTCAATGACCTGAAAAGAGCTGGGACCACCGTTTCCAAGGTTACTGTTGGTAATACACTAAGGCGTCATGGTTTGAAATCATGCATGGCACGGAAGGTTCCCCTGCTTAAACCAGCACATGTCCAGGCCCGACTTAAGTTTGCCAATGACCATTTGGATGATCCAGAGGAGTCATGGGAGAAAGTCATGTGGTCAGATGAGACCAAAATAGAACTTTTGGTCATAATTCCACTAAACGTGTTTGGAGGAAGAAGAATGATGAGTACCATCCCAAGAACACCATCCCTACTGTGAAGCATGGGGTGGTAGCATCATGCTTTGGGGTGTTTTTCTGCACATGGGACAGGGCGACTGCACTGTATTAAGGAGAGGATGACCGGGGCCATGTATTGCGAGATTTTGGGGAACAACCTCCTTCCCTCAGTTAGAGCATTGAAGATGGGTCGAGGCTGGGTCTTCCAACATGACAATGACCAAGCACACAGCCAGGATAACCAAGGAGTGGCTCTGTAAGAAGCATATCAAGGTTCTGGCGTGGCCTAGCCAGTCTCCAGACCTAAACCCAATAGAGAATCTTTGAGGGAGCTCAAACTCCGTGTTTCTCAGTGACAGGCCAGAAACCTGACTGATCTAGAGAAGATCTGTGTGGAGGAGGCCAAAATCCTCCTGCAGTGTGTGCAAACCTGGTGAAAAACTACAGGAAACGTTTGACCTCTGTAATTGCAAACAAAGGCTACTGTACCAAATATTAACATTGATTTTCTCAGGTGTTCATTTTAGCACCTTGTGATTTCTGGATTTTTTTTTTTAGATTATGTCTCTCACAGTGGACATGCACCTACGATGACAATTTCAGACCCCTCCATGATTTCTAAGTGGGAGAACTTGCAAAATAGCAGGGTGTTCAAATACTTATTTTCCTCACTGTATACACACACACATATATATATACACACACATACACATACATGTATGTATGCATGCATGTATGTATGTATGTATGTATGTATATACATATATACACACACACATATATATATACATATATATATACACACACACACATTACTACACCTTTAGGCATCTTCTGAAGCAAACTAAAGACAGGACTTTGATCGATGAGGTGCTTCGCCTTGAAGAAATGCATGGACGGTGGGAACTGTCTTGCTTCCATATCATACTGCTTCAGTTTCTGAAGCTTTCCGTCAAGCAGTTTCTCTCTCTCGTTCAGTGTTATGTTGCCTCCTGTCCGTCTAGACGCCTCCAGCCTTATCAGAGCCTCCCGCTTCCTGGGATCTGGTCCACAGTTACACGATGCACACCACAGAAACAGCATCCATATCTGCATCAGGTCTCTTAGTGTCACTGCGTGCATGGCTGGGATGTAATTCGACCACAGATCTCTGTGCTATTGGTGAAAAGTAATAAACAAGTAGTTGGTTAATTATTTAAAGGTGCACAAAGTGATTTTTTTGTTTATTATCCAATGATTGATATGATGGTCTTGTATTTAATACTAAAAGTTGATGCAGTAAAAGTCAAGAAGTTGTAAGTGTTTTTAGTTACTGTGTCCATTCGTGTCAGTCAATTATATTTCGATGAATTTAAGTAAAAATTTAAGTTTGTAGAAACATTATTTGCAGATGCATTGGTCTCACCAATGATTAATTTGTAAAATGTTATTTTTTGTTAAAAAAAGTGAACTCATTTTTTTCTTAGGAGTGTAAATCAATTGAAATGATTATAACATTCAATTTTTGTTTTAAAACACTCACACAAACACACAAAGAAAAAAAAATACTCATTAGAACATATCAGTTAGCTGTTAGTTTTAGTGGTCTACAGACTGAATGTACAAGCAGCGTTGAAACAAGGGGATTTGCCCACTGCTTGCACTTCTTTTTTAACTCTCCCAGCAACAGATTTACATCGAAACCAGATTCAACCTTCAACCACCAGTTTCAACCATTTCAACCACCAGCTGTCAGCTGTTGGAAACCATTTACTTCTATAAGCAAAATATAAACTAAAACATACACTATACTGCCAAAAGTATTGGGTCACCCCCTTCTAATGAACAGGTTTGACTACTTTAGTAATTTCCATGAGTACAAATCTTAATGTTTAAGCATATAAGGATATTCTAGGGAATTGTGTTTCTAATTTTAAAGCAACAGTTTGGACAGGACCCTTTTCTATTCTAACATGACAATGCCTCTGTGTATAAGGCAAGGTTCAAAAAGAAATGATTGATTTAGTCAGTGTGGAAGAACTCGACAGGTCTGCAGAAAGCCAAGTCCTAATCCAAGCTGAACACCTCTGGTGTGACTTTAAATGCAGATCTTAAGCCAAACACCAATGACTTGTACATATGGGTACAGTCATTTTAGACACTTCCAAAACTGTTGCAACAGAGATGGAAATACAATTTTTAAATACACAAATTATGTTTCCATCTTTGTTGCCACAGTTTTGGAAGTGCCTTTTTCTGTTCTAAAGAAGGGGGTGTCCCAATACGTTTGTCCATATTGCGTATGCACAAGTCATTGGTGTTTGGTAAAGAGTTTTTGGCTCAAGATCTGCATTTAAAGTCACACCAGAGGTGTTCAGCTTGGATTAGGACTTGGCTTTCTGCAGACCAGTCAAGTTCTTCCACACTGACTAAATCAATCATTTCTTTTTTAACCTTGCCTTATACACAGAGGCATTGTCATGTTAGAATAGAAAAGGGTCCTGTCCAAACTGTTGCTTTAAAATTAGAAACACACAGTTACCTAGAACATCATTATATGCTTAAACATTAAGATTTGTACTCATGGAAATTACTAAAGTAGTCAAACCTGTTCATTAGAAGGGGGTGACCCAATACTTTTGGCAATATAGTGTATCATATAAATGAAATCTATCAATCCTACTAAAACAATGTGACCATCTGTTACAGACCCAATTACTTGTAAACAACCCACATGACAAGCGGCCTGTCGAGCAGTACTCTTCCTATTATCGGTCATGATTGTGCTGTCTAGCTACTGTCACAGTCACATGATTTCTTTATAATGCTGATATAACGTTAGATCAAAAACGTCCTGACATGCCTTTCGAATTTCGATCGATTTAATTGCGAATGGACTTAATTGTCCAATATCAAGAGTTTTTCACCAAGCACATTAAATCGCGTTACATGAATAAAACCCAAATAAACTTTCAGAAAATAAACACCTTTAGAGACAGAGTGAACAGGTCTTACCTGGCAAATGAGTCCGCCGTATCTCTACAACAACCTGGGCAATAAAAAGATGCAAGCTTCAGCTACTTCTACTCCACTGCTGACTTCCACAACAGAACGTGACGTCACGCCTTTCCTTGACGCTCATTGGTTCCGCTGTGTGCCAGTGCTCGTGGACAAAAGACATGCTGAGGACAAAGACTTGTCAGCGTCTTCAAAAACTACAGAATATATTAAATTAATTTCGGTCTTATTTTTTCCATAAAGCGACGAGTGAGGACTACGAAAGCGATATCTTTCACTATTGCCATCTCCAGTGAGGTCTCTCAGGCGTTTGAACCCTGACTGAAATCTTGAGACTTTCTGTGAGTAACGTAACGTTACACTAACGGTAGTGCAAGCAACAGAATATCACGGTTATCTATATGTGACCCTGGATGACAAAACCAGTCTTAAGTGTAAATTTTTTCGAAATTGAGATTTATACATCATCCGAAAGCTGAATAAATAAGCTTTCCATTGATATATGGTTTGTTACGATAGGACAATATGTGGCCGAGATACAAATATTTGAAAATCTGGAATCTGAGGGTGCAAAAAAAAAAATCTAAATATTGAGAAAATCACCTTTAAAGTGGTCCAAATTAAGTTCTTAGCAATGCATATTACTAATCAAAAAGATTAAAGTTCTGATACATTTATGGTAAGAAATTACAAAGTATCTACATGGAACATGATCTTTACTTAATATCCTAATGATTTTTGGCAGAAAAGAAAAATGGATAATTTTGACCCATACAATGTATTTTTGGCTATTGCTACAAGTATACCCCAGCGACTTAAGACTGGTTTTGTGGTCCAGGGTCACATATACAGTATATGTATAATGGCCATGCCTGCTAACGTGTAGTTTAAAATGCAACCCAGCTTAGTACCAAGTCATTAGTGCAACTAAGAGTTATCAAAAGTGTTACCATGGTTTTTCAGGCATTTACTCCACCGTTGTATTCTTAAAAGTACCACCATGTAAACGCCATGTTGTGAACAAAGTAAAATGTCACTGTCACCTTTAGTAATGCACTGTATTTTTATGAGGGCAAATGAACAAAAAATGGAGAGCAACATCTAATGAAACGTAATTTATTCTAAGAAATGTACAGTATAGAAAATACTTCGGTCCATTTCCAAAATAATTTGTCAGTCAGATAAGAACTTGTAAACTTCACATAATGAAAGTTACAGGTTTTCGTTTTGGATGCCATCTTCGTTACTGAGGTAAAGTGAACCGTTTCAAAACAAACATAAGAACACATTTATATTAAAAAAAAGACAAATTTACAAAACAAAGAGCAAATAAATATGATTCACATTTAACCAACTAGTTTCTTAACCAGTACAAACAGAATAAATGACAGCAGAGATGTGGAAGGGTGGATTTCAAGAGATACAGATCTGTTACCCAATACCCACCAATAGGTGAAAGAAAATAAAAACATCTGTACACGACAAAATCCACACATTCTTGTAGTCCATTACAACTAAATCATCCCTTTACATATTAACAGTGGAGAAAGGACAGTCCTCTGACAGACTGCTAAAGTGATACATCTTCACTTATGAGCAAAGACAGGTACAAAATGGTGGACAATGTCCATGTCATCTCACAGCTGCTAATATTTCCATATCCCTAGTTCATAAAATACATATAAACAGTTCACGTCCACAAAAATACTAAAATATTACTGTCTGACATGTCACACCATCACAGGTTTCTGGGACAAATGATCTCAGTGTACAACAAAAATCACTGTCAAATCCTTCGCACAAACGTGTACAACCTCTTTTCCACTTCGGCATGGATTCCACAAAATGGCAAAATGAGAGCAAAACTTTCTAGGATGCTGCCTTCATTTCACTTATGGTTGTAAACACCAACATTCAAAAAGTGGAATGCAGATGTTTTAATCATGTTCAATCTTGGCACTGATAAATTAGTTACCGTTTGGTATTGCAAGTGAACATATTAAGGCTATATATAGTGTTGACGTACGGAGCAAGCTGTAAATCATAAAAGGATATTTAAGTGTACAAAAAAATTAAATTAAAAAAAAAGATCTCCGCATGTGTCTATGAAGGGAATGGAGAATGTGCCACATTCTGGCATTATGAGGTAGATATTCTTGCTGCCATATTCTCACAAATTGCCGTTTCTTTTCAATGGTTTGTCAACAAGAACTGAGAAAAATAGTAATTCAGACAGACCAAGAGAACAATAAAAAAAAAAGAAGATATTCAAAGTAATTCATTTAGTGCAGGACAACAATAGTAGGAGCAATTAAAATGAACAAAACCATTCTAGTTCATTTTCCGATCAACCTTTCTCACTCTATTAAAAAAAAAAAAAAAAAAAAAAGCATTTAAAACTAATTCAAAGAACACCATTAACCCCAAGTAATGCTTGCCCGGTACCTGTGTCTGTACTGAAGATCACAGATTAATTGAAGTTAACCACAGTTCCAGTGAAATTTCATTGCAATTGTTTTTTTTTTTTTTTTTTTTTTTTTTTCAATGAATATTCTATTGACAATACCCGTATTAAAACCACTACACCCTGAGGACACATTCAGTACATTGAATTAAAAGAGGAAGCATTCATGTAAAATATGAGCACATCGACATTTCTCCTATTTGATAAAAGGAGCTACAGTGGTACTTTTACAAGTTTTAAGGCTGATATATATTCTCTCATCTAATGCATTTTTAGTATTGCGGCTCCAGCTGGTTGTGACAAAATTGTGACAAAAATTCAATTCACATTCCAATGTGTGAAAAAAACATTTTAAGATTGATGACCAGTGATGAATGATATCAGGTGGAAACAATAAACCAGCCTTCAAGGAATCCCAAAAGTCATGGATTACTAGAAAACTGTGTAGATATTAGGAGGTGAAAGATGGCTACCTCAGTATTTGAAATCCGATTCATTCTGTGCACACATAAACTAGCAGGACACATCAATATGGAACAAGACAACACCGAGATAGAGACAACTTGAGTGAAAAGTTAGAATTTAGTCCCATACAAAGAAGCACACATCTAATTTATGTCCAAGGCCACTAATTCCAGTATGAAAGACTATTCCTAGTGCATAACAAATAGAGCAGCCAAGTTCTCTTCCAGTCTAAGAAAAAAAAAAAGATAATCTTCAAATTGAAGTGGCATTAAAAGAATGCACATCACCAGAAATCAAGTGGATACTGTGTTTTAGTTGAGATGAACATCACCTCATTAAAACACTCCAGGTGAGGCGTTTCTCAGTGGAGCACAAGATCCATCTTTTATTCCTTAAGTTGAATTACTACTATATCTAAAATCTTTCACAGAACATTCAACAAATACATGAAGGCAACCGGGTCTAGTTTGTCCACAGAGCTTGGAAAAAGCTCCAGTAGGCCCAGTACCTTATTTACTACACCTGAGTTTAACTTTAAACCAGAACATGAACTGGTAAATCATATCTTGCTCTTCTCATGGACTGGAAAAAAAAAAGTAGTTTATTTACTTCCCAAGTAACAGCCAATCCAAAGGAAATTGGAGATGTTGTTCCTTTGTAGGGAATGAGGCCAAAGAGACATTCCAGGCTGAAAAGAGAAGCTGCAGACCAGTATTATGGAGTTCAAATAGTATTTCAGCAATTAACAGGACTGAAGATTCACAGCTCTTCCTTGGTCAATGATCCCACCTCTTGGTACTGTGAGTTGTTCCTTTTCCTCCTCACTGCAAAGGAGTGCCTAATCCAGACGAGGATGGATTATCACTATCTCAAAAACGTCTTCTAGGTGGGTAGTGAGAGCATGCCTGAGCTTGCCTATATCAGCAAATGATCATATCAACAATCTTCCTAATTTTTGTTGTTGTCTCCATTTTCTTGTATAATTCAGGATGTAACAGTGTTGTAAAAGATATACATTTTCCTTGATTTTCCAATGAAATCCTACTTTTCATACTCCTTGTTTATTACCTGGACCATTGGGAGATGCTGTACCCAACATCTGGTGCCTATCAGACAAGAAAAAGGGTTACTAAAGGTAAGGAAAATTGATGTGAAGGCATTATATAGACAAATGTAGATGAATGTGTAAGTGTATCATTCTTCTGGACCCAAATCAATTATATCATAAGATCTGAGAGATAAATGAGATCTCTTACCCAGTGCGAAGGAAGTGTTCTGCAACCACTGCTCTTTGAGGAATCATCATTCCCTGGAAGTGTCCTGCAACATTTGAATGCCTGTATATAGCCATGCGAGATTGGCCTGGAGAGAAAGGCAGGTGCTGGGGCCTCTGTAAAGCTTCCATCAAATGTGGATGAGGATGCTGTGGTGCAAAATGTCCACTGGGAAAGTGCTGGCCAGAATACGGCCCACTTGCCACCATATGGGGTGGACCACTCTGCTGCATGCTGGGATGCATGCCACGAGGCCCATATGGGAAACTGGGGTGTGGCTGAGCTGAAGTACGATGTCGGGCTGTTGCATTGTGGCTGTCCAGGTCCAAAATCTCCTTTGGGCTCTCAGACCGTTCAGAAGGCTCTTCAGTCCTTGCCTGCTTGGCAGGGCTGCCATCCTCTCTGTTTTCCAACGCACTGCTATGGGACCCATCGGGTAAAGGACTAGGTGACATTAAGCTCCCAACAGATCCATCCGAGCCATGTGGAGACATGCTATTGTCCTTGTGTCGACCATTAAAACTTCCAACGGATGGTGATGGGTAAGAATTGGGCATCATTGGGTGCTGAGGCTGGTATGGAGGTCTAGGCCACTCCTCAGATGGAAATCCAGGTCTGCCATGTCGGGGGTGCTGATAAAACTGCTGCTGTTGCTGCTGGAACTGAGGATACATGCTGGATTGGCCTTGAGGGTGCTGTGTGGCCATGCGATACTGGTATGGAACACCTTGTTGGTGATAAGCAGGATAGTGTGCAGGATTTTGATGAGGGTTATTTCCCTGTGATGGTGGTCCCTGGTTTGGGTAAGGCTGGTGATTTGGCGGGTGTAATCCTCTACCCATCTGTGGGCCAAAGTGTTGATGTGCTGGCTCAGTTGTACCATATTGGGTCACAGTGTTACTCTCTGGAACCTGAGAGTGTATTGGAGGAGCCTGATTGTGAAGGGGTGCTAGCTCCTGCCTTCCTAGCTGGGTTTGTGACTCTGGACTGAAGGGCTGTGGTTTGTAAAGCCCGCTGGCACAATCAGTTCTCATGATAGCGTTGCTGTTATCTTGGGAAGCTGTACTCCCACCTGACACTTTCCTGCTGGTAGGCTCACAAGGCCTCTGGTCTCCCTGATCTGCTGGAGAGGGTTGAGCAAGTGGATGCGATACAGGGTGGCTAGGCGGTAGAGAGCTGAGGGTTGCAGGCTGATGAACACCAGGCTGACCCCCCTGAGGTGGAATCTGTGGCATTCCATGAAGAGGTCCTGCCTGTGGCCCTCTGACTGATCCATTGTGTGGTACTTGCGGTGAGCTGTTCTGAGCATACTGATGAGATGCATTTTGTGCCATCTGTTGAGTAAGATTCTGCAGAACATGTGAAGGAACATTCTGAGACTGCCGTTGAGAACCATTCTGAATAAATTGTGGTGGAACATGTTTATGGATTTGTTGAGAGTGATACTGGGGAATTTCATCTGGGGTTTTATGGGACATTGACTGAGGACCATTTAGGGGTAATGAAGAGTCATCCACAGATTTTTGCTGTGGGGGACCTTGTTGGGATTGAGAATTTGGGTTGTCATTGTGGATTTTCTCTAGATTTGACAGTCTATGTTTCTCTTCATTCTGACTGGGACCTTCCATGCTTGGATTAGACACAGATGCCAGAGCTGTTCCTAGAGAAGGTTGCTCAGATTTTTCTGTTGGATTGGGATGAGAACGGCTGTCAGCTTCAGTTAGAGCATTTTCTCCAGTTGATGGTTTATCACCAGATTTTGGACTTGAACCTGTCAGGATATACATTGGTGTTTTAATATGTGCTTAAATCATTGCAGGTGCACATCCCATTTTTATTGAAAGCAATAGTGTAATGCCAAAATATGGCAAGGAATACCAACTCTTACCTTTGGGCGATACGGGAGTGTGCTGGATGTCTGCAGCACCATCTCTAACAGGCCTGATGAGCTGGTTTTCAGGAGAAGACAATGCAGCAGAAGCATTACCACCACTTTGTGGGTCGGGCTGAAAGTTCTCAACACGATGAGACGATGAGGCTGAGAGCTGCTGGAGGGCAATCATCTCTGGGCTATCAAGCATGGAAGCCAAATGTGGCCTTGAGACCTGAGGGGCCCCTGGTGGTCTTTGGCCAATGGGACTTTGGGAGCTGACAGAGGGCATTCTATATTGACCATTTGTCATTGCATAACCAGTACTGTGTGGAGGATGGATCATGTTGTTATTGTATGAATGCTGACTTGTTGCACTCTGCTCTTGCATCATAGGTCCACCAGGTGTCGGCTGCCCATGATGATTCATGGGAGGCCACATCCTGGGAACGTTCATACTATGGGGGCCATAAGGAGGGTAGGAACTATGCATTGGGACACCTGGCCTGGGGTACCGGTTCCCCATAGGCTGCATGGACTGCCCTTCTGGATGTTGCTGTGAAGGGTACATGTTGCCTTCAGGTGGAGGGGCGCAGAAACCTCCAGGCTGAAGGGTCATTGGCCTTGGGCCAAGAGAAGGACCATGAGTAGGACCAGGATAAGAATGTTGCTGATTTGGAGGTTGAAGTGGTTGGCCATCAGGTCCAATTGGGTATCTAGGACCAAGATGTGGACCATTTATGTGGGAACCCTGATTAAAAATAAAAGAAAGAAAACCATTATAAACAACCTTCAAGACGTGAGTTAATGACTTTTAAGGGACTGAAACTAATACTGCTGGATGAAGATCACTATATACCTGCATGTTGTACTGAGGTAAATGCTGACTTCCATGATCCACCTGTGGCCTGGACATGAGGGGTCTCTGTCCAGGATATGGATACTGAGAGTCGATCATCATTCGTTGAGCATACATTCCTGGTCCCAAAGGACCTGCAGGTTGTTGAAACTATAGGCAAAAAGATCACATCTCTTATGAAGTACCGACAATAAGAAGTGCTCCAGAAAAACTTTTATGATAAGTCAAAACTGTTGTTTCAGCTGTCAACAATAAACAAATTTTTTTGTGTAGAGAGTATAGTCTAACCTGTTGAGCAGGATGTAGCATGCCAGCCTGTTGCTGTCCTGGGTGGATGTTATGAGGATGTGGGGGACCATTGGTGTAGTGTGGGGGAGGGTATTGTAAAGCAGATTTGGGTGTGTCTTGTTGCTGATTGTTTCCTTTTCCACTATTGGATGTTTTGCGTTTTTGAACTTGCTCAGTGGCTCTGATCAAGCTCTCAGGACCTGACTGTTTGTGACTTTTGCTCTTCTTCTTATCCTTGCGGTCACGGTCCTCACTGCTCACATGAAACTCTTCGTCCGTGTCGCCATCCTCAGCGGGGAAATGCTTCAGTAGGGCTCGGCTAAAGCAGCGTTCCAAGGACTCAGCCATTATTGTGTATTCTAAGGAGATACAGACAGGTAAACAAGCGCACGCACACACACAATCTCATCTCCCCATACACAGCAAGCACACCAACCAGGTCACAGAACCACAGTTGACCTCTGACCCCGCCACCCCCAGGGGAGTGCATTCTGATTGATGAATGGCTCCAGGGAGGGGAACTGCGGGGCTGGAATGTCTCTGTGGCACTGCAGGACCTGGTGCACTAGAGGACAGCTCAATCACTCTCTATTAATCAATGTCAGAGCCTCTCCACATACTTCCACTACTTGTATGACTTGCTTTGCTCATCAATTTTTAAATACTGCTATACATTCCTACATTTTGTTGAGCAGATTATTTTTTAAATGGTTTCACTTCTGCTTAACTTGGCAACAAAACAGCATTAAATCATATTTACCACTCTCTTCTCCATTGTATTCCAGACAGTTCTCAAACATAAGCTTTACATCAGCCACAAACTCCTCCTTAGCGACGTACTCCCCATCATTCAGCTTTCTCTCAATGGTGGACAGGTCCATTGGAGTCTGACAAAACATTTTAAGTAACTTTTTGAATTATTCTTAACAAGGTAAAACAAATTTCTTTATAACATCTTCTATGCTCACCTGTATGATTTCATGATAGTTGGGGGCATAAGACTCATCAACAGGCTCCATGAAAGGCCAGGCATCTTTGTGTGCTTTGAGGGCCTCCAACACTGACAAGAAAATAATTTTACATTATTTCAGTGGAACTTCTACTTTACTGTAAGTAGTGAATGAGGAAACAAACACTGTGGTTTGACCACAACACAAACACCATTGTCCAAACGTACCTTTGTACAGAGCAGTGTAATCATCATCTATGTCATAACTACAATATAAAAAGAGAAATGAGTACCGAATAGCAACAACCACACAGAACTACACAAAAGCTTACACATATTAAGTAAAAATAAAATTAACATCAAATGCGTGTTAGGAGACCATTAGCAAAATTCAAAGCTAATACTGCGTTTGAAAGCTAAAACAAAGTCCTTACAACTCTTTGGTGCGACGTGTTCGGCGACTAGGTGAGTGAGTCTCCAGATTCAGCAGCTCAGGGGGAAGTTCTTTTCCTTGAGAGAGCAACCAGGCCTTCTCCTCTCGCTGCTTCCTTCTACGTGCACGTTCTGAACAACATAGAAAAACACATCAGTGAATGACAGAATAATAAAGCACTTTACACTTTTTATTACCATTAATAGTGCACTTGTTACCTGCCCACTTCTGCCTGGGCCAAGGTGATGAAAAGTTTACAAACGAAATCAAGTAGTAATATGAGCAATTCATCAGGCAGCTTTAGAAGGCACATTTGATCAAAGGGCACAGGCAAGATAAAGGAGAGAAGTGCTTTATATGCTGACATTAAAGGCCCTGACTGACACACCCTGCTGGGAGGATTAAAAGAGATCGAGGAAGAAACCACTGGAGAGAACTGCAGGCCCGATCTTCATCCATAATACATTAATGTGGATAGGCCCATCAGCAGCAGCACAATCAAGAGTTAATTAACCCGCTGACAGGGGATATCAGAGCTGGATGATTCTCACGAGGAGTGAGGTTGATCGTTTCCCCTAGCTCAGCTCTTTGTATGATTAAAGCAGCCTTGGGTTAAAAGCATGCTGACTTCAAAACCGCCATGTTGAGACAAGACCACAGAATGTGCTTTAGCGTCGGTGTGTGTTTGATCATGCTTCTGAGGAAACTTTGGTCACCGGTTACCTTGAGTGTGACTCACCCTCGACAGCTTTGACTCTCTCCTGTTCCTCTCTCTCCCGTTCTTCCTGAAGCAATCTCTCTTCTTCTTTCCGTTGTTCAGCGAGCAGGACTTGCCTTTCCAGGTCCTCCTCCTTCTGCTTGTCCACCTCATTTGTGGCTCGTGACTGCTTGGCACAAATTCATAAATTAAACCATAGCTTACATCACATAGATAAACAAGAAATTGCTGACACGTTTTAAAAAAGCCAACCCCATTCTCTTTGCTGCCATTTTGTTCAGTGTGGTGATGAATGTTGGGTTCCTTGGGCAGATTCAGAAGCTTCTGCTTCATCTCTTTCTCCTGGAGAAGAATAACCTTGTCAGTTATACACACACATGTGGGTGTTAGGTAGGTCACTTGGTAGGTGGTATCAACCCCTCCTGAATATGCCTTTTGTTTTAACCAAGAGGCTGAAGGAAGGTTAAAGGGTGTCATCACAAAACCAAACAGCCCATGGTGACAAAGGCCCATCTTCGCCCCCATCTCAGTATATTCAAGATCTTCAGCTTTGTGCATTACCCTACAACACTTAATCCCATGCTAGAAGATGGAGTGTCTGTGGTATCACCACTTAACAGGTCAAAAAACCTGCAGTGCTGCAGACCGTCAATCACCATGCTCCAGCTCTCTTCAAGGTGAGAGCCTGCCACATGACGACGGCTAGATGGATTGGCTCTGACAGGGCTGAGGACTGCTTGTGTGCATGTGTGAGAGAGTGGGTGGATGGGTTTGATTTGAAGAGGCAGTGGTCCAAGTTAAAACCAGTTGCACCAAGCTTGCGAAAGAAAATATCTGGTTCTTTACAGATCTATGTACAGGTGTGGAAAATGTGAAGTTGCATAATGCTGGAAGCACTGAAGCAAGACGTACATTTTACAGTGAGGGTATGTAATGGTGATTGCTGGGAGCATGGTAGTTATGGCAACCAGACACTCTAATAGGTCTTGATTAGCCACGGAAATGACATGTCAACACCACTGCAAAATGTGCATATCAACATGCATCTGATATAGTCAGTTTCTCACTGTTAAGATAAAGCAAAGATCAGTTAATCTATTATCTATGTGCATATGAAAATGATCTAATATGGAAATAGCTTTAAACTTGAGTATTATATTGATCTAAACTTGAGCATTACTAATCTGCTGCACTATGTAGATACTCAGTGCCTCTGAAATTATTCTGGAGCACTTGCAATTGTCCCTAAGGATGGAAAATTAATCTCGAGCCAGTGTATAAAGGATAATTACTCCTGATTTTGATTTTATAATTTTAAGAACAATACATTTTGAATTGAAATCATTTAAAAAATATATTAAGAAAAGTAGTTAAGAATTTTATTCATGTTTTCTAAATTACAAGAGGTTAATCAAATTGTTCTCAAAGGACTTCTCAAAGAAACATTTAAACATCCTACTGACATTGCTTAACTGCAAATGCCACCATAGAGATGGCAATCTCTACTAAGATTATAACCTATATAACCGGTATGACTCATAACGTGACCCATGATTACATCACGAGGTGCAATCAGACAGAGTGAATTATCTCACCTTGTGTTCAATCATGTTTCTGATCTCAGGCAGGAAGTTTTGAGTGATGATGCGGTGCAGGTGACGGTCCTGAGGAGAGATTTTGTCCTTAACACTTTCGGCCAGATTGACCCACTGCTGCTCTGTGTCACACACCAGAGACCAGGCCCCACGCTCACGCTCTGACAACACATTACACAAATATCACCTCATTAACAGATTCAAAAATTATCAATATCAAGGATTATTCATGTTCAAAGATCAGTTAAAAACCTCCAAGGTACACAAAAATGACAAATTAACAAAATACAAGAATTTTATAATAAAACCAAAGCATCCTGATAATAATTTGTCAGATGCTACTAAATGTATTTAGCTACCAACCAGTAGCTTGAGTTTTGATCTCTTAGAAATCTCTATTCACCAAGCTAGAATTGCTGGCACAGTTACTAGCATTTAATTTCAACTTGTGTCATGAAAGCTCCAAAAATGAAAGCTCCTTTTGCTGAAAGAGCATTTCATGCACATTGCAGCAGACATGCATTACGGCCGCCCTGGGCACTTTAAGCCACTTACGATGCAGAATAATAAATGAAGGAAAAATGGTTCTTCAATAACACTACATCTTTAGGCCTAAAACAAACTAAAACCAGCAATACTTGTTTCCAGTGTCTCACCTATTACAGGCTTGGGCTCCACAACAATTTCATCCTCTTCCTTCATAGAGTCTTCCTCCTCCTCCTCCCTAAAACAAGCAAGATTAGACACTTATCTTTCTAAATAATGCAACTTCAAAGCTCCAAACTATGACTAGGAAGTCTTTGTACAACAGCATTTAATACAATGCATTAAACAGATGTTTAAAGAGGTCTTACATGGCCAGTCTATCTTCAGACTTCTTTGGTGGCCTCCCTCTTCTTTTCTTTTCTCTGTCACTGTGAAAATGTTTTTTGCAAAGGTTTCTTTTATATACGCTAACAAATATGAATGCCATTGTTTCTTGTAGGCTTTTGTGAAAGCACCTCTCCATACCTGTATTGGGGAGACATTGCTTCGACTGGCTCCTCTTTGTACAGCCGCGTACCATAAAAGTACCAATAGAGGGCCCCGTACCCATCCTGGCCCAGAGGCTCAACACGTAAACTATCTGCATCCAGGCCCTGCAAAACCCAGGATTTATTTTAGACAAAACACATCTTGATCACTTCTGCTATGGTGAGTATTAAACAAACAAATGCAAAAGCTGTATCTGTTTTTGTGCTATGAGAAGCTTGCTACCTTGAGCCGGTCGAAGACATCAGCAGCATCAAGACGATAGTCACAGAGTCTGTGCAAGAGTTCCACCTGTGTGCGGGGTGGCAGCTCTTCAAACTGGTGCTCCTTCAGTGGATTGGCCTTCCCTTCTTCCAATTCCCAGCGGTAATTGATAATGTCTTCCAGGTAACTGCTAAAGGACTGAATCCTAAAAATAAAATAAAATTTAAGAAATTAAAAAAAAAAAAAAAAAAAGGAATATTTTGGTTTACATGCATTTGTATATCTAGAATTGACTAATGTCAAAAACTAAATATTAATTAAACTTTCCATCCAAATTCATTCAAAAAACATTACATAAAATAGCAAAAATTAAGCCGGGTTTCCATCCCATATATCCAAAAAATAATAATAATAAAAAATAAAAATATAAATATATATGGAAGAGACCACTGTGGCTCTTCTAGTAAATGTAATTTCTAGGAGTTTTCAAAATGCCCTGACAATCTTCAGGTTTGCTAACAATAGGCAACAAGACATTTGCTGGCCTGATGTCTGGAAGCAACAACATGTCAACATATTTCTGGAAAGTAATCACTGTCAGTGGTCTCTGTGAATTATTCAGTCAAATGTCTTGATGCAGTCACATGACTCTTTGGATGCCCATTAGGAATTACCACTGCAATGTCTACATGTCTTCTAAGCAAATCAAGTTTTTGAACAATTTTATTCACAACTTTGTTGTTTCCATCCAGCAATTTATATTCAATATTTCAAAATTTGCTAGTGAACGTAAAGCAACACAAACTATCTACTTTGCAGCAGCCTTTCACATCGATTTTAAGTTATGATAATTCACGAATAAATTATTCATATGATTTAAGTTCTATTACCGTGTCTTTTTGTGATGACACAGGCTATATAAAATTTTTTAAAAGAGTTTGTTCCAGGTGGGGTCAATTCAATCAACCCAAAACCTAGTTCCTTGTACTAATGCGTAGGGCAAGAATAAACCTCAGGACAACAAGAGAGAAGGTAGAGCAAGAAAAAGGAGAGAAAGAATAGGCTTATCTTGAGAAAGCAGAACGATCTCTCTCACAGCTGCAGGCCCCCTGCCATTCCATCTTTCTCTGCCTCTCTCTCTCATCCGTAACACTCCCTCCCCCATTCTGCTGGGGCGTTTAGCACATGTAGAATGAAAAGGGCACTTCTGTGAAAGGCCAGTGCCCCACGGCCTCCCCCTGGATGCCAGTTGCTGTCGAATCCAATAAAACCCTGCGTCCTGTTAACGGCCTGCCTGAGTATGCGAAAGGGATCATTCTTGCCTACCCAGTCATCGACCGGACTTCTTTTTGCTGCTGATGAGGCACCGCTATGGAAGGGAGCTCCCTTTAGGGGCCAGTCATTCATCACAGCACTGACTCACACAATAACTCAAACTCTTTACAGGGATGGGGCCCATGGTCCCTTGACCTACTACTGCTGCAGGTAACCTAGCTGCACGACTACAGCGCTACTACGGGCAACTGGTCACATGCAGATGGAGATGGATTCCGAGTCAAACACAGGATGTGGGTTGGGCAATGACATGCGCAAGATCTTTCAAGAGCACAGAGCAGGGTTGCTAAATCACCAAAAACAGTACAGTACTCAATAAAGGCATATTTTAGGTTAAATACAAGTTAAGCTCAATCAACAACATTTGTTGCATAATACTAAAAGCTAAAAAAAAAAAAAATTGTTTCATCCCATGTTTTCTTTAGAGATTAAAGAGGTTCCAGCATGGCACTTGCAATGGAAGTGAATGGGGCAATTCTTTCAGGAGGATTTAAAAGAAATATGAAAATTTAAATTTTATAAAAACACTTATATTATGTAAAAATGTGTGTACTATTTGCACTGTGAAGATGTTTAAATAATTGTGTGTCATTTTAGGGCATTATGTTTTTATGGCAATAAAGTTGTAAAACTAGATAAAACTTTACATAGAAAAGGTTGTGAAATTAATTTAGCAAGCAATTTTATCACACTAAAATCACATTAATAGTCATACTGTTTAAGTCTTGTGGTTATACTATTAAATATTTTATTTGTATTGTTTTAAGTTTACAGATTGGCCCCATTCACTTCCATTGTTAGAGCCTCACTGTAAACAAAGTTATTGTTTTTTTTGTTTGTTTTTTTTATAAGAGAAAATGAGGGGTAAGTGGAAATTACTTTTTATGGAAATCAACATTATGCCACAAGTACTGACTAAGCTTTATTTTCTATTTTTTTAAATTATATATTTTCTAAATGCATGTTTAGCCTTTTTTTATTTTATTTCATTTTTGTAATTTTTTTTGACGTCACAATTTTTAATTAAAATATCCTTGTCCTACATTTATTTTCATTAATCAGTTTTACTCTGATGTACGCCATAATATGGAAGAACAGAACTGTCGCTACTTCAGTTACATTGTGACTAAGGTAGGAACAGGAAATACTGATGGTGATGTGCTTACGTGATGTCTCTTCGCTGGTAGCATCCTTTCAGCAGGGAGCAGAGGAGGTCTGAGAGGAAGTCTTGGTCTTGTTTCAGTAGTGCTTGCTCAAGTTCCTATCAAACAGAGAGCAGCAGGCAGGGGAGGTTAGATATTATAGCAGGGTTGAGTTTAACTAGCAGCTGCTTTTACGAACTGATGAAATGATATCAGTTTTAACAGCCCAGCCTGACATTTTTATACCACTCTTTCACTGATGAGAAAATGTTGTGGCTAACTAAAGCCACATAGCGTGAGGCACTCACAGTAGTATGTGGATTTATGAATTTCATTTGGTAGTTTGACATTTTCAGCGAAACAATATAACATCCTGTTACAAAACTCTTACTAAAGCTAAAAGTAAAGGGATGCAATAACAGATCATGTTTGACTACCTTCTAAGGTTGTCATTATGCATTATGTCTGAAACCAGAGAAAGACAAATTGCCGTTACAAGGAACTGCCTGTAGAGTGATGGCACTCAACCATAGCCAGTTCAGGAACCAACTTGACAAACTTCTTTTGTTTGCAAGAGCCACGTTAAAAACACCTTCTAAATGTGCACTGAATGTTGGATGAAAGTGGTGTCACCTTAATTTGATCTTTTAAGCTGTATGATTACACCACTACAAAGCACCTTTACATACCATTTGGCTTGGATAAACCCAACTTCCTGTATAAATGTTTGTTACTCATCCTCATATGTCTTTGCTTTCTCACCTGTGTGTTAGTGACATTTAGCCCAAGGTCAACTTTGACTGGTTAATCAGCACATAGAGTTGAGGTCACAGTAAGTACATTTAAGTATGTACAGTAATAATTAAGCTACAGTGGGTTTCGTGAAGGAAAGCTACAGTCCTCATCTGTCCAAGCACAAATAACACAATCCAATATGCAAATATTTAAAAGGATTAAATGCACCTTTTGCATTCATTGCAAGCACACAACACAGAGCCCAAATGTAGTACGATAACTTGTATAGTTCATTTTAGTTTAGTGGTGTTAACATGAACAAATTTTCCAAGCCTTTCCAAATTGTGGCACCCTTGGTTCTCAACCTTGCACTTCAAAAGTTTGAAGTTAGTTGGACTAAAGCAATTTATTGTCCATCACTGGTCAATCTCAGTTTTAAAAAGATGGTCACACTTTAGTTTGGGGGCCGGTTCTGACTATTAACTAGCTTTTACTATGACATTGCCTCAGTAAACTTCAGTAAAGTTGTTAAATTTAGGTATGGGGTTGGATTAAGTGATTCATGCAGAATAAGGCATTAACTTGTGTTTTATTAGGACTACTTAATAGTCCTAATAAAAGTCCAAAGTTAATGAAGAATTCAGTGTCTCTGAATTTAATAATGAAATGCCTTTAACTGAAAATTGAGTGTTTAATCTTATCATTAGACATTACTGACACTCTATCCTCTAATTTGATACTGTTAAGTGCTTTGACACAATCTGTATTGTTAAAAGCGCTATATAAATAAAAGGTGACTTGACTACTAAAAAGCCAATATGCTAGTAATATGCATGCAAGCAACAAGTTAAAAGTGAGAATTGGTACCTAAACTAAAGTGTCACCAAAAAGACAATTCTTTGCTTTAGTACAACTAAAATCAAACTTTTAAAGTGCATTTAAACATACTTTGTGATGTGATTCACCAATGTGATTCATGTGAAGGTAAAGTACCAACGGTGGCACAGCTTTGGTCAGAAGTTCTTTTTCCTGAAGCAAACTGATGCATTACATCATAACATCTGGCGTAGCCAAGTCACGAAATATCCAGGCACCAGGCTCAGTACCTTCAAGGGGCAATCCATAAACTATTACCATCATGACCTTTGGCAAGACACTTCAGCCTGGTTTGCTCTGAAGGGATTTTTGCAATAATTGGTGTACTGCAATTTGCTCTAGATGAAAGCTTCAGCTTAATGACAATTCAAAGCAAATTAGACATCTGAACAGGCTATGAAAACATTAGATAAAACCAATACAAAAAGCAATAAGTCACTGTCAATGTGAATTAACGGAGTACTACAAGAGTACAAAAGTATGATTGGAAACCATCTGACTTTAAAACACCAAACAAGTTGGATGTATGGTAAAATCCTTAAGAGTAACTGCACTGAAAATGCACTCAAAAATTTTCCAGGTTCTTGATAAAGCGAATAAGATGGAACTGTGGTTTAACCTTGACCCCCGTCTTCTTCCTTTGTGTTGCAGCTATTGAGGGTTTATGAAGCGGCAGTAAGTGGGACTGCAAACTCCAGCCTACTGAAAGGAGCAGAAGAGAAGCTAAGCGACAGCATGAGCCCACAGCCATGGCTAGGCTGACCCAGCATGCACTTCTCTCTCCTCAGGATGCCCAATGTCACCAAGAAAGAGGGAGGGAGAGATCGAGAAATGTAAATGGCCAGTGCTCCATCACTGGTCCATCTCAAGGAGCTTAGCGACTGCGGTTGCTTTCCTTTCACGAGGACTCAGCGAGCCGCTCAGTCCCTCAGGCAACAGGGAGCACTTTTCAGCTCCCATATAAAACATCCTCCCCCTTTACCCCTTCAGAGCAGAGTGACACTACAAAATTAACTCAAGGGCGAGAGAGGCAGCCCATCCATTCATTGTGAGATTCACTCAAGCTGCAGATTGCGGTTTCTCTCTAGAGAAATGGCAGAGAGAACGGGGTCACAGAGGGTCAGCTCACACACCTCCTGGCTATGGAGAGGTACGGAAACCAGGAGCCCAGTGTCAGCAGGAGGAAAAACAGAGGAAGAGCTTGAAAAACAGGATGAGACACGTTTGTGCTTAAGGTGAAAAAAATGCATTGTCCTTAGATTGTTCTCTAGGAAAAGATGTCAGTGGTATTGCTTAACATGCTGAATCTATTAGACTATTTTGGGTTGATTGTTGAAGAAATTTAAAAGCTATTGATTATGCCCTCCAGGTACTCAATAAAGACTCTAAAGTGTCTGTGAAACTCCTTATTGAAGGAGACAGTCTGCTCGGACAGGAAGTCCAGAGGTGAAATGGATCCACCGTAACAAAAAGGCTTATGGCCGGGCAAATTTTTGTACCTCTTCATGTCTTCATCTATTTGTATCCATCTCTTCAAAACTCACTCACACTCTGAGTGTCTGGGGTTGTCATGAACATCTAGGATCATCTTCGAGTGATGGGCCTTTCTGGCCTTCCACACATCCCTCAGATCCTCCGTTACGCCTACAAAACTTCCTGGTCCCTTGACAGTAAGAGGGCCAGAGTGGGCCCATCTATCAGTGCAGCCTCGACTTTGATCACACTTCAAACCTGAGGCCGACTGCGGGGGATTAAAACAACCCCACTTCGCTTTTGAAGTGCCATTCAGTGGCTCAGATGGCAGAGAAGGGGAATTAATGTTGTGCGTGTCCTTTCCTTCACAAAGTCTCCTTTAACAGCTCCCTGAAGATCTCCAACCTCAATCTTCTTTCTTAACCAACTAGCAAAACAGGTATGGCAAGTGCACAGCACAGTTGGGCAAGAAACCAAAGTAATCGCATTTGATGAGTCATTAGGAGTAACATTTTCAGTCAAGTCCAAGGTTAAAGAGAGTTCACCCAACAATGACAATTCTGTCATCATTTACTCACCCCATGTGATATTTTTAAGTAGTGCTGGGCGGTATACCTGTTCATACAGAATACCAGTGTTTATTTTTCTTATGATATCAATTTTTAAAAATACCACAATACCGGTGTCATTCATTTGGGAGGGGTCTCTTTTCACTATTGCATTGTGGCGAGGACACAGCTGTATGTGTTACTAAGCGTGAAAGTTCTGAAGCTGTAGAACTAGTAGAACGTGATGACACAGAAGAACTCATCCACAATATCCACCGCCCGCTGCCATCAGCTCCCGCATCTCACAAACACGAGCGCGGCTTTTTTCCATAGAATATACAAACTGACAAACCTAGCGACATTTTTGGATAAACCTTAGCTTAGCTTAGCTATGGTTCAGTTGGAAGATGTCGCCAGTACTGCCCCGCGAGCGCGAGGTCTGACTCAGTGTTGCCTCTCTCTGCGTCTGTTCTGTGCAGTGAGCAGCAGAGAAGCACCGCATTCAGCTGGCCGTACCGCAGCAGACTCATCAGTAAATGAGTACAAAACAGCGTTTCCAAGCACCTGCTGCTAACTGACTGTTTGGAATTATAAATATGAGCATTATAGTTCATCTGTTAATATTATGCACTTTCTTTGTTGTTGTTTTTTTAGTTTGTCACTCAGACGCAGGCAGTGCACTGTATCAGACAAAAAAGTAATAGTCAAAACCACCGCATAGCCGCTCTTTAGTGTAACGTTAGATGCATGTTGATTTTATCAGATGATGTCACGATTATAAATGAGTGACTCCTGGTTAACATGCATTAAGGAGTCGTGTTTAGTCACTATTTAGTGTGGAATTTTTCTACAATATTCGCTCATCATGACAGTAAAATAGGGCATTCTTCTAAGTCAATCTACTGCAGTTTTTACTCTCTCAGTCAGTAGAAAATGTGGTTAACACCCAATCATGCATGAAAAAAATAATAATACCGTCATATACCGTGAAACCGGTATAATTTAGAAAAATACAGTGATATAAATTTTTGGTCATACCGCCCAGCACTATTTTTAAGAATAGAGGAAAACTTAAGAATAGACTATGCCTTTAATAGTTCAAGCAAATCTTTAACATGGCTGACATGGTAGGTTATATGACATCTGTAGTTCAGGAATGTTTGAAGTGACACCGATTAAAATATACAACCTAATTTTTAAATGAACTTTTCAGTAGTCTCAGAGCTAACTGAACGTCACTGATAAAGGTTTGTGTATCTGCCATGACAGCTTTGGCAAAACTGAGCCGCACCCACTATCAGTCCTTGGTGCACACCAGAAACTCTACAGATGGTATTCGGACAATTAACAGCTTTTGTTGGGTAAGGGAGCAACAGGAAGACAGTGAACGTTCCTCTATCTGTATAATGTCCACCCCACTCCCTGAACCGTATCTCTTGATAGCACACTTTCAACCTACATAACCGTACAGCAACATTATGAAGTAAAACTTTTACAATCTAACTGTGGATCTTAAAATAACTTAGACTTTCTTCTTATATAACTTTTTGCAGTGCAACAGATTCTGATGAGCAATGCTGGACTGGACTGGTGGTTGAGGATAACGTACAGTGGAGCGATACAATCCAGATAAGGTATTGTTCCTCTCTTCCCAAGAACTTAACCATGCATAAAGTTGCTGCCCAAATAACCAAGTCAACAGTGAGTGCATTGTTACCACTTACTCTTCAAGACATTCTGTCCTATGACAACCCTAGCTATTTACCCTTTCTACTGCAAGTACAATATATACTGTATACTTTTACATTAATTATGGCTCATCCAGTGAAATTATAAATGTATTACTTTTTTAATGTCTTCTATTTGTAACTAAGGAGTTATTTAATTCAAATAAAATAAAATAAATAAATCACAAAATAATCAGATTAAATTATGTAGCTTTAACTTTTTAAATACTAAATTTATAACTAGGCATTATTATATGGTTGTGTAAAATGCTAAATATTTTTGGGTTCAATTTCAATAATATTTTGGTCATACCACCCACCAGTCAAATTTTACAAAGGGTCAAGAGCAGGGTAGCTTAAACGGCAGAGCTGGGCCACCCGACTCAATGTCAGGGCCAGGTGCAACAGGTGGCCATGGGTGGGTGGCCAGACACATCCAGGGTTTGGGATCATTGCACAGACGACTGAATAGGGATCATTAACTCTAGGAAACCTCCCCTCACAATGGCCTCCCCATATTCTCAAGTCTCTAGCGTGGCCTCCACTTGGTGGTCTTGTTGCCAACATTTTGAACAGGATATTAGCCTATACCACCAGGTGCAATAATGTGATTATGTATGGACCATTAAAACAGGACTAGTTTGCCAGGAAAAGTAAAACAAAACAGAGCATTGGGACTTAACACATACACAATGACACTTATGAACACAGAACAAAAATAAGTCTTATCAAAATTACTTACAGTGGCAGCATAAGTTTGAAAGAATGTCACAATATTCGCTGTTTATTAAAGTATTCCTGCTAAACAAATGTCAGATTAAACCATGCCTTGTCAATAAAGTAAAAATCATAATTTAAAAAATTAATAAATAAGTTTAAAAAAAAAATTAAACATTGTATAATACAAATGGGGTTTTTTTATATTAGAAGTTTTAAAATAAAAGATTTGACAATTTTATATTAATAACATTTCTTTTAAAATTAATAATCAACATTCAAAGGATGGGGAATTAATATGAAAAAGCATAACATTAAAAATCTTATTTCGTCTTTAAATACCACTCATTAAAATTAGTTTTTTTTCCATAACACAGACTATAGAAGAGACTTGCTTATCTAAACAGTTCCACTATATACACACAGATAAAATATTTCTCATTGTAGGCCTAAACGTAATTCAAGTTAATTTGTCAGTTGCTTATGAGTCCAAGTTTAGTCTGAATTTAGGTGTGACTCAAGTCTGACTTTTGGACCCAAAGCGTCAACCCAAATGTATGCAAAGTAGGTATGAATTAAGCTACATTTACTAGCAACTAGTTGTAAGCCAAGGGGGCAGTCGTGGCCTAATGGTTAGAGAGTCGGACTCGTAACTCAAAGGTTGCGAGTTTGAGTCTCAGGTCCGGCAGGAATTGTAGGTGGGGGGAGTGAATGTACAGCACTCTCTTCCACCTTCAATACCACGACTGAGGTGAGACCCTTGAGCAAGGCACCGAACCCCCAACTGCTTCCCGGGCGCCGCAACATAAATGGCCGCCCACTGCTCCGGGTGTGTGTTCACTGCTGTGTGTGTGCACTTAGGATGGGTTAAATGCAGAGCACAAATTCCGAGTATGGGTAACCATACTTGGCCACATGTCACTTTCACTTTTACTTTTCAAGCATGTAGTAGTAGGCTAATACTCAAAATAAGACAGGGTTGATTGTTTATAGCATAGAAAGACCAAGAAGAAAGTCCAATTTCAGAGTTCAGGTTGAGTTGGTCTGAAAAAGAGGTCAGAGCAAACTGACATTGGCTATTTTTAACATCAGTGAACAGAGTGTGTCGTGATGTGAGCACAACCAGGAAACATTACCATAAGCATAACAGACAAGACAACCATGGCTTCTCTCCAAACAACTGTTCCCAAGAGCAGATGAGTGGGTCTAGCTGGGCCATTGTTACAAACTCGCCTCTCAAAGCACATCGACACCCCCCAGCACACCCCTCCAAAATACACACATACACGCTCTCTCTCTGCCACCTCCGCTGTAGGCTGAGGGTCCCTCACGTCTCATGCGCGCAGCCTCCCCCACCATCCAACTCCATCCTGCAGGGTGACATTCCCGCTGGAGCCCCCATCGCTGCCACCCCCACCTACTCAACTGTCTGCGGGGAGAGAACTGCAATCCCCAATGACACACTAAACATCAGATTTCCCATCGTGCTCTTACGAGCTCCCAGCAGGTTCTTGCATCATGCTGCCACGAGCAAAAAAAACAGCACGTCGCTCTGAGGAACACCTGACAGTCACACTCTAAGCGGGTTAACACACAACCCGACAAACTAGGATCACAATGGGGGCTTCGATTTCATCCCAGACGAAACACAAACAAGCAACAGCGTGTGGAGCAGCAGCCTCAAACTGGAGACAGACACTGGGAGCCATGGGGCGCTTCAACAATGGAGCTGCCTGAAACAAACACCACAGAGTACAAACCCCTCCACCCGTACCCCATGTGGAACCATCTGATACATTTACTTCTGCCCTCGCCTGTCAATCAGAGGTGGGGGAGGGGAGTTGGTGATCACAATGTGGATGGATACGGTGGTTAAGGCAGAAGTGTTGTGCACATATGATGGATTCACTGTTGCATGAGGTCATTATTTAGCACACGAAGAATGCAAAGTTAATGCAAAACTTGACGCCATGATGCTAGGTGGTTGTTATGCAGTTGCCAAGGTGTTATGAGCGGTTTAAGGCCCCATTGTTGGAATCAGAGATGCTGATAAATCTGTCTAGTATTTCAGAAAATAAAGATGTTAGCAGAAGTTTGGAGTCATAAGATTGTCATTTGTTTGATCAAAAATACATTAAAACAGTAATATTGTAAAATATTAAAATGTTAAAAAAAACTATTTTAATTCACTTTAAAATGTAATTTATTCCTGTGATGGCCAGGCTGAATTTACAGCATCATTACTCCAGTCTTCAGTGTCACATGATCCTTCAAAAATCACTCTAATATAATGATGTGCTGCTCAAGACACATTTCTATGAATGATGAAAAATTCACATTTTTCATATTCATATTTTTAAAGGATTCTTTGATGAATACAAAGCATTAATGAACACCTTTTAATTGTAAAGGAAATCTCAACATTATAAATGTTTTACCGACACTATAAAAATTTAATGTGTCCTAACTGAATAAAAGTATTACTTTTTTATTCCTTGACTTCAAAACTTTTGAACAACTGATCACAATGGCAAAAATCTTAAGTCTGAAGACTTACAGATATCATTCATTTACATTTAGTCATTTAGCAGACGCTTTTATCCAAAGCGACTTACAAATGAGGACATTAGAAGCAATCAAAACCAACAAAAGAGCAACAACATGCAAGTGCTATTACAAGTCTTTTTTTTTTATAAAGAAAACGAGTAGATAGAATATATAAAAAAGAAACCTAGTGTTTTTTTATTTTATTTATTTATTTATTTTATAAGAAACAAGTAGATAGAATAGGGGGAAAAAAGCTAGTGTTAGTTTTACAAGAAAAGCTAGCAGTTAGAGAATAAATATACAATTTATAGAGGGTCAAATGTGTGTTTGTTTTTTAAAATAAAAAGAAGACAGATCAAATAAAATTAGAACAGAGTGCTAGAGTTAGAGGGTCAAATAAAGATCATTATCACAAATGATAATGACAAAAGACCACAAATCATTCACATTGCAAACAGTGCGGGACAAGAAGGTGTCTTGGCAAACTAATTAACAGTGATACAGTTAAGAATGCTTGAAAGTCTTCTCATCTGGTTGACTGGAGTAGATTGTTTAAAACATCCAGAATGAAGGTGGGTGAGAGCGGCCCTTTTCAAGCCACAGCATCTGGGGTCTGAAACAAGGCCTGATGACCCATCAGTTATTGATGGTGCAAATCCCACAGCCAGAGCTCACTTCCTCCTCCTCAAAACCACAGGAGCTCTACTGAGGATGAGCCCTCGGCTCACACATCAAAGCTGCTAATTCAACACAGGCTTCACACATGCACGCGCATACACGCTCACGGCCATCCTTCTCAATCGGCACCCGGTGTTGGAGCAAAACGAGAGCGCACTACAGATCCTCCTGACACAAATCCATTTTCCTCATCTTAATCCATCTGCTTTTCAAAACAAGAGCTGTTGTCGGCTCCCGCTCCGCCAGGCCCCATTGAGATTAAATCTCCCTTTACAATCAAGCACCGCGAGGCCCTAAAGAAAAGGTGCCCCAGACGAACACCAGCACCCAGTTACGACCATCTCGGCTCTCCGGGGGGAGAGGCAAAGAAAGCCACCATCTGTGATTTAGTCATGCTCATGCCAGGGCCAATGATGGAGCAGCAGTGTGCGAGGAGGAACGTGAATGAGGCTCTATTCAACATTGGCAGAACACACAACCCCAAGTTGGGTGGAGGAAAGAGCATAAGGGGGCACTTGTACCCAGAGCTGAAGGTGAGATGAGGAAGATGAAAGGGAGGGAGTCTGTTATAATCCACTGAGAAGACACTGAGAAAATTCTGCCATGTAAAGATCATGGATGAGACAAACAGTTGTCAGCGAACATGTGGAAGAGCTACGTCAGAGCTTGACAAAGGCTTAATGAGATCTTGCACAATGGCCTATGTGATCTCTGACAGAGACAAGCGTTAATTAGTCTGAATTATAAACTCGCTCGGTCACAGATTCTCATTAGAAAAGACAGAGAAACAACTAGCAAACCTGTGCAAAATGAGTCCAGCCACAAGAGGATCAAATGAAAAGTCAATTACAAGGATGACTGCATCAAACCCTGTAAAAATGTAATCCTTGCAAATCTTCAACAACAAAAAATATAATGAATAATAGACATGGATTACCATTACCAACTCTATATAAAAAACTGTAACTTTGTGAGATATAAAGTTGCAATTACAAGAACTTGCAACTTTATATCTAATGTGACTTTATAATTAAAGAGTGTGACTCTCATAATTGAGCCTTTTTTACACAAAGTGGCTTTGTTTCTTGTAATTAAAACTTTGTCTTTATCACTATTTCCTTAAAATATGACTACTTATTAGTTGCGACTATTTCATTTACCCAGATGTTTGGTGTCAGTAAGATTGTTTAGTTTGAAGAAATTAATACTTTCATTCAAAGAAACATTAAAATGATAAATGAAGACATAACATTACAAAATATTTTTATTTCAAATAAATGCTGCTTTATCTTTCAGTTTCAAAGAATTTTGGAGAAAAATTGTTTAAAAAAAAAAAAAAATTCAGCACAACAGTTTTCAACATTGATGAATGATGATAACGTTAAAATGTTTATTGAGCAGCAAATCAGCATATTAGACTGATTTCTGAAGGATCACGTGACACTGAAGACTGGAGAAATTATGCAGAAAATTCACCTTTGCATTAACGGAATTTTAAATCGTAATATGTAACATTTTATTTTATTTAATTTTTTACTGTATTTCTGATCAAATAAAATTCTTACCAATCCCAAACTTTTGAAAAGTAGTGCAAAAATGTCAACAAAAAAAGTCGACAAACTGGCATCTGGTTTAGGAGAAATGGAAATGGCTGCAAATCTACTAAAAGGATCGAATGATCGCAACCACAGTCAATTCTTACACAATTGAAGAGTGCTTGTGATGTTGGTTCCCTAAAATGAGAAATTTGAGTAATCAGCTCAATGCGCTTGTCTTTCTCCAGCTCCCCACATTTCTGACTTGCCCACCAAATATAATCAATTCAAAAAATAAATTAAGTCCCGATCTTTTGCAGAGGCAAACACTTGGAACAAATGCTCACAGATCAATTATCCACCCACTCTCTAGACACCATCAAACTGATAATGAAGACATATGAAAACAGACAAGCAACAAAACACCAACTCTCATCCTCTGTGTAGAGTCGGCTGGCTCTGTCCTCTGGCTGTGTTTGTGTATGAGGGGTGAGGGGGGACATCCTGAAGGACTCGGCCTCCCTCAGCTCTGAGGCGGTGGGATTTCAGGGCTCGTTTCACAGCCACACTGCCAGGAAATCAAGCGTGCTTCACACAGACAAAGAGCACGGAGAGAGCCCAAGCGAATAAGGCCTCTTCCTGCCGAGCCCTTCTCTCATCTAGGGCAGAGATATGAAGCGCGACTGTGAAGTGTAACCAAGGAACAATGTGCAAGGAGCCGTTTTGTCAGCTTGCCAAGAAGAATCTCCATTGTCGGCCCCCGGAACAGATCCTGAGAAGAAAAGGAGCTGGCCAACACCTTAAACTTCACACTGGATCATTGCCTTTGTAATATCCACGGTGTTCGACACACAAAGCTTGTGACACTCATCAGCAAATTCAATCTTTCAGTGGTTTTCAGCCTTATTGTGGCAAAATAAAGCAAGATTATTTAATAAAACAAGATTTTTGACTTTGCTTTTCCCTGTTTATAATTATTATAAAATGTTCAGAAGTCAAAGTTTGATTGAAGTGACAAACAAATATTCAACAGGTGAGATTGTTAAGAGGTACATGACAAATCAGGTGAATGAAAAAAAAAAAATCAATGTGCAAAGTAAATCTGTTCAAACAGCCAGTCATACCGCCACCTTATAGGGTAGGCTTTCTCCTACGTAAAAGACATTGTATATCCTCTTACAACTGGATTTGCAATCTATTTACCGAACTATCCACCTGCTTTTTTTAGACATGGCCCTGGATAAGATTAACAAGGGTTGAAAACCAACAGGTGAGGTAAATGAAAATATCAGCTAAGCCGATGCATCACCAAATCATCTTTGAACGAGTTGCTGGGAAATCTGCTTTGATTACATTCCCATCAACTTGTGTTGACTGGCTCACGCAAATGAGATGACAAAGTTTGACAGTCATCCAAAGACACAAAGTGGATGCAAGAAAAAAAGTTAAATTCAACATTTTTGCACTTGCAACTCAAGAATTTACAATGACAAAACATGTTCAACCTTCTGCGGTAATGCAAAGACAACAGAATCCTTACCGTGTTCAACAGCCACTCCAACACTAATAAGCATTGGGACAATTGAGATTATAATAGAGGACTGGCGCAATGTGAGGGATGACTTGAAAAACGTCTCAATCACAAGATTAAAGCAAACGATTGGATTATTCACAGTCCCATTCACGCACGGCTGCGAAGTTACCAGGATACTGAAGTGGGACTGAGAGCTTTTGTGCTGAATGACCTTGGACACCTACACTGAATGCAATTAGGATGCAAGGATGAATCGCGAAACGGTCAATGACTTGCGCCTGACACAGACTCCCACCCTCTGAATGTAAATCCTTTGACACTGCATTGACACACGCTGCCTGTAATCTGCGATCACTGCATTAAATAAGATTACCAAACTGTGCACATAGTAAACTTATGCAGGAAGATGGATGTTGCAAAAAAAAAAAAAATCAAACATGACCCAAAAAAATAAAAAAATCAAACATGACCCAAAACAATCATCCAATATAACAATTAGAAACCGATAATTGGCTAGGTGTTTTTTTATTTATTTTTTTTTTACAATAATCTACTGATCATCATTCGTCTCTGAAATATAGCACCTACAGGCAAAGCAACTTATTTAAAAGTACTGTTTGAATAATTTATAGCAATTTATTCTTAAACAAGAAACGTTATTACATAATTCTGGATAAAATAAATTAATCTTTATAATTAACATCAGCAGCCGCATAATTCAATTATTATTATTATTATTAAACACTAATAATTGGTGTTGTTATAATAATAATAAAAATAAAAATAAAAACAAATAAAAAAACAATTAAAATTCATTTCTGCATAACAGACACTTATAACAATCTCTCATAAAATAATCTGCCATAAACAGGGCAGTATCTGTTGATCTCTAGTGTGCAATTCCTAATTGATCACGCCAGTTAACTTTTTTTCTGGAAGTATCACGCGGTGATCAGCACCTCCAATCCCTCCTGCAATAACAAAGCCAGAGACCAGCACGTTTCACACATGTGGGGGTCGAGATGGACCGAGTTTACTGACGCCTGTGACAAATTCCCTGTTGTTTCCAAATGTAAGTTAAGGGGGAGATGTTAAAAATGAGGTGTCAATGTAAAAACGACTCAATTTAAAGGTTTCTGGCTTACATTCACATCGGTAGGTCAACTTGAGACTAATTTTACAGCATCATTGTAAAGTGACTAAATCAATAACACAAAACAAAACAAAACAGACAGACTGTATGGAACAACGACCAATTCGAACAACACATGAACTTGGCTTGTTTTTATAACAAAGGACCATGCTTAAACCACACAGCACGACAAAACAAGTCCAGGTGATCCAGTTAATCAAGTCACTAGAAAGTTTGAGTCAGTCTTATTCGACGCCACTTGCGGCGTGAATCTCAAAATGAAAGAATGAAAACAGGTCTTACAAGAATGAACACACGACTTTAAACCCTTAAAGTTAATGCTAAAATACGAACAGGCCGTTTATATGATCAATTTGTTGAATTTCAACGAGGCGAAATAAAGTCTAGCCTACAATATATAACTTGGTTAACCCAACTCAGTCACGCAGTTTATAAACAAAGACAAAACCAAACACTACTAACCACATACAAAACAAGTTTTGTCTTTAATAAAATCTGATTTTGAAGTAAAAAAGAATCACAAACACAACAGCCAGCACGTCCAGTGTTTTGGGTAACTTAGACGTCTGGCTGGACGGTTTAGTTCTGTTATTATATAAACCAACGCTAAATAACTGACTTTATCTGTAGCACTATCAGAGAATTGCGTTGGCGTACAATTACTAACGTTAACTCACTAAATGCGTGAGTGTTTAAAGCAACAAACATAAAGTCATGTGGCTGGGAAATGAGGCCAAGTTGAGTTTGTTTTGTTTAGTTTCGTTTTAATGAACCTGGCGGAAAGGAAACGGAGGCATAAATGCGTACAGGTATAATTTACCTCGATTTCAAAGTCTGGTAAATTGAACGCCGTCCTGAAGAGAGAGCAGAAGTGCGCTATGGCGGGGACTTCCCACCAAGACTGGATCTCCTCCACAGAAGTTACACATCCCTGGGACATTTTTCTGTTATCCAACGAGTGTCTCGCATTAAAAAGTGTGGCTTAGACGATTCCGTCCGGCGTGTTCCTCACATAGGACTTGTTTAACTGAACAGTAAAACTTGTTGTCCTTGCGATGCAGTAGCCATTGCGACCCGTAGAGTCGTACAATCTGTTTCAATCCGCATTTCACAGGAGGAGAACAGATGGGCTGGGCGCTACCATCTGCCACGGGGAGAGGGGTTTACGCGCACCAAAACAAATAAAATATCAAAACAAATCAAACTAAACCTTTGTGATATCTGTTGTTTGCAATATTATCCACTTTTAAGAACTAGCTGACCTGATCGAGTCACAGTGAGAGAAAAACTATCGTACTGAGTCAGTTTTGCGGTCAGGTGTGTAACCTTCTTTTGAAGTGGTATGTTAATTTAAAGGGAATGAACACATTTGAATTTCGTTGAAAGGGAAGTTGCTCTGTTGTTATTATTTGGAGAATCCTCGCGATTGATCTAGATGTGAACGACAGATAGGATGAAAATACATTACACTGACATTTTGTGTTTAATTAGTGGTTTTTCTGTCATAAAATATTTGTTTGATTAAACGTTTAATTGAAGTAGCATTAAAATAAGAAATGAAGTCGTTTATTGGCTCTGTTGTGGCTGTTGTTTGATATCCACAAAAGTCGATTAGCACTGTAATTTACTGCGCTAGAGTTGTTTTTAAACAGTGTTGTTGGCATAGTGATTATAAAAATAAAGTGACATAAGACCTGAGATCGAATTATTATTTTTTAAACATCAGAGTTTTTATGACTAGTACCATTTGACTAATCGTAATGATTTTAATAACAAATTGGTGTTCAATATAAGGATCCAGCGCCCCCTGTTGACACGTATCGCACACTGTCGGTGTGCCTATCTATCTATCTATCTATCTATCTATCTATCTATCTATCTATCTATCTATCTATCTATCTATCTGTCTGTCTGTCTGTCTGTCTGTCTGTCTGTCTGTCTCTCTGTCTGTCTGTCTGTTAATCATTTTTGTTAAATCATTTGTTAATATATCATAAGATTTACTTTCTATTTTTCAGTTTACAAGAACTTCATATGAATAATTGAAAAATGTTGTTCCCAAACAGTAGCATATGCACAGATTATTATTTGTTGTGGTGAATAATAATGATTTTTCATTTTATAAAAAAAAAAAGACTATACTATTTTTTATGTGAATTATGACATTTTGGCAATTTATTTTCATTATGATCATCAATAATTATTTGGTAGCCACAACTGTCCAGTGGATGTAGCAGATATGGATGAAGTGTATATTAATATGTGAAACTTTAAAAGCATAATTTTAAAATGTATTTGTAATATAATAATGTTAATGTGGTTCTTTTTTTGTAATTTGAGATGAAGTTGTGTAATGCAATGTGCATGCTTGTGTTTGTATGTATATGTGTGAATGTGTGTCAAGTTTCATTAGTGGAAAGCTGTTCATTCCCTGTCTATGTCACTGGGAGTCGCCACAAGAGGGAGGGACTTAAGCATAGAGGGACAATGCTTGTGTTTGTGCAACGGCCCCTGAGTGGCGGCTGGCTCTGTCGGATCTCTTGTGCCTGACTACGGCTGCTGCACACATTGTCAGCGTGCAGAGGGGGAAGTGGACGGCTTGATCCGACCGGTCAATGCACTGACAGAGGTAAGAACATGATAATCATTCTCTCAAACTTGTGAACTGGTCAAATATGCAGGCTTGCGTGAGGGGGGATCTGTTTGGGGTAGTTGTAAAAAGTCTTAGAGAGGGAGTGCTTTAGGATGAGGAGGGGGGCCAGATCTCAGTTGTCTGTGTTTTGGCAGTGGAGGGGTATGAATAGAGCAGGGTTGAAAGAAAGCAGTGCTGAAGAGAAAGGCATGCTCAGAATGCCACTGGGCTCCAGAAAAGACAGAGCGAGAGGAAGAGAGAGGGACAGAGAAAAGGGAGGATGTGAGTATGCCGGAGAAAAAGAGAGAATGGTACCCCAAATGAGGTGAGAGTTAATGGAACCATACACGAGAGTAAGGTTATGAGAGGGGGACTTTAGGGCAAGTGAGGGAAAAGAGAAAGAAAGAAAAAGAATGACACAATGAGAAAGTATAAAGAAATCCTGCAATTATCCCTGCAGTAATGAGTAGCTGACAAAATTTCAAGTGGCTTCAGTGGTTTGACTTCCATTCAAAACTATTTTAAACTTCAAATTCTTTTCTGTAATTGTTATGTTTGCAGTTTGACACCTTATTAATTGTGAGAATATTTAAATGATTAAATATTGTAACTTTACAATAAGGCTCCATTTACTTACGTTAATATTATTTAACATGAACTAACAATCAAAATACTTATACAGCATTTAATCATTTTAGTCAATGTTAATAGTAACATAGTACATTATTAAAATCAAAAGTTGTGTATGTTAGTATAATTTAATGGAACCAAGACAACATGAACATGATTATTTATTATCTAATGTTAACAGAGATAATAATAAATCAAATCAAAATAATGAATACTGTAAAAAATGTATCCAATTTACTGTTCATTGTTAGTTAACGTTCGTCAATGCAGTAACCAACATTAACTACTAGAAGCTTTTATAAAAAATTACAGGAAGATATAGAGATTTCCTTTCCTTTACTACTCAAATAAAGTTTACAATACTTTACATTCATCTACTCTAGAAAACTAAAAACACTGATATACTGGCATAAGATTTTCTATAAGATGTCTATATTTGCATCTTCTTACAAACGTAGTTGATACTGTGTTGAAGAACAGGAAATCATGTTGATAAGCCCCTCACCTGTTAGCTCTCTTCTCTAGATTAATTCAAGAGGTCACAACCTCATTAGCAGCAAGATTAGAGAGACTTTAGGAAGGAGGATGTTCTCTGTTTGTGCACCATAGAAAAGCACTATTCAGAAAGTAAAATCAGTGATTGTGCAACCAATGGAAAGCCTATTTTTATTGCAGAAATATTGTGTGTTATTCTAAAAAGTCATTCTGGAATCACAGATATCCTGAATTGTATTTCTCTTTTGTCTTGGTTAACAGCAAGTTCCAAGGTGATTTATTTTGACCAAAGAGTGGCTGTTCATCCTAAAAGGAAAGGTGTGAAGGTGTGAAGGCTGGCCGGGTGGGTCGTGGACGGTTTGTGCTGACACTTTTGCAGCAGAGAGAGAAGAATTGGAGGAAATCAGTTAAAGTGTGGCCAAAATGGCCGAGAAGAAAGTGAGGTAAATTTTCCACTTCCTCTGATGTCGGATATACCATCTGAGAATCTAAGCCGTTATATTGACCTGTTTTTGTGTGTGGTTTTTGTCCTGCATGTGCATGTTTGTTTCCTGGTGTTCACAGCCTCCCTGCTAAGCTGATTAATGGGGGTGTGGCTGGACTGGTGGGCGTGACCTGCGTGTTTCCCATTGATCTGGCCAAGACCCGCCTCCAAAACCAGCAGGGTGCTCGCGTTTATAGTGGAATGTGAGTTCAACATCTTTATGAGGTCCAATAACTATGTTGCATTGCGTATCCCCCACTTTGTTTTGGGGTCTTTTGATTTGATTGTTACACTTTAAAAATAAAGGTTCTCAATTGGAATCTGTGGTTGCATTAAGATCCTTTTTAACATTCGTGGAACCTTTGAATTGCACAAAAAGTTCTTATGGCCCTGTGTATACTTATTTTTGAAAAACATTTCTGAATCTAAAGAACAACTGCTTATGGTTTCACTGAAATAAAGTGAATTGCAAACGCAGCACGTGTTAGTGATTTACTCTGGGCGGAGGACTTTTGTTTGGATTTTACTGAATGACTCAGAAGATGCAAAACAACTTGAGTCGCATGCTTTTGCATCTTTGATCTGTTCACGCTCCCAAATGTTTTTTCATCCCTTTTTAAGTAGCTTGCTCTAAGATATCTTTATGCATGTGTGATACCACTGAGATGAAGAGAAGTACTCTTTGTAGTGATGGTGCGTAAAGAGCCCTTGTCTTCTTTGTACACTTATGTAACAAGCGAAATACCCAAGTGGTTTGTGGGCAAGAGACAGGCTGCTATGTTTTAAGCTCTTTCTTCCGCACATTACTCACCCTTCTAAGAATTCTTTGTAAATGTCTAATTTGGCTGTTCATTATACACAGACATAGAGAACATTTTGGTTTGGGAGTTTAAGAGAATTTATTTCTAGTTGTTACCAAACATTAATAAGAAATACAACTTTACAATGCATTTGTTAGGGGTAGTTTATAATAAATTGTAAATTTCATTACATTTCAATTAGCATATTTCACAACCAGATTGGAGTATTTAATTAATCATGTTGAACATTTCTGTCTTGTTATGAAGGCTGGACTGTTTGGCAAAGACGATCAAAGTGGAGGGCTACTTTGGCATGTACCGAGGTATGAACTTTCTTTTCTTGTCTAGTGCTGACTCAAAATTGAGGACAGTGTTATTTCAAATATTAAAAGTTTTAATTGTTTACATGTTCTGGGATATGTTGCTTATGTTTATGTTCTCAGAATTTCACTTTACGGTGTTTCTCTTAGGTGCAGCCGTGAATCTGACACTGGTCACTCCAGAGAAAGCCATTAAACTGGCTGCCAATGATGTCTTCAGACAGAAGCTCTCCAAAGATGGGTAACCACCACGATTATTATTATCATTTTAACCATTTATAAAAGCAAGCGTCTCATTACAGTTTAAACATAAAGAAAAAAATTCTGCAGCACTAGCGGAGTTGAAAAAATAATGACTGATTCTTTTTTCAATTTATAACAAAACTCTGAAATACAAAAGAAAAGAGAGAAAAGAAAAGGGGAAAACAAAACTAAATAAATAAAGAAAGAATTGAACATACAGGTCACCAGAGGCATCACAACAGTTCTTACGTCCTTCTTATACAGTTATTTTTATGATAGGGGTTACTCTCCCAATAGTTCCCCCCTCCACCCATACACACAATAATGACTGTTTCAAACAGGTTTCCGCAACATTCCCACATATGATATTTGTCTAAAAAAGCTATATTGATTTAAACCTCACAGTTAGTTGAAAGCAGTATGTGTTTGTTCTACTAAAAGTATTGGTTAATTCATTTGTGAATCGGACCGCACTAGTTTCTGATTCACTGAAAAGAATGGTCACATTGGAATCAAAGGAATAATACACCTAAAAATGAACATTCTGTCATCATTTACTTACTTTCATGTTGTTCTAAACCTGTATGACTTTCATTTTACTGTAGAACACAATGGCTCTGGTTGTACTGTATGTTTTTGATTCACTACAACGAGTCAGCTCATTAGAGTCATTGTTTAGGAATCGGACCGCTCTGGTTGTGCTGTATATTACTGATTCACTAAAATGAATCAGCTCATTAGAGTCATTGTTCAGGAATCGGACCGCTCTGGTTCTGCTGTATGTTACTGATTCACTAAAATGAATCAGCTCATTAGAGTCATTGTTTAGGAATCAGACCGCTCTGGTTGTGCTGTATGTTACTGATTCACTAAAATGAATCAGCTCATTAGAGTCATTGTTTAGGAATCAGACCACTCTGGTTCTGCTGTATGTTTGTGCTGTATGTTACTGATTCACTAAAATGAATCAGCTCATTAGAGTCATTGTTTAGAATCGGACCGCTCTGGTTGTGTTGTATGTTACTGATTCACTAAAATGAATCAGCTCATTAGAGTCATTGTTTAGGAATCGGACCGCTCTGGTTCTGCTGTATGTTACTGATTCACTAAAATAAATCAGCTCATTAGAGTCATTGTTTAGGAATCGGACCGCTCTGGTTGTGCTGTATGTTACTGATTCACTAAAATGAATCAGCTCATTAGAGTCATTGTTTAGGAATCGGACCGCTCTGGTTGTGCTGTATGTTACTGATTCACTAAAATGAATCAGCTCATTAGAGTCATTGTTTAGGAATCGGACCGCTCTGGTTCTGTTGTATGTTACTGATTCACTAAAATGAATCAGCTCATTAGAGTCATTGTTTAGGAATCGGACCGCTCTGGTTGTGTATGTTACTGATTCACTAAAATGAATCAGCTCATTAGAGTCATTGTTTAGGAATCGGACCGCTCTGGTTCTGCTGTATGTTACTGATTCACTAAAATGAATCAGCTCATTAGAGTCATTGTTTAAAAATCGAACCTCACTGGTTGCACTGTATGTTTCTGATTCACTCAAATAAATTGGCTAATTAGAGTAAATAGTTTGAGACTCGGACTGCGCTGGTTGTGCTGGATGTTTCTTGTGTTTCTGCTGAAAAGAACTGGCTCGGTAGAGTCTGTGGATTCAGCAGCGGTGTTAGGAAAACAGTGCAGGCGACTGTTTTTATCATGGTTCTTAACAAAGAACCTATTAGACAACATTATCTGTAAGCTATTCCATAGAGGCATTTAGGTCACCAGCTGACTAATCTAAGCAATTATTTCTTTGGTAAATGCAATAATGATCATGCTCTCATCTGCCCCATCTGTCATTGTATCTATCACCCACAGAAAATTAGCTCTGTGGGGGGAAATCCTTGCGGGCTGTGGAGCCGGAACCTGTCAGGTGGTAGTCACCACCCCCATGGAAATGCTAAAAATACAACTACAGGATGCTGGAAGGTTGGGTAAGTGTGTTTATTATTCTCCCGTGAGTGTCATCCAAGTTATGTAGGTCTCTATCTTAGGATGCCTTACTAAGTACAAAGGTTAGCCAGAAATAAGCTGTTTGAGTAGAATGGTGTCCACCGAGCAGCAGCTCCAGTTTTAATTACACTACAAGATACAATATAAAGATGATATTGAAGATATGAGTTGTAACCTCTTCACTTTACTCTTTACAAGCTGCTCAGCGGACTGTCACTGCCTCTGCCTCTGCTTCTGCCGCTGGTCCGACCCCCTCGCTGGTTGCCTCTCGAGCAGCACAGCCAGGCACCAACACCCCTCCTCGACCCTCAGCGACCCGTATTACCCTGGAGCTACTTAAGACCCGAGGACTCAGGGGACTTTATAAGGGAGCAGGTGCTACACTGATGAGGTAACAGACCATCAGCCATATAACCTATAGGAATATGGACTATAAGGAATATTTTTGATGTTTTCAATGAGTACTTCACTTACAAATGAAAATTCTGTCATCATTTACTCCCACAAACTTTGCATGACTTTGTGGAACCTAAAAGGATCGATTTTGAACATATTGGTAATGGAGCTTTCAATGTCAAAGAAAAAAGAGACCAAAAGCACTGTAAAAGTACTTCACAGGACTCGTGTGCTTCTTCTGAAGCAATACAAATAATCATTTAGTCATGAATAGACTATATTTTAAATAGTTATTCATTAAAATCTTTCCCTCTAGTCAGCCTTTATGACTGGTTCACTGAATCGGATAGAATTCAAGAATCGAATCAGTCTGATTTGTACACAAATCGTTCAAATTGGTTTTGTGAACAAGATCAACAAATTAATTGCAAAGATCAAACTCATAAGACAGATCAAAGTCTACATTAAATGGAAGTTGCGATCATCTTGCTTCCCTATATATTTGTATATCCAGGCGAAACCATTCCTTAAATGAGAAAAAAATTATTTAATTTTGTCATTAGGGAACTGATTTAAACGAATTGACAGAATTTTTTAAAATAATGTTGTGCATGGATGAATCATTTATGATTAACACTGCAATATTGCATTAAAATAAAATAAAATAAATAAGAATTGTCCGTTTTGATTTTATGGTGGTCCGTTCACACCAAGAATATTAACTATGAAGTTATCTAGATTAGTGTCTACATCAGTAAACATTAGTCTGTTGCTTTAAATGCTTGAGCTCTTTAAAATTGAGTGGTTCTGATTGGCTGTCTATGTTTTTATTACTTACAAGTTGAAAAAAATAGCTGAAGTGATTCCAGTGACTGTGTGTCATAAACATTATAATTATCATATGGAACTTTATCATTTTAATTATTGTGTGAATAGGCCTTAATTCATGAATCAGACATGCCTACTGAAGAGTTTAATAGAATAACAACTTTGGTTTGTTCATCAAACAAATCTATGGTATGACTTAGGATATAGTGCATGAGTCATATGGACAATTTTTATGAAATTCTGTGGTCTTTTGAGAGCTTAATCATCATACGCTTACATTATATTGTAAAAGAAGCCAAGAAATTCTTTAAAAATGCACCTTTTATGTTCCATAGAAGAAAGAAAGTCATAAAAATTTGGATCACATACCACCCTTATAAATAATGATAGAATCTGCTAACAGCTAACATAGCTTAGTTATTTGACCTAAAGGGATAGTTCACCTTCAGTTGCTGGTCCCCATTGACTTCCATAGTATGGAGACAAAAAACACTATGCAAGTCAATGGGGCCCAACTGAAGGTGAACTATCCCTTTAGGTCAAATAACTGAGCTATGTTAGCCGATCAACTTCTAGATCTTTTGCAAACTTTCAGTGACGTGCTGTCTTAACTAACTTAAGTGATTGCTCTCTCAGCAAACACGCACTGTTTTGTTACAAAAGGATGGATATACGTCACCTGACCTTTCACCTTTAACACCTCCCACACAAATAAACCCACTCACCTACTCCCCTGCAGTCTGTGATGTAATCCCAGCTGAACTGATGTAACCTGCCAGCTGTCAGTTCTGATCTGTTATTCATAGCTTCTAATTAACCGTAGGCGGAATTCTCTTCTTGATGGAATTCTAATCAGAACCCAATCTGTTGTCTCACGTCTGAAGCCTACACTGCCTAAATTATATTTCTACGCTCACACTTCCACATTTTACATTTACAGACTAAAACTAATCAGACACCGCGATCAATCACGACTCATCAATAACGTCCTGCAGCTATGTCTACATTCTATGGCTCTGTGTCTGTTCTCTGTGCAGGGATGTCCCATTCTCCATGATCTACTTCCCGCTGTTCGCCAACCTCAACGCCGTGGGCCGCACTGAGGATCCCCATAGCAACCCCCAGGAGCGGGCCCCCTTCCTGCAGTCTTTCGTGGCTGGCTGCATGGCCGGATCAGTGGCGGCAGTAGCTGTCACTCCCCTGGATGGTGAGATGCAGGCAAGAGAGGAGCAGAGGAACACAGTTTGCTCTCTCTCCTTTGGAAATGTATGCAGATAAATGTCCCATTCAGTTAGTCAGAGCTGTCCAAGCCTGTAAGAATCAGGGCTAATCCTGTTTCAACACTTCTACTGCGCTGCTGAGAAACTCTTGGGTGCTGATAGTCAGTTGTTGCAGTTTTTGTATTGCTTTTATTTATTTATTTAGTTTTATGTATTGTTTTAATATATTTAATGTATGTAATTATATAGTATATCCTATATAATCCTAGTATAATAAATTCAAACTTCCCTACTGCATATATATTTATAGTTCTCATTAGCAGCTAGTAATATTAGAAAAACAAAGTGACGATTGCATTTAATGTTATTTTAATATTATTTACTTAGTAGTGTATTTATTAATATATGTATTTTATATAATATTCTATTTGTGAATATTTAGAGTTTGATTTTATTTTTGTATTTTCAGTTTTCTATTTAATTTAGTTGATGTTAAAGTAGTTTATGTGCTTCATTTTTATTAGTTTATTTTATATTTAGCTTTATTTATTTTTGTATTTTAGTACTTCAACTCAAACATACTTTTTTCAGTTAGTTGCCAAAGCAACATTTCCTATTTTTGTTTGTTTGTTTGTTTATTAGCGAATACTTGTTATTTTATAAGTATTATTAAATATTATTATTTATTTTATGCATTTACCGCATTTAACTACTGCATTTAAGGGAATGCTAAATTTGTCAGTATTCCTCAATATATAAAATATTAACAGATTTTTGTATCTGTCGATGTTGGAAAAAAAAAAGAACTAAACAGATGTAGATGTATCCTTCTGTAGTCATTTGCGCAAGTACTCAAAATATTTTTAACATTTCTCTAAAAAGTACTGATTATTTGTAGTTCTGAAGATTAATCGAACAAATCACTTAAAAAGATCTTTAAGAAATGTGAGCACAAATAATTAATACTAATCAGCTTTTTTGTTTTGTGATGAATTATGAGTACATTTTTACCAAACTGTTCGCTAACTAGGTCACTCCCATCATTTCATAAAGGCACAGAATGTGTCTTTTGTTTCTGAGTGATTAATTAGTGAAGTCTATGTGCTGTGGTAGAATCCTGCTGTGATCTGTAGACTGAAACATTTCATTTGCTTTGAAGAACGTGCAAAGTCTGCTTTCAAGTTCTATTCAGAAAGCGTTTTGTTTATAGCTCGTCTCTACGTCTATTGTATCGTCCGAGAGACAATTCTTTGTCACCTAAAACATCAGTGAAGGGTACAGAAGGAGAAGGATTATGTGGACAGTGGAAACACTGGCAGCTGCTTCAGTGTCTCTGTTTGAAGGTTTGGCAGTACTGTGTGCAACATTACATTGTTTAGAAGCTCATAAATAGAATACAGGAAACCTATCACCCAGTTTTTCATCATTTAATTAGTCCTGTGTATCTTTTTTAAGGGGAGCATACAGCATGGACACAGACACTAATTAAAGTTTATGTGCTTGAAGCAGTATTGGGGAAAGTTACTTTTAAAAGTAATGCATTACAATATTGCGTTACTCCCTAAAAAAGTAACTAATTACGTTACTTAGTTACTTTTTATGGAAAGTAATACGTTACATTACTTTTGCGTCACTTTCACGTTACTTTTTAAATATGAGCAGGGCTTGATTGTTTTTAATACAAGAAGTTCTGTTTATAGCAAATGTAAAAGCCCTTTCACACCAAAAAGTGTAATGAATAAACCTCAGGCTGAAGGAAAAGTAAATTCACGTCTGTACAGTAGAACGCAGGAGAAGAAGGTTCAACACTCTTCAGCAAAAAAAACAATGAAGCACAATTGTTAATTTATCTAAAGTCATTTTTGCTTATTAGTTTGGTTGAACTGGATCATCAAAGATCAGCAGCAAAGACATTGGTTAATAAAATGGGATTAGATATATTCGTGTTGTTTAACATATTTAATTATTGCAGGTTTGCGTCATATTCTGAGTTTGCATTTCACTGTTTTAATTCATTTTGATGAATAATACTAAATCAGTTTTTTTGCGAGTGGGATGAATTAATGCACAATCACATTTAGTCTAGCACTACAGTAACATCATGTTCACACAGTGCACTGTCAGTCAATAAATGGGAAAAAAGTAACTCAGATATTTTCTTGTAAAATAAAAAGTAATGCGTTACTTTACTAGTTACTTGAAAAGAGTAATATTATTACGTAACTCGCGTTACTTGTAATGCGTTACCCCCAACACTGGCTTGAAGTCCTTATGCAGAAACATCTAATTAATGTTTAACTAAAACCAACAGCTTCAATATTAGAAATTTTTTGGAATTTTTAAACAAATCAGCCATAAACACATGAATTCCCCAAGGGAACCTATACAGTAGCAATGTTGATTATTAAACAAATCTTTTTTTTTTTTTTTGGAATCAGAACTTTTATATGAATTGGTTTACAAAACTGATCTGACCATTTTGTTCATGGATCGGAATTATTTATAGCGTATTCTCGAGTCACAAGTGTTAATTGAGTATTTATAAATTGATTAGTGTTGCTCAGTGTAGACTTTTACTTGGAGTTTTACATTTGTTATGAAGTGAATCATGCTGCAACAAGCTGAATTGGGACAAATGAAATTATAATAAATACCTTTTTTAATAAAACTAGATATCCTACATGTGGCTTTACTATCATATTTCAGAGAATGTTTTTCTTTTTTATATTAAATAATTGCATAATAAGCAATTAGCACTGCATTTAAGAATAATACATTGAAGTTAAATGGTTTTAGAGAATGTAGTATGTCGGGGAACATATGACAATAACATCATGACTTATGATTTTTGACATTTAGTCAAAAACGAAAATTCTTCTGATAAACACGAAAGAAGTTATTTTCAGTTGACGGTAGCCATTGACCCCCATATTTATTTTCACCCTCTATACTATGGAAGTCAGTGGCTACCATCAACTTATTTTGTGTTCAACAGAAGAAGTAAATTACAGAACTTAAATTTTTGGATAAACTATCCCTTCAAAAGAATTGCTAAATAGTTTTTTCTTTTTTTTAAACAGTTCTTTGAAATGAACTGTTTGAAAGAACCAATTCTTGGAAATGAATCATAACTACTGTGCAGCTATATTATAACCTGCATTTGGGAAACCACATCTTAAAAATATAAATTAATGTTTCTATTAATATTTATCATTTTCAGTTATAAAGACCCGTCTACAGACCTTACAGAAAGGGGAAGGAGAGGACTCCTACAGAGGCATCATCGACTGCGTACAGTAAGCTTTATATTTGCATGACTTATTATTGTGTGTTATATGGTACTACACAGTTTCCACATTCATGTTTTTTTTTCACAGGCGTGTTTTAAAACGTGAAGGACCATCTGCGTTTCTTAAAGGAGCAACGTGTCGAGCTTTGGTCATCGCTCCGCTCTTTGGCATCGCTCAGGGCGTGTATTTCCTGGGCGTCGGCGAGCACGTGCTGGGGCTGCTGGGATAGCGGCAGGTGACGGTACCTCAGTCATCAAACACACAGTACTGTTTCTACATGGGCCAAGGGATGAAGATGAGAGATGAAGGAAGACATGGTGATGTTAAAAGAAGCCCCCCGACTTTATTTGCGATGAGGTAAATATGGAGGGAAATTCACAACCAAAGGAGGTTCAGACACTTTGGAGAACAGAGGAGGGTTGTGTAACGCTAACATAAAAGCCTATATTGCACTCTAACCATGTTTAAGTACCTAAAAACTACAAACAGGGTCCTGTTCTGACTAATCTGGCAGGGATTTTTGTCCACAATTTTTGTCCAATTAATAGTTTTTATGCCTATAGCTACAATCAGTTTTAAACCAACATGATTTGTGATAATCAATTTATTGGTTGTGAACAGGGTCGATGTGTATTTAGAAAGGCATGGAAGCCCATTTCCACCAAGGAATAAAAAAATAATGATCATTGTAACTTTTTATTTTACGATTCAGACTTTTTTCCTCACAATTCTAAGAAAGAAAAGTCAGAATTGTGCTCAGAATTTACATCTCACAATTCTGTTTTCTTTTTCCTGCCACCAAATAAAAAATTTATAAAAGCCAATTGTGTGTTTATCTCACAATTCTGTGAAGTAACATCTCGCAATTCTGACTTTTTTCTCGCAATTCTAAGTTTATGTTTCACAATTCTAAGTTTATATCTTGCACTTCTGACTTTTTTTTCTCTGAATTCAGAGTTTACATCTCACAATTGTTTCTGCCACCAAATGAAAAATAAAAAAGGTAATTGCGACTGTTTCTCACAATTCTGAGTTTACATCTTGCAGTTCTGTTTATATCTGACTTTTTTGCTCAGAATTCTGATTTTATATTTCTTACTTCTGACTTTTTTCCTCAAAATTCTGAGTTTACATTTCACAATTCTGTATTTTTTTTCCCACCATTGGATGAAAAAATGTAAAATGTAATTGCGATTGTTTCTCACAATTCTGTGTATATCTCAATTCTGACTTTTGTCCATAGAATTGTGTTTACAGCTCAAAATTGGGACTTTTTTCTCTGAAAAAATTGTGAGATAAAAAGTCGCAATTAACTTTACATTTTTTTTATTCTGTGGCAAAAACGGGCTTCCATAGAGAGGAGACCTGAATCAAAGTTGATATGTATCTGTATCATTTAAATTTATGTTTTGGCTTTGTACTGCTGATTACCACCATTTAAACAGCAAAAAATAAGCAGAAACTGGGTTTAGTGTCTGCTGACCTATTCGGGCGGCTGCTTTAATTCTCGTCTCTCAGTAAATCTCAGTCTCTACTTGTGAAGAGACTGCTGGACATTGCAGCAGAGGCCTTGTCCTTCTATTATATGTTCCTCTGCGGGACAAAATTCCTTGTAGGTTATATAATGTTGACCTAATATTTTTTAATGCTTCTTTAAATGATTTTGTTGAGTGCACAATAAATTAAAATGCAACAAAGCCTTATCTTTGCCACTCAAGTCTTTCACTGAAAAATAACAAAATATAATTACCAGTGGCTTTTAAAGTGTATATATATATATATATATATATATATATATATATATATGGTTCATTCTTATGTAGAGAACTGAGTTTTTTCACATTCGGTAGAGTGAAAAATAGAGAAATGAGATCTTGAATGGTTTAATTTTGAGTGTACTTCTGTGAAAAGAAACAATAGCATAAAAATGTAAGATATTTTCATTTCAAATACAGTACTTTAATAATACCAAGAAAGAGATAATTTTAATCATATGTAGTGGCATATTCCTGGAAGACAAGACTTGATTTTTGAGAAAAAAAACAATATATCTCAGAGGCTTCATATTCATATGTTATACTAAATAATTGTAATGAGCAACAAGCAATCTGTATTAAATATGCAACACTGATATAGGCATCTCTGCTTATTAAATCACTGAAGAGCTTTTGTATTTTGATGTTTCTTGAAAACATGGTCTGGAGTCATTTGATTATGCAAAACATTGTTTGTGCACCACAACTGATGCTAATTTGCATCTCGTGTATTTGAATTCCACAAGAGGGCAGCGTGTTTTTAATATTTGAGGTACATGTAGCATCTTTAAGCCTCTGCCAGATTTCTGACTTGATGTAACCAACAAGCAATGTTTTGTTTATATTGTAATGGGCACAGAAATGTTTCAAAATATAAATAAAATATATTTGATTTATTTCTCTGTGGTATAATGCAGTTGTACTACAAATGAAAACACAAGTACAGAGGCATCCATATTTTAAGACATCAAATGAGGGTTTCCCTTTTCCAGGGAAAACCTGATAGGCTGCTAGCTTAGCTAACAACACTCCAAGCAAAAACAATGTAAATTCCTGAGTGCTTAAAGCTTTTTGTTCAAACAGGCGGAGATGAGATGTCAGGTGTCCACTTTCCCTACAGATGACATGATTTTCAAACAGAAAGCGCTAAATAAACACTCAAAGGAGAGGTATAGGGTGACATAAGCACACATGATAAGCCTTTCATTTTAAACCACTTTCTTTGGCTTGTTTTTTTTCCAAGAAAAACACAAAAGAAAGAGAGAAAGCAACTTATTGCTGAAACATGATCAGTTGAATTTCCTGAATTGCAACAGAAACTTCAGAAAATCCACAAAGTGACCTTAAAAAAAAATAAAACTTCCCATCCAACCTTGTTGTCACTTTATCAGGGCTCTTGAATCTCACTGTTCTCCAAACTACCACTAAAGCACATTTAGTATCAGACCATTAGTCCATAAACTTGCGGTTTTGGTTGGCACCAAACAGTTGCACTCTGATCTCAGGCATCATCTGTAAAACAGAAAAGCAAAGAACATGAGGACCTGAATACAACAAACAGTTTTTATCCAGTTTCTTCAATGTGATTGGATTCGCTACCTGTTGCGCTAGAAGGTCCAATCTGCTCTCCAGTGTGTTGGACACCTTGATTTTGCCATCAGCGTTATAGACTTCAACACCTCCTGAACTGAGGATGCATAGCATGAACAGTTAACACGTCTAATTATGTATAATAAGCCTTTTTTTTAACAAAACTGAGTGATCTTACATATGAGGGGGCAGGAAGTTGTTTTCGTCGATGCGCACTTCAATATTATTCTTTACTGCCTCTTTGTAGATGGGGATGTTTTTCTTAACAGCAGCCTATTATGAACAGGTATATCAACCTCTTTAAAAATGTAAAAGGTTTGTATAGTTCATATGCATGTTGCAGAATATGATGTAAACAGATCGATGGTTAATATAGCTCACCTGCACCATCGCTACATCTTCCTTTCTGCACCGAACTATAACCTTGGGCTCCAACAGCTGATAAAATCCCTGCCAAGGCAAAAAGAAAAGGTAATAAATTAGTTATTAATCATAAAAGTAATAAATTGTGAAATATTATTACAACTTAAAATAAAGGTTTTCTATTTTAATATATTTTAAAATGTAATTCATTTCTGTTGTGGCAAAGCTGAATTTTCAGCATCATTACTCCAGTCTTCAGAAATCATTCTGATATGCCGATTAATTATCTACTGAAACATTTATGCTGCTTAATATTTTTTGGAAACTGTGATACTTTAAAGATTCTTTGATGAATAAAAAGATAAAAAGAAGCATTTATTTAAAATAAAAGTCACCTGACCTGTAACACCAGCCCCTCCAGCAGTGTCAGGTACTCATTTGGGTTTTTGGCAATGTTGGCCAGCCGTTGTTGTGCTTCATTAATGAGATCCTGCAAAGAATCACATGAGGAAGATGAAGGTGAGATTTCTTGCAATTCTATAAAAGTATAAACGATAGAAATGTCAAAATTACACAATCACCATACCTTAACCATGTCATCACGTGCTTTGAGTACCTTCAGTCTGGCCTGGTTCATCAAATTCGACATTTGGCTGCGGATTTGAATGGAGACGTTATTAAATAATCTAAAGAAGGTCTCATGTTACTCATTTAAAGACCTAAAACTCACATTTTCTTCTGTTGTTCAATCTGTTTCTCTTTCTTCTCATAGTACTCCATTATCTTCAACCTCTGAGTCTGTACCAGTCGTCCTTTTTCGATATTAAACTCTTCTTCTGCCTGCAAGCCACATACGCAGGATGCTCCAGACAAATCCAGACCATATTCATGCACTTACGCTAATCACTGCATTTATACTTTACCTTTGCATCTATTTCTTCTGCCTTCTCATTGGCTTCCTGCTCAATAAAGGCCATCATGTGTTTGATCTGGAGAGATGCAAAGAGATCGGTGTCAATAAAAGAGCAAAGCTACGTTAAATTACAATGTAAGAGTTTCCAAGCCACTCTGATCCTTCATTGAGATGATGTAATAAAATAAAAGGCGATGAGGGTAGAAAATGATGGGGAAATGAGACTGAAAGTGTTGCATCAGTGCTGTTGGGAAAGTCCATGGATGTGGGATGGACAACTGAGATTTCCTCTTTTGGCTTCATAAGAGACAGTATTAAACGCTCACACAATATTAATTAATGCACTCTAGATTTGAGATGGTGCCTTTGTCCTCTTCAAAGTGAATGGAATATAAAGAGATAATAAATAATAATAAAATCATGCATTTTATTTATATACGCCTTTCAAAACACTTAAGGACACATTACAAACAATATAAAATTCATAACAAATATGTGACCCTGGACCACAAAACCAGTCTTAAGTCGCTAGGGTATATTTGTAGCAATAGCCAAAACTACATTATATGGGTCAAAATTATAAATTTTTCTTTTATGCCAAAAATCATTAGGATATTAAGTAAAGATCATGTTCCATGAAGATAATTTGTAAATTTCTTACCGTAAATGAATAAAAACTTAATTTTGATTAGTAATATGCATTGCTAAGAACTTCATTTGGACATCTTTAAGGTGATTTTCTCAATATTTTGATTTCTTTGCACCCTCAGATTTCAGATTTTCAAATAGTTGTATCTCTGCCAAATATTGTCCGACCATAACAAACCATACATCAAGCTTGTTTATTCAGCGTTCAGATGATGTATAAATCTCAATTTCGAAAAATTGACACTTAAGACTGGTTTTGTGGTCCAGGGTCACATATGATAAACAACATCAGCGTTATTAAAATATAATCCTATGATTAAAGCTGAGATGAGTTTTAAAAGTAATGAGACTTTCACATTCTTAAAAAAATGTTTATCTAAATATCAGTTCAGATTATACCAAAATAATGACACTTTTTTTTTTTACCAGTTATTAGTTTATAAAACATATACAGTGTAAAATTTGTATCCTAAACGTATTCCATCAGATTTGTGCCTGTAATGTTTCGTTATATAAGTCATGGGACTTCAAAAGTGCAGCGTATTCGTGTAATGAGCCTTACAACAGACATTTTTATACTTTGGCTACCTGATCTGAAATATAATGGTTAATTAAATCAACTCTAAAGTTAGTTTATGAACTTCTGGTTTTCTTAACGTTACCTGTTTCTGTACGGCGGCATCGCTGAGCGCCATGGCTGATGTTTTTAAGGCTCTGACTGCGATCTTAAGAGAGATTTATCAAAGGAAATATTTAAGACTAACTTTGTAACTACTAAATTAAACTATCCACTACTTTATTTATATAACTAAAATCAGCAGGACTAAACTACTGTTCCGCCAAGCGTCAGCTGACAAGGATGAAGGGGTCACGTGATTTGAAGCGTCACGTCCGAGTTAAGACTCCGCCCATTTTCCATTTTCTTGTTTGAGCTCTGACTTCAAACAGACTTTATGACTTGCTGTGTGCAGTAGGTTATTCATTCTTAAAAAAGTTGCAATTGTGAACAACTGTAAGAAAATATATTTAATCCTATTAAACGTTCAAGACTAAATATTATGATAAAAGGTAATTTTCTCAATGGGGAACCCTGTTGGACCACTTGCTACAGTATGTCTCCTTGTACCCTACTTCTGCAGACATGTATTTCTGAATGACTTTTTAAAGGCTAGCATTTGATTGTCATTGTTTGCACATTTAAAGTATTGATTAAAATCCAAGTAATGCTAAATATATTTAAGTTTGAAACTAAGTAAGTTAGCGAATACCTAGATAATTTCTCGCCTTGACCTTCGGCCTTGACATGAGCAGCTGTGAAGGCTAGTATCTTTCACTCTTGATTTATACACGCTATAAAGTGGATTTCATGTGAGTTTAAACTTTTCTTTGTCCCTCTTCTTATTTATTTTTTTCACTGAGAAACACAAAGCAATGCACACCTGGAGCAGATACACATTCAAAACTTGGCTGCATCAGGTGACAAAAGTCACATTAACCTGCATCAGCACTGATATTACTGAGAACTCAACACATGTCTCTGAGTGTATAAGAGCTGCTCTACATGAAAGAGACCTACAGTAGAGATCATTCCCAGAACAGGAGAATATGAGACTCTATCTAGCAGTCTTTGCGCTCTTGGCCGCAGTTCACTGCGAGGAGCTCATTAATGGGTAAGTTCAGATACTTTTTTATTCTTTTTGATTTATTAACGTATGTCAGCCTTGTTTCTTGTTTAAAATGTCAAATTGTCTTTTTTTTTTTCTTAATAGAGACCAAGTTCTCAGAATCAATGCAGAATCTGAAGACCACATTCAGATTTTGAAAATGCTGGAAAGAGACGTGGATTCTGGGGTATCTGTTACATCCCTGCTGACATACTTTAACTTTTGTTTGATCATAAATGTGCAATATGACATGGAAATCTCTCAGATTGTGGATTATATATTATGTGATCCTCTAGCTGGATTTCTGGACTCATGGCTTCTCAACTGAACGGCCTGTTGACATCCGTGTGCCTCACTCCAGTCTGCATGCTGTCAAGGACTTCCTCAAGAAAAACAACATCCCTTTCACTGTCATGATCAACAATGTGCAGGTGAGTTATTTACAAAAATCTGTTGCCTTTGCACAATTTGTAGAAGAAGATCAGTGATTGATTATAATCCTATAAATTCCAATAGTTGTGATTTTTGGTAAAGTAATAGTAATACACAACTTTTTCTGTGTCTCAGGAACTTTTGGTCAGAGAGAGAGAAGAAATGGCTCGCAATGCAGAAGTGGAACGCCAGACCAAGGGTTTTGACTTTGCTGCTTATCATGACCTGGAGACTGTAAGTACATGGGCTGACTTTTGCAAAAATCCATGCACAACAATATTTATAACCTAACAAAACATCTGAATTTCTTATTATTCCTTTCAGATTTACAATTTTATGGACACCCTTGTTGCAAGTCACTCTAACCTGATCTCTAAAGTGAATATTGGCAGCACTTATGAGAACCGTCCCATGTATGTCTTGAAGGTAAACAGATCATATGCTTATAAACTCAGACTGACATCTACATACCACTATCTGATTTGTTATATAATTATAATGCATCCAGTTCAGCACTGGTGGAGAGAAAAGACCTGCAATCTGGATTGATGCTGGAATCCATGCGAGGGAGTGGATTTCTCATGCGACTGCAGTGTGGCTTGCTGACAGGGTGAGTGAGATTGCTGAAGAATTATACCTTTAGTGTTTGTTTGTCATAGTATATTCAGAGCTATTTTCTTGTTTTTTTAATTTTTATTTTCTGACAGGAAAGATGGTATCTGCCAGCACATTTGGTTTTTGTAGTTCACTTGCTATTACACATGAGCTCCATTAAAAAAACAAAAAATCAACAAGATGCCCTGTTTAAGATGCCAACTGTCAGGTAAAAGGTCCATTAATAAATGGATGCTTAGAGATTCTTTTTAGCAAGATTTTATTTCATTTTATTTATTATTTTAATGGTATGTGCAAGATCTTTTATTATTTAATATTTATTTATTTATTTTTGAATTTTCCAGAAAGAGAGCTCACGTGCAGCCACAATTAACTTTTTAGCAAGATCTTTTATTTTATTTATTTTTATGTACTTTTTTTTATTTAGTTATTATTTTCATTTTGTAATATCTTTTTAACATTCTGAACCTTTTGACTCTGTAGATTGCCACAGACTTTAAGGAAAACCGTGCCCCTGTGCCCAGTATCCTTAGTAAAATGGATATTTACTTGATGATTGTGGCCAATCCTGATGGATATGTCTTCACTCACCGCTCTCCCAATGTAAGCAGCCATTCACTGGTTTGCCTAAAGCACAAATAAATATTTAGAAGCATTTTATAAGCTTTTATAATTGCATAAATTGCTAATTAACATTACTTTAGGAGTTTTACCGTTTGTGGCGTAAGAGCCGGTCTGCGACCTCTAACCCCAAATGCCAAGGTGTCGACCTCAACAGAAACTGGGATGCTGAATTTGGTGGTACATTCATATTGTTGTTTTCTCTTGTTGCAACAGATCCGAATGGCTTTGCTTTATTAAATGTGCCTACATTTTCTCTAGGTCCTGGAGCAAGTGATGACCCCTGCGCTGAAGACTACCGGGGTCCTTCTGCTCAATCTGAGATTGAAGTGAAAAACATTGCAGATTTCATCATGAGCCACGGCAACTTCAAATCCTTCATGACCCTTCACTCTTATAAGCAGCTCTTAATGTATCCGTATGGCTACAGTGGCACAGATGCTCCTGACCGGACTGAACTGGTATGCAAATCTACTCCCATAAACCTCCTTGGCTTTCTGAATCTTGTCTGTTTTATGATCTCACAGTGATATTTTTTGTGTCTGTTTTTTTTTTTTTTCAAGCATGACGTGGCCTCACAGGCAAGCAAAGCCCTCAATTCCTGGCATGGCACCGTTTATAAAGTTGGAAGCATCTTCCACATTATTGGTAAGCGGATTGTGGGAGTGGATCTGTTTTACCACTTACCAAGAAATGGAATATCCCATTTAAAAGTATAGATTACAAAAAGTGTGTTAACCATTTTTCAGAGATTTTAATAATCTAAACAATCTTTAAAAGGTTCCATTGATGTTAAAGGTTCTTCATAGAACTATTGATGCCAGTGAAGAACCTTTATTTTTTTTTTGTCCGTGTTCTAAATTATGCATGGTTTTGTGATTGGTTTACATTACACTGAATACATTTTAGTACAAATTGCATTCAGTGACCATATTTGGCAAGATTTATCATCATCATAATCATAATTCATAATCCATTCATCTTTTCTCATTCAAACTCTATATAGCTACAGCCTGTTTTCCACTTTGGTTTTAAATTTATTTGCCAAAATATAACAGTAAAGTATGCTTAATTAGACAACGATGTGCTTTATTTATCAATACTTACTGAAGAATATTCAAGATATATTCTAGAAGACGTTGTCCAAGCAAAACAACAAGTAAAGCGTATTCATGCTCAGAAAAAATGGTTCAAAAGTTGGCTGTATATGTACCTAAACAGAAGAGTTCACTCAAACATGAAAATGTGACAGATGATGAGTTTGTTTCTTCTTCAGTTTGTTATGGTAGAATGTGTTGATTTGAAAGGTCAATTTGCACGTTAGACATGACTGAAGAGTTTTAAAAAAGTGGTCTCAGTATTGCAAAATGCATGCTTCTTTTCAGAACCAGCTAGTGGTGCAAGTGTTGACTGGGCTTACCAACGTGGCATCAAATATTCCTTTGCTTTTGAGTTGCGTGACACTGGTGAATATGGATTCCTCCTGCCTGCCAACCAGATCGTTTCCACTGCAAGGGAGACGTGGTATGCTCTCAGATACATTATGCAGTATGTTTGTGATCACCCTTACTGAGAGAAATGTAATGAAGCTTCAATAAAGGTCACAGAGAATGCTATGAAACATGTGTCATTTGATATATTGCGCTTCAGCATTGTCCATAATGCCTTGATTCAATTTTGACAGAGGTCAGAGTTTGTATCCAGTCCTTTATCGTTATTCACAATGCAAACAAAGTCCTCAAATCTATTTTGTGATGGTTAGTGTTCAAATTTGTACAATAACTTTTATAGCAGTTGACATTTAAAAAAAAAATCACAGTATTTTTGGGGTCAAATCTGCTGAGTTTTGTCTTGTTCAACCTCAACAGTCTTTATGGCAGCCATTATAAGGTTAGCTATACCTATTAACTTATAAGAAGTGTTATAAGACGAGCAAGTTTTCACATTAATATCTTAAGTGATTGTGCATCACTGGTGTGATTCCCTTCTCCTTCTCAGGGGAGAGTGGGTTTTGCAATGTGTTTTTACAAGCATATGTGGACCCTGGACCACAAAACCAGTCTTAAGTCGCTGGGGTATATTTGTAGCAATAGCCAAAAATATACACTGTATGGGTCAAAATGATAGATTTTTCTTTTATGCCAAAAATCATTAGTATATTAAGTAAAGATCATATTTCATGAAGATATTTTGTAAATTTACTACTGTAAATAAATCAAAACGTCGTTTTTGATTAGTAATATGCATTGCTAAGAATTCATTTGGACAACTTTAAAGGCAATTTTCTCAATATTTAGATTTTTTTGCACCCTCAGATTCCAGATTTTCAAATAGTTATATCTCGGCCATATTGTCCTATCATAACAAACCACAATGGAAAGCTTATTTATTCAGCTTTCAGATGATGTATAAATCTCAATTTTGAAAAATTTACACTTAAGACTGGTTTTGTGGTCCAGGGTCACATACAGTGGTGTGAAAAAGTGTTGGCCCCCTTCCTGTTTTTAATTTTTTGCATATTTGTCACACTTAAAAGATTCAGATCATCAAACAAATTTTAATATTACACAAAGATAATGCAAGTAAATACAAAATGCAGTTTTTAAATGGTGATTTCATTTATTAAGGGAAAAAAGCTGTCCAAACCTACCTGGCCCTACATGAAAAATTAATTTCCCCCTCCTATTAAATCATGAAAGAACTGTGATTAACCACATTATTTTAGAAAGCTGAGTTAAATTTCACTAGCCAAACCCAGGCCTGATTACTGCCAGACCTGTTGAATCAAGAAATCCCTTAAATAGAATCTGTCTGACAAAGTGAAACATGTTTAAAGAGCAACACATCATTCCGCGATCTAAAGAAATTCATAAACAGATGAGAAACAAAATAGTTGACATGTATCAGTCTGGAAAGGGTTATAAAGCCATTTCTAAGGCTTTGGGACTCCAGCAAACCACGGTCAGAGCCATTATCCACAAATGGAGAAAACTTGGAACAGTGGTGAACCTTCCCAGGAGTGGCCGGCCTACCAACATTACTCCAAGAGCGCAAAGACGACTCATCCAGGAGGTCATAAAAGAACCCAGAACAACATCTAAAGAACTGCAGGCCTCACTTGCCTCAAATAAGGTCAGTGTTCATGATTCAACAATAAGAAAGAGACTGGGCAAAAACAGCATCCATGGGAGAGTTCCAAGGCAAAAGCCATTGCTGACCAAAAAGAACACAAAGGCTCGTCTCACATTTGCCAAAAAATATCTTGATTATCCCCAAGACTTTTGGGCAAATATTCTGTGGACTGATGCGACAAAAGTTGAACTTTTTGGAAGGTGTGTGTCCCGTTACATCTGGCGTAAAACCAACACAGCATTTCATAAAAAGTACATCATACCAACAGTCAAACGTGGTGGTGGTAGTGTGATGGTCTGAGGCTGCTTTGCAGCTTCAGAACCTGGATGACTTGCCATAATTGATGGAACCATGAATTCTGCACTCTATCAGAAAATCCTGAAGGAGAATGTCCGGCCATCAGTTTGTGACCTCAAGCTCAAGCACACTTGGGTTATGCAGCAGGACAATGATTCCAAACACAGCAGCAAGTCCACCTCTGAATGGCTCAAGAAAAACAAAATTAAGGTTTTGGAGTGGCCAAATCAAGTCCAGACTTAAATCCAATTGAAATGCTGTGGCATGACCTTAAACAGTCCATTCATGCTCAGAAACCCTCCAATGTGGCTGAATTAAAACAATTCTGCAAAGAAGAGTGGGCCAAAATTCCTCCACAGCGATGTGAAAGACTCATTGCCAGTTATCGCAAATGCTTGATTGCAGTTGTTGCTGCAAAGGGTGGCTCAACCAGTTATTAGGTTTAGGGGGCAAGCACTTTTTCACACAGGGCCATGTGGGTTTGGATTTTGTTTTCCCTTCATAATAAAAAACTTCATTTAAAAACTGCATGTTGTGTTTACTTGTGTTATCTTTGATTAATCTGAAACATTAAAGTGTGACAAACATGCAAAAAAACAAAAAAATCAGGAAGGGGGCCAACACTTTTTCACACCACTGTATATGGTTCACCATTGATCAGTCCAGCCTTGTCTCTGTATGTCGCTCATACACTAGGGTTTACCATCGAGAGGTCTGGCATACTTTCATCAGAATTTTGAAGTGTCATAGTTAACAGGAAGTGGTTGTGTCTCAGCTGACACCATTATTACAGAAGGCAAAGATAGATACAGATCAGTTTCAGAATAAACTATTTCCATACCCAGTTAACTTATGCATCAATAATGTTGTGATTACAAATAATTCAGCCTGCTTTGGATTCATTTTTTTTTTAGACGTGAATAACACTGAATGACTGAGAATCAATGTTTTCTTTTTAATTTAGGTTTTTCTGGTTCCTTGTCCCAATTTTGTTTTTATATCTTTACATTTATTAAATGACTCTCTTTCATGTATTTGTGGTCCAAATAACAGGTATCTCCATCCCCCGTTTGTCATGGAATTGGCAATTTCCATGTCATTTGATATAAAAGGTCCATCCCTATAGGGAAAGGATCCTTGTGTACATTTCCTCTTGACCAACCAGCAAACATAAACATACTAATGCACGAGAGGAAGGGGAAAAAACTGTGGCCTCACACCTTTCAGTTGACTTTACAACTCAGGCCTAGACCTAGAGCAGTTCTCTGAATATATTGAAGGAAGTTCAAGGGTGTCACTTAAGTATGCAAGTCATCATATGGTTAGAAGAGCCGTAAAAAGGGTAAAACTTCAACGGTTTCTGAGTGTATAAGAGCTGCTCTACATGAAAGAGACCTACAGTAGAGATCATTCCCAGAACAGGAGAACATGAGACTCTATCTAGCAGTCTTTGCGCTCCTGGCAGCAGTTCACTGCGAGGAGCTCATTAATGGGTAAGTTCAGATACTTTTCCTCCTTTTATGACTTATTAACGTATGTCAGCCTTGCTTCTTGTTCATAATGTATAATTGTCTTTTTTTTCTTTCTTAACAGAGACCAAGTTCTAAGAATCAATGCAGAATCTGAAGACCACATTCAGATTTTGAAAATGCTGGAAAGAGACGTGGATTCTGGGGTATCTGTTAAATCCCTGCTGACATATTTTTACTTTTGTTTGATCATAAATGTGCAATATGACATGGAAATCTCTCAGATTGTGGATTATATATTATGTGATCCTCTAGCTGGATTTCTGGACTCATGCCGTCTCTACTGAACGACCTGTTGACATCCGTGTGCCTCATTCCAGTCTGCATGCTGTCAAGGACTTCCTCAAGAAAAACAACATCCCTTTCACTGTCATGATCAACAATGTGCAGGTGAGTTATTTACAAAAATCTATATACAAAATAACATTAATAAACTACACAATTTGTATAAGAATGTCAACCATTGATTATAATCCTATAAATTTCAATAGATGTGATTTTTCAGTAATACACAACTTTTTCTGTGTGTCAGGAACTTTTGGTCAGAGAGAGAGAAGAAATGGTTCGCAATGCAGAAATAGAAAGCAAGACCAAAAGTTTCAGCTTTGCTGCTTATCATGACCTGGAAACTGTAAGTACATGGGCTGACTTTTGCAAAAAACATGCACAATCTTATTTCTAACCTTAAGAAAACATCTGATTTTTTTTAATCACTCTTTTCAGATTTATAATTTTATGGACACGCTTGCAAATCACTCTAAACTGATCTCTAAAGTGAAGATTGGCAGCACTTATGAGAACCGTTCTATGTATGTCTTGAAGGTAAACAGATGATATGCTTATAAACTGATATCTACATACCACTATCTGATTTGTTATATATTTATAATGCATCCAGTTCAGCACTGGTGGAGTGAAAAGACCTGCAATCTGGATTGATGCTGGAATCCATGCGAGGGAGTGGATTTCTCATGCGACTGCAGTGTGGCTTGCTGACAGGGTGAGTGAGATTGCTGAAGAATTATACCTTAAGTGTTTGTTTGTCATAGTATATTCAGAGCTATTTTCTTGTTTTGCTAAACTATTATGGTAAATATAAGAATGTAAGACTACAACCCGAATTCTGGAAATGTTGGGACATTTTTTAAAATTTGAATAAAATGAAAACTAAAAGAATTTCAAATCACATGATGAATCACATGAGCCAATATTATATTCACAGTAGAACATAGATAACATAAATGTTTAAACTGAGAAATTGTACAATTTTATGCACAAAATGAGCTCGTTTCAAATTAGATGCCTGCTACAGGTCTCAAAATAGTTGGGACGGGGGCATGTTTACCATTAGCATTAGCATCTCCTCTTCTTTTCAAAACAGTTTGAAGACGTCTGGGCATCGAGGTTATGAGTTTCTGGAGTTTTGGTGTTGGAATTTGGTCCCATTCTTGCCTGATATAGGTTTCCAGCTGCTGAAGAGTTCGTGGTTGTCTTTGACCTATTTTTCATTTAATGATGCGCCATATGTTCTCTATAGGTGAAAGATCTGGACTGCAGGCAGGCCAATTCAGCACTACAGTTCTGTGTATTAAATGCCGCTTCATTTGAAAGCAGGTGATGGAGATTTACAACTAATCACGGAACCGGCTTTACTGACAAGATGCGCATGACAATCGCATGCAATATATCGTGCAGCCCTAGTCCTGCTGAAATAAACAAGGCCTTCCCTGAAATAGACGCCGTCTGGAGGGGAGCATATGTTGCTCTAAAACCTTTATATACCTTTCAGCATTCATAGTGCCTTCCAAAACATGCAAGCTGCCCATACCGTATGCATTTATACACCCCCATACCATCAGAGATGCTGGCTTTTGAACTGAACGCTGATAACACGCTGGAAGGTCTCCCTCCTCTTTAGCCCGGGGGAACCGGCGTCCGTGATTTCCAACAAGAATGTCAAATTTGGACTCGTCTGACCATAGAACACTTTTCCACTTTGAAACAGTCTATTTTAAATGAGCCTTGGCCCACAGAACACGACGGCGCTTCTGGACCATGTTCACATATGGCTTCCTTTTTGCATGATAGAGCTTTAGTTGGCAACTGCAGATGGCACGAAGGATTGTGTTTACCGACATTGGTTTCTGGAAGTATTCCTGGGCCCATTTAATAATGTCAGTGACAGAATCATGCTGATGAGTGATGCAGTGTTGTCTGAGGGCCCGAAGACCATGGGCATCCAACAAAGGTCTTCGGCCTTGTCCCTTACACACAGAGATTTCTCCAGTTTCTCTGAATCTTTTGATGATGTTATACACTGTAGATGATGAGATTTGCAAAGCCTTTGCAATTTGACGTTGAGGAATGTTGTTTTTAAAGTATTACACAATCTTTTTACGCACTTTTTCACAGATTGGAGAGCCTCTGCCCATCTTTACTTCTGAGAGACTGCCTTTCTAAGACATCAATTTTATGTTACAGACCTGATGTCAAATAACTTAATTAGTTGCTAGATGTTCTTCCATCTGAACCTTTTCAAAATTTCTTGCTTTTTCAGCCCTTTGTTGCCCCCGTGCCAACTTTTTTGAGACCTGTAGCAGGTATCAAATTTGAAATGAGCTAATTTAGTGGATAAAAGTGTATAATTTCTCCATTTAAACATTTGTTATGTTCTATGGTGAATAAAATATTGGCTCATGTGATTTGAAAGTCTTTTAGTTTTCATTTGATTCAAATTTAAAAAACGTCCCATTTCCGGAATTCGGGTTGTATATTTTTCTTTTCTGATGGGAAAGATGATATCTGCCTGCACATTTAGTTTTGTAGATCACTTGCCATTGCACATTAACTCTATATATATTTTTTTTAAATCCTGTTTAAGATGCCAATTATTGGGAAAATGTTCCTTATTAATAAAATGGATGCTTAGAGATTCTTTTAATTCTTTTATTCATTTATTTTTTACTTTTACGCACAGTTGCAATCTTTTTTCTAATTTTCAGCAAATACAACTCAGGACAATGAATTTTTTATCTTTTATTTTATTATGATTAATTTATATAATTTAATATTTTTATTTTATTATGATTTTTTTTTATTTAGTTTAATTTATTTTATTTTAAGCAAAGGGAGCTTGTGCAGCAGCAATGAACTCTGAAACTAGTTTATAGTAGCATTCGTGTAAGCTTGACTTCAAAATAAACAAAACATGACTGTTTAGTGTTTGAACGTTGGGCCAATGTGCTGACAAATCAAGTACAGAGTGATAAGTTGCTAAAACAGTCTCAAGAAAATTACAAATTCAGCCAAATCTGAAAGAAGAAAAAATAGTTCCTCTTAGGTGATTGAATAAAAGTCTACATAACATAAAGTTAACATTCTGAACCTTTTGACTCTGTAGATTGCCACAGACTTTAAGGAAAACCGTGCCCCTGTGCCCAGTATCCTTAGTAAAATGGATATTTACTTGATGATTGTGGCCAATCCTGATGGATATGTCTTCACTCACCGCTCTTCCAGTGTAAGCAGCCATTCACTGGTTTCTGTAAAGCACAAATAAATATTTAGAAGCATTTTATATGTTTTTAATACTGCATAAATTGATAAATAACATTACCTCAGCCGCTTTACCGTTTCTGGTGTAAGAGCCGGTCTGCGACCTCTAACCCCAAATGCCAAGGTGTCGACCTCAACAGAAACTGGGATGCTGAATTTGGTGGTACATTCATATTGTTGTTTTCTCTTGTTGCAACAGATTCGAATGACTTTGCTTTATTAAATGTGCCTACATTTTCTCTAGGTCCTGGAGCAAGTGATGACCCCTGCGCTGAAGACTACCGGGGTCCTTCTTCTCAATCTGAGATCGAAGTGAAAAACATTGCAAAATTCATCATGAGCCACGGCAATTTCAAATCCTTCATGACCCTTCACTCTTACATGCAGTTCTTAATGTATCCTTATGGCTACATCGGCATAGATGCTCCTGACTGGCCAGAACTGGTAAAAAAAAAATCTATGGTCTTCTTCTGAATCTTTTCTGTTTTATGATCTTACACTGATATTTTTTGTGTGTTTTTTTCTAGCATGATGTGGCCACAAAGGCAAGCAAAGCCCTCAATTCCTGGCATGGCACCGTTTATAAAGTTGGAAGCATCTTCCACACTATTGGTAAGCGGATTGTGGAAGTGGTTATACTTTAACCACTTACCGAGACATGGAATTTCACATTTAACAATATAGATTTGTCAAAAAGTCTGTTTTATGTTTTCAATGCCATAGAAGAAATTTGAGGTTTCTCAGAAAATCAGTAAACAGTTACACAAAATACATTTTAGTTCAAAGTGACCAAAATCAAGTCCATAATCCATAATAACGCCTTCTCCAAAGCAAATTTTCACTTTGGGTAAACTATTCCCAATTTAGGGATAAATAAGATAAAAATATGTACCTTTAACCACCCCAGTGACAGCTTTTATTGTTGTATATTTTGAAGAACAGTATCACAAAATGTTTGATTTACAGATCATATCGAAAGGCCTACACTGTAAAAAAAAAAAAAAAAGTTGAGCGAACTTAAAAAAAATTGTTTTACCAGCTTCAGCAGATTTTTGAGTTTGCTCAACTTATTTTTGTGGGAGATTCTCAAATTTTTGTTGTATAAACTTAAAACGACAAGTTGAGAAAACTCAAAAATCTGCTGAAGCTGGTCGCCTTAAAATTTTAAGTTAAAAGTGTTATGATATCTATGTAATATCCAGGAATAAAAAGTTGTCTCAGTATTGCCAAATTCACATTTCATTTCAGATCAAGCTAGTGGTGCAAGTGTTGACTGGGCTTACCTACGTGGCATCAAATACTCTTTTGCTTTCGAGTTGCGTGACACTGGTGAATATGGATTCCTCCTGCCTGCCAACCAGATCGTTTCCACTGCAAGGGAGACATGGTTTGCTCTCAGATACATTATGAAATATGTTTGTGATCACCCTTACTGAGAGAAATGTACTAAAGCTTCAGTAAAGGTCCTAGAGGATATATGAAATGTGTGCCGTTTCAGATATTACGCTTCAATGTTGTCCAAATAACTCAGTTTTGACAGAGATCTATTACATCCCAAATGCCACTCTTCAACCAAAACCCATCTCTTCAGTCAAAATTTTTTTTTTTTCAAATTTCTCAGATCCAAATCTTTTGCCTTTTGTCTTGTGTAACTTCAACTGTCTTTTGGCGCCTCTTAGAATGACTACCTACCTATGAACTGTTTTGATGTTTTAAGCACAGTTTAAACAAAATGTCTAAATCTATAATAAACTAACAAACAATATAACCAGTAGGTCTACTTGTGTTTTGTTGATGCACCATCCAATACTGGTCTTAAAGGGATAGTTCACTGAAAATGACAATTCTGTCATTATTTACTCTCAACCATATTGTTACAAAACAGTATGTCATTCTTTCTTCTAAAGAAAAAAGGGGTAAAAAGTCATACAGGTTTGGAACAGCCTGAGTAAATAATAACAAAATATTAATTTTTGATGAACTATCCCTTTAAAGGAAAGCATTTAGCAACCGAATTATAACTAACATTGTTTGAAAATCCAAAAGAGACATGTATACATATACATAAAAGTAAAAAGAACACACACTTTTAAGACCCAAGCATTTTGTTTTGAATTACTTTGAGGGTTTTTAAGTGTTAAAACCTCCCATAATTCATGTATTGTTTCCACCATATTTATATATAAAATCTGGTGTATACTGTACATTATTCTGTAACAAATTGAAAGATCAAAGCCTGAACACTTGTGGTTCTTGCAGTACTTTAAGACACAATGGCATGAATTTTGCAAATCCAGCAGCTTTTTATTTTTTTCAAAACCGCTCATGTAACAGCCTGCTAACTTGTGAACAAACTTAAAGGGATAGTTCAGGAAAAATTCCATAGTAATTTTTTTCATACGCACTTTATTACAAACTCGCTAAGGTTTAGTCACTTGAGGGTGAGTAAATGATGAATAAATGTTTATGGAAAACATTTTTGTGTGAAATTAAATCTCTTTAAACTGTATCACCTTTTGAATGGTGTCCAACCTAATTTTAGAAGCCCTGAGAAATTTTGCAGCAGTGTTCACCTGGAAAAGTTACACAAAAGATGTTGTTGCTTAATAATCATATCAGCCTGCATCAGCACTGATATTACTGAGAACTCAACAAATGTTTCTGAGTGTATAAAAGCAGCTCTCCCTGAAAGAGACCTACAGTAGAGATCATTCCCAGAACAGGAGAACATGAGACTCTATCTAGCAGTCTTTGCGCTCCTGGCAGCAGTTCACTGCGAGGAGCTCTTTAATGGGTAAGTTCAGATACTTTTTTCTTTATTGTCAGCCTCGTTTCTTGTTTTTAATGTGTAATTGTCTTATTTTCTTTCTTAATAGAGACCAAGTTCTCAGAATCCATGCTGAATCTGAAAGCCACATTCATGCTTTGAAGGAGTTGGAAGAGGACGTGGAATCTGGGGTATGACCGTTTTATATCTGCTGACATATTTCAGTTTTCACTTGAATACCAACAGTTTTTATTGCATATATATATATAATCCTGTAGCTGGATTTCTGGACTCATGGCTTCTCAACTGAACGGCCTGTTGACATCCGTGTGCCTAACTCCAGTCTGCATGCTGTCAAGGACTTCCTCAAGAAAAACAACATCCCTTTCACTGTCATGATCAACAATGTGCAGGTGTGTATACCTGAAATGCAGAACAAAAACATGAACTGAAATGATCAGCCTGTGCAAAATGTATCAATAAAATCAATATCACTAGAAATTACATGGTAAAGCTATTTAGAATTTTCATTTTGTCCCAGAAGCTGTTAATACCGCAAATAAAACTGTAACATACAAGTTTTTTCTGTGCCTCAGGAACTTTTGGACAAGGAGAAAGCAGAAATGGTTAGTAATGCAAAGATGGAGCGCAGCACCAAGAGTTTCAACTTTGCTGCTTATCATGACCTGGAGACTGTAAGTACATGGACTATAAAACAATTTGCATGATATAGGAATGATGATAAGCTTTTCTAACATGAACAAATGTCTGAATATTTCATTCACTTCAGCTATACAGTTTTATGGACACGCTTGTTGCAAGTCACCCTAACCTGATCACTAAAGTGCGCATTGGCAACTCCTATGAGAACCGTCCCATGTATGCCCTGAAGGTAAAGTCTGATACAGTACAGATTATGTGATTGTGAACACAGGTTTTGTTGAATCTATTTGCACTGATTCCAGTTCAGCACGGGTGGTGTGAGTCGACCAGCGATCTGGGTTGATGCTGGAATCCACTCCAGGGAGTGGGTTACTCAGGCTTCTGCTGTGTGGATCGCCAACAAGGTAAGATGAATGAAATAAAGTGATAAAAAATCATTTTCAGTTTGTGGAATAATCATCTTTTCTGCTTTAGATTGCTTCAGACTATGGCGTTGATCCCTCTGTGACCTCTCTCCTTGGTCAAATGGATATCTACTTGATGATTGTGACCAACCCTGATGGATATGTTTTTACTCACACAAATGTAGGTCACCTGCTGTTGAACTAACTTGTTTTGGTAGATGTCCAGACTCCTGAGCAATCACACCTGCCATCGTGACAGCCTTATTAGACTCTCAATTTAGAGAAAGAAAAATACTCAAGAGCTTGCAAAATGGTTAACAATTTTTTGGAGTCGGAGGATTTATTGAGCAGGGGTTTTTGATTCCAATGCCCATTCTATATATTAACCATATAACCATATTCTGATGTGTTGACATGCAAATTTTTAAAACCTTTCATACAATAATTATTGTTCCAAATATCACTTAATGTATGTAACAGTCAAAAACATGAAGCAAATATGCATTCAAATGTTCTCTACATTCAGAACCGTATGTGGCGTAAAACTCGCTCAGTGAACTCTGGCTCCTCCTGCCGTGGTACTGATCCCAACAGGAACTGGGATGCTGGTTTTGGTGGTATGTAGATATCATCATTGTCTTGTTGCAATATTTCACCATATACAGTAACTGTAGACATGTTCTGCCAGGTCCAGGAGCCAGCAAGGACCCCTGTTCCGAATCCTACCATGGGCCCTTTGCCAACTCTGAGGTGGAAGTGAAAAACGTTGTGGACCTCATCAGGGGCCACAGCAATTTCAAATCCTTCATCTCCATGCACTCTTACTCCCAACTGTTAATGTATCCCTATGGTTACACATGCACAGACATTCCTGAAAAGTCTGAGCTTGTAAGTCAATTCATATCCATTAAAAATTTTTATAAATCTGGTTTGTCTTATATAATCGCGTTTTCAGATGTATTTATTAATTTTTGTATTTTCTTGTTAATATTTTGTATTGTTGTTTTCATTTATTGTAGCATTCTGTTGGGACAGCTGCAATTAAAGAACTCACCTCCCTCTATAACACCAGATACCAAGTCGGTAGCATCTGCAAAATTATCTGTAAGTAGACTGCATGCTCTGTTTGAGTACCAAGATATGGCTTCTGACTGTTTTCTGATTGTGATAGTGGCCTGTTATATTTCAGACCAAGCAAGTGGTGGAAGCATCGATTGGACCTACAATATTGGCATCAAATATTCCTTTGCCTTTGAGTTGCGTGATACGGGCTACTACGGTTTCCTGCTGCCTGCCAACCAGATCATCCCCACTGCAGAGGAGACCTGGCTTGGTCTCAAATACATTATGGAATATGTTCGTAATCACCCTTATTGAGAGAAATGTATTGAAGGTTCAATAAAGGTCTCATACACCCTTTGCTGGAGTAGTTATTTTGAATAAAAACATGAAAATATTTTTTGCCATTGTATGGTGACAAAATATTGCCCTTTCACAATTATTTTATTACTATTTTGCCTCAGTCACAGTGTATTTAATTTTTTTTTTTTTTTTTTATTGTATGTTTTAAATCAAAAACCTATTTTATGATTTATTTTTGAATACATTGTGTTATATCAAGATAGTAGTTTGGGACAGTAATATCAGAATATGCATGTACATTTATGAATTATTTGATTAAAAAACTTAAAATTATATTCTGAATTAATCCTAGATGTATATTTATGATATTTTTACTTGATGCAAAATATAAATATTTATTTTTGGATTAATTAAGTGCCTCTAAATGTTTTATTTTTCTTTGAGGTGATATTCGAATCGGCAGATTCAGCAGTGTGACGCAGTTTTCCCGCCGTCTCCTTTTTTCTGTCAGCAGCTTTCTTTGAGGAAAGCAGTTATCTGGCTCAGCCGCAAATTAAACATGGGTTTCTTAAAACAGTTAGACGTCGAAAATTTCAAGTCCTGGCGAGGAAAACAAACTATTGGACCATTTAAAAGGTTTAATTGCATAATTGGCACTAATGGATCAGGTAAGTTGCTAATTAAGCTAATTTGCGTGGCTAATCTTATAAAACCGTTCGCTACTGTATATCGCTAGCGCAAAATTAATTAACTTAATAGTAATTATGCTAAATAACCTACATTAATTAGATGGTTAACGTGCTACATACGGTTTTGAAGAAAAATGTCCAATACATTTAACATTACGTTACTTAGATTGCGTTATTATCTGTCTATTAATTGTATTTTATGTCTCTTTTTACGTTATTATTTTGTATAGATTTTGGCAAATCTAATGACATTAAGGTTCTTGAATGGGAAAGAGTGCGATGAAATACATTTAATAATATTAATGGCGCCAAAACATGTCGTTTTGCGTTCTAAAGGCATTTTTAAGAAATATCAGACATATAAGATTCAGCATTATTGATATATGACGTTATAGCATTTTATTTTGTATTGTATACTGTTCTAGTAAAATATAGCAAGAATACCATATAAATACCTTGGTATCTTCTCACTGTACCACCACAGTTTTTTTTAAGTGTAATAGCAAAAATATGAATGGTGTAGATGTTTTGCATGCTAAAATGTTTAGGAGGCATCATCAGTATTGATAACAATTATTGATTCTTGTTGGGGGTTTTTTTCAAGGCAAATCTAACGTCATGGATGCTCTTGGATTTGTGATGGGAGAGAGAGCAGTAAATCTTCGTGTCAGACACATCAGAGATCTCATCCATGGTGCCCACATCGGCAAACCCTCGTCCACCTTCGCCAGCGTGAGTATGATATACTGTGGAGACAATAACGAAGAAATGATCTTCAGCAGGCGCATTTCAGGTGAGTGTGATTGAGCTCAGGCTAAAATATATGATAGATCAAATTTAATTGTTTTCTGTTGGTATGACTCATTTTTTTATAGGGGAATCTTCTGAGTATCGTGTGAATGGTAAACAGATCACTTTGGCAAAGTACACTGGAGAGCTGGAGAAGATTGGCATTGTGGTGAAAGCGAAGAATTGTCTGGTGTATCAGGTGCTTCAGTGGTCAACAAGTGCTGTAGCATTTGGTTATCGGTCTTAATGATAATTTATAATGTTAATATTTATTCTTACACTGATCATCAGGGTGCTGTGGAGTCAATTGCCATGATGAATGCCAAAGAACGAACAAAGATGTTTGAACGAATCAGCAGCTCCGGAGAGCTGAGAGCCGAATATGATGCCAAGCTAGCGGCCCTGCAGAAAGCCAAAGAGGACACCCAGTTCCACTTTAACAGGAAGAAAGCAGCTACAGCTGAGAAGAAACAAGTCTTCAAAGATAAGACTGAGGTATTAAACTAAAGACCTGTCAGATGTCAAAATGTTTACATCCTTTTGACAATGTATTTGTCTCGATCTTGTCAGGCTGAAAAATATCAGGCGCTGGTGGATGAACACAGAGAAAACAAACTCCAGCTGACCCTCTTTCAGCTTTTCCACAATGAGAAAAAGATAGACGCACAGTCAGAATCACTGAGGGACATGCAGGATGCCGCAGCGCAGCAGAAGAGCAGCCTGGACGTCTATGAACAAACTGTGAAGGCTCAGAAGAGAGAACATGGGCGCCTGAATCGAGAACTTCAGCAGTTGGAGAAGGAGATCAGGTTGAGTCACCGGCAATGCATTTTGACTGCCAGTGTCTATAAAATTAAATTAAATTAAAAATAAATAAAATATGTAGATTTAAACAATTTAGATTATTTTTTAAAATCCATACATTTATACTTTTATATATTTGTTAAATTGTTTTAATATATTTTTTTAAATAACAATTATATATGTGTATATTAGGGATGTACAATATTGGATTTTTGCCGATATGCCGATAAATTTCAACTCATTTTGTCCGATAGCCAATGCCGATACCGATATATAATTATTTTTACTTTTGGTTAGTTTTTAACAAGAACCTATTTGTTAGAATTAAATAAACAATAGTTATTTTATAATGACAGTACATTGAAGATTTGAAAATAACTATAAATAAACTATATATTAATCACTGCATTTTTTTTTTTTCTTCAGAAAGATGCAGTGGTAAACTTAACATTTTATTTTGATTTAACATTTGTAAATTATCTAAAGCAAAATAGTTGTAAAAATTCTTTTACAGCTCATAATTTGTTTAAAAAAATAACATTACACATTAATGAATAAATCGGAGTGTATATATACACAATTATTTAATTTAAGTGGCATGTTTGTGATTTATTTATTTTTTAAAAAACATTTTTGTGTTCATGTAAGCTATAGCTTCTGACCTTTAAATCAAAACATACTCATGATTTTATGGCACCAATTACTGATTTATTTAATCAGAAACAGTCTCAGGGTTCGTACAAGGTGCTTGAAGTACTGGAAAACCCTTGAAAACAGCCATTTTAATGAAAAGGTACTTGACAAGTACTGGAACGTTTAAAAGGCAGTATATATGAAATTGGTGTTAATTTTTGTTTTCGACAAAAACAATAATTTCTCGCTAAATTGACGATGCAGCGTGTCTAATGCTGCTTTTACGTGCTATCAGAATTGTCGTAAATACGAGTTTACTAATTGGACGTGAACGGCCTCTCAAGTCATATTTACTACTGGGAAATTCGAAAATAATTTTGATACCAGAGCTTCCGAGTTGGGCGGGTCATAAACTTTAAACATGGTGGAGGGGACAACCATTGCTGCTGTCAATGCTGTTCTCACAACAACTAGGCCTACATCCTTTTGTCTTGACGCTAAAGTAGTGTATTTATAGGCTAGATATGAACGATCATTCAAAGCATATTGTATGTTTTATAAGCAGTGAAATAAGCATGTATTTGGCCGAAATTCCAGAATTGTCAGCAAACTGCATGTGTAGCGCGGTGAATGTTTATATGATTGTCAACCAGTGGGATGCTACATTTGATCCTTTCTGACATTAAAGCACTTGAATACGACAAGCTCGTAATCATGACTTCATAAGTGGGAAATAGGAAATTTCCGATAGCACGTGAAGGCAGCATAAATACAGAGCCAATTCACCCGGCTGCCCGGAGCGCTCGCGATCTCGTGATATTACTCCTTGAGGTGAAAAGCGGTCTCGCAATATCAGTATAAAGTTGAGTTTGTGGTAACACCTTTGATGGTGCTCGCTTTATATTCGGTCTTTTATTGCATGTGCAGGTGTGTTTAGGTTTCATTTGGGAACGCATATAAAGTCTGACGCGTTTTGTGTTGTACTGTTCAAGCGTGAAGCGTGTCTCCATCTCAGCAGTTCGGTCCACAAACTCTTTTTCTGCATATGCTGTGAGTTTGGGAAAACACTAACAGTGTGCGTTATCTCACTAGATTTATAAAGTAAATCTTTTAGAAACCCATTTAGAGACCCATGCCAGCACAGGAGAATACATCAACATATTTCTATGTGCAATTTGTTGTACATCGCGATTTCAAAATACAAGTTTAAACCCTCGCTCTGAGTTTCATAATGATATTTCCCCCCATTTTAAATCCTCATTATCCAATGAAAGGTTAGATTTTTGTGAAGATATATATATACCGTATTGTCCCGAATATAAGACGACCCCCCCTTTTTCCAGATGTACCTTTTGGAAAAAGGCTTTTTGAAAACCAAATCTTGTTTTATTGTTTGTTTGTTTGTTTTTCTCTCTATAAAACACATTTTTTTCTTAAATTATTTTCAAATTGCATATTTTTCCTATTTTAATTTTTGTTTTGAAAGTATGGTAAATACTGGTAAAATGTACCAACAATGATATTGAAAAATATACACTTTTTGGTATACCATTGAAATAACAGGCAGCCCATCTGAATTATATAACATATAGGCTATCCATCTCATAGTAGCCTACCAAAATTTTATTAACAGTAGAAGTGAAATCTTATTGTAGTCTTCAAATCTGAGTACTGTCTTATGTTTTAAAATCACTTACAGAGGAAGTTTGGTCCCATCAGGCTAACATGACAGTCACGATCATGCTGCTGTAAGCTTTTCTTTTTGTTTTGTTTTCGCTCGCGATCTTTACAACACGCATTACATTACATATTTCATGGCACACTCGTTATATGCGTTTTTGGCGCCACCTATTGTTGTGGGTGTATTATTGACATGTCAAAGTCTAGACCCCAAATATAAGACGACCGCGTTTTTTCAGATGTATTTCCAAGAAAAAAACATCGTCTTATATTCGGGACAATACGGTATATATATTTTTTAAATAAAACATCAAAAGGATTAACAATGCAGATTAATTTTCACAGCCTTCTTTGATCATATTTACCAAGGGTGCCAATATTTTTGGCCATGACTCTATATATACACACGCACGCACAAACACACACACACGTATATATATTTATATTAGTCTCACTGTATAATGTTTCTTCCAGATCTCAGGAGCAGATTCTCAATCAGCAGAGGCCTCAGTACATCAAAGCTAAAGTGAACACCTCCCACCACGAGCAAAAAGTGGAGGAGGCGTGCAGATCGCTTCAGAAGAACCGAAGTCAGCAGGCCAAGAAGGAGCAGGAACTGCAGGAGCTACGGAGCGAGCTGGCTGAGCTGGAGAGGGCTTGGAAGGCCTCTGAGAGACAGATGGAGGAAGAGGCGGCTCAAAGAGGAGCTGGAGTGCAGCTAGAGGAGAGCCAGGTTACAATTAATGTTTTGTGAACAGGATCTCTCTACGAAGACAACATAATTGCAGTGGAAAATAATCACTGAAATAAAATGGAGTGGGACTGAATTTTATCTCTTGAGGTTGTATTGAATGGTAAAAAGTGACATGACTGGTTAATATTTTTTTTCTCACTGACATGGCATTGATTGTATCAGCAGTAGAAATGTTTTAATAGTAGAAACTGTTTTCATTTGAAATTTTAGGGTCATAATTAGGGCTGATTTTGAATAGGCTGACTGTAAAACATTTAGATATTTTATATACATGTTACACACTGTCTTGTTGCAGATGGAGCGGTATAAGGAACTCAAAGAGCTGGCCAGGAAAAAGGGAGCCGTTCTAAACCAAAGTGCAGAGAAGCTGCACTGGGAGGTAAAAGCCGACTGCGAGAAGCTCCAGTTTGACCTCAGGAGGAAAAGTGAGATACAGGTAGGCTTCAGTCTTTCTGCCACATCATGAAGATATATAAAACATAGCCTACACACAAAAATGCCAATAAAGGAAAATGGCCTTAGGTGTGATTAATGTTAGGATATAAATGATTGCAGGCAAATATTAAACACTCTCAGACTCGGTTGGAAGATTTCAGCAGAAGGGCAGAAAAGCTGGAGGAATTTGTCAACACTACTAGGTTTGACTACCTCATGTACCTCTGCATTAATAAGAGCTGAAATTTTACACCATGTAGCAAGTGTTTTTTTTTTTTTAAATTGACAGGATATTGCAGTAACAGAATTCTTTTTTTTTTTTTATTGATTAACATGATTCAGTAGAGCTGTCGGAGTCACATTACTCTTTTTTTTTTTTTTTTTTTTTTTTTTTTGAAGGAAAGCTCTTGAGGAGCAGCGGCAGCAGGAGGAGCAGCTGGCAGAGGAGCTGGCGAGGGGCCATGTGAGAATAGAGGAGGTGAATGAGGAGCTCGCCCAGGTGCTGACCAAGCTGCAGAATGCTCGTCTGGACAGCCAAGAGAACCGACGACAGCAGAGACGCGATGAAGTCCTGGAAAGCCTCCGGAGACTCTATCCTGATACAGTGGTACTGTAACAATCAACTTACTCAGCCAGCCCCCTAATTCAATTAAGCAGATTAGATCTGTTATCTGACATTTATAATGTGTCAAAGTTTCTACGAATTTTGCATAGCGGCTATGCATTTTGACCTCAAAATACGCTGGTACGATTCGTCACTCTAAACTATGCAAAAACCTGGTGACGCCTCTGTCCATGCGCAGTATTCAAAACAAGCAACACAAAAATTTAAAGAGTTCGACCAATCAAAGCGTTTTTCTTTTTTCTTTTAGTTTTTGCATTTAAATAATTTATATATACATATTTCTCTTTGGCTCTATTTTTGTGTGTCCGTGAGTCTGCGCACTGAGATTAGGAAATGCGTGCATCAGAAAAAGCAACACACGCCAAGCATCTTCCCTTGTAATGACTTGTAATGTAGAGCATTTCTAAACCTGTTGTCCAACAAAAAAGCATTATAGCATACCCCACAACATCAGATGATTGTTAGAAATAACTTCCGTCCTGATCAGAATATATTTCTGCATCATTGTGTCATAAGAAACCACATCAATACTGTAATAAAGGATATGTCAATTAGCAATGGATTATTAATTATTAAAATACCCGAGGTGGTTTTAAGAACACAGATAAACTTAAAATTGTCGCAGGGGAGTGTTTATTGTCTTAATTTTCTCTTTGAATGTCATCACTCAAAGCATTTATATCTTCATTTATTCAGTTACAGCTATAGCTGGATGCTTTTGTCCATATTAGGGATTTCCTGGAGCGTTTTGAGCTCTATTTCTTCTGTAATTCATATGTGGATTTTCTGCGTGAGGGTGCCCTCAGGCATCCAGTATGAATGAAACAGACATTACATTTGTACATTACATTGCACTAAATAATGGCCAATCCATAAAAATAATACGTCTCTCAAAAGAAATTTGAAGTAGACATATTAGGGTTGGGCCGATAGACAATGTCATCGCCGATGGCTGATAGACATCACGATGTTGAGCCGACATGCTGGCAGAGAATGAGTGTGTATGTTCAGTAAGGCTGTTGTTAGTAGGGTATTCCTGCAGTACTGGAGGCTTCAGTTTCAGGACTGCATTTCTAGGACCTTATAGTTAAAAAAAAATAATAATTTTATTTATTTATTTTTTGTATGTATTAGTGGTGTCAAAATTAGCATGTCAACGCAGGCGATTATTTTTTTCAGTTCAACGCGTTAAATTTTTTTAACGCCGTTAGCGCAGGGGCTTAGCCTAGGGTTGGCCACCCCACTCATAACTACTACTTGTGTCTCTTTTTTTTTTTTTCTTGACAAGAAGTGCATTTATTCAGTCGCAGGACGTCTTTACGAGCACATCAAAGTGTAGATGTTTCAGATGCGTGCTCCACTTCACTTCAGCGGCAGGCGCGAGTCAAACGAGCGCGAAAACGGTACTGTGCTCATAGCGCGGACTCTTCAATTGCACGCACAAAGGTGCTGGTGTGCACTGTAGCCTTTATCATTTGATATCAAATCGCGAAAGAAACTACGAGCATGTAATGTCATGGTCAGTTAAGGTATGAAGTTACCAAAAAGGTGATTAAAGCTGCCGTAAAACTGTGCATGCATGTACTGTATTGACCCGAATATAAGACGACCCTGATTATAAGACGACCCCCTTTTTCCTTTTGGAAAAAGGCTTTTTGAAAACCAAATCTTGTTTTGTCTTTTTCTCTGTAAAACACATTTTTTCTTAAATTATTTTCATATTGCATATTTTTCCTATTTTAGTAAATACTGGTAAATTGTACCAACAATGACATTTAAAAATATACGCTTTTTGATATGCCATAAAACTAACAGGTAGCCCATCTGAATTATATAACATTTAGGCTATCCATCTCATAGTAGCCTACCAAAATGTTATGAACAGTAGAAGTGAAATCTTATTGTAGTCTTCAAATCTGGGTACTGAATTATGTTTTAAAATCACTTACAGAGGAAGTTTGTTCCCATCAAGCTAACATGACAGTCACGACTCGTGCCGCTGTAAGCTTTTCTTTTTCTTTTGTTTTCACTCGCAATCTTTACAAAGCACATTACATTACATATTTCATGGCACACTCGTTTTATGTGTGTTTGGCACCACCTATTGTTGTGGGTGTATTATTGACATGTAAAAGTCTCTATACCCTGAATATAAGACGACCACGTTTTTTCAGATGTATTTCCGAGAAAAAAACATCGTCTTTATATTCGGGTCAATACGGTAATATGTTATATATGAGTCACATTTAAGAACATCTCTGAAATGGTTTTCCAAACTGTCCTGGAGCAGCCCAGCACTGTCTGAGAAAAAAATGGTGCGTGTCAGATCCGCGTCACGTTCAGCAGGGACAGCTCTTAAAGAAATAGCTGCCAAAACAACCTAATAACCAGCTGCTGTGATGTCTGTTCATCAAGAACAAAAAGAAAAAAAGAGGAAATCAATAACTTTTATAGTTTTAAGGATCCATCTATATTTAGTTTAGAATTTAGTGTTTGATAACTTTATTCAATTTCTGTATATTTCTGCTGAGGGGCACAGGTAAATATGACATTTATTATAATGGTTTTATGTGAAGATTGTTTTAAGTTCACTTAAATTAGAAGTTATTTTTAAAGTTCAATAAATGTTAAAATTGAAAGCTCTTAATAATGTAATGTTGAATGACTATAGTCAATGTTAAATATTAGGGGGAATTCTTTTTTATAAGGAAATCATTATTAAATGGTATCAGTGATACTGGCCTTCAGTCATAAAAAATGATGCCTTTAATATTAAAAATATACTGTCTTTGTTGTTTGTACATTCATTTAAAGATTGAAAGTGAAATTATTGCAATATAAAAGTATATTTAAAAACTTTAATGTTAAGTGGGATTGATCGCGATTCATTTCAGGAAAAAATATGCGATTAATTAGTAGTTGTTTTTTTTTAATCGATTGACAGCACTAGTATGTATTTATTAGCGGCTCATACTATTTTATAGCACTTGCTATTCAATTCTGTATATTATTTTTAAGGAATTATGTAGTTGTTTAATTGAATACACTTAATTATTGTCCTAACCCTAAACATACCCGTTGGTAACTCTCTTGAAATATTTAACCTAATTTATTTCAATATATTCTATATATATTCTGGTTTTAAATTCAGTTTTTCTTGGAAAGAAAGACTTGTGTCTGTGCGAGACTTCAGTTCATTAGCCGCAGCGCTTCATGTCTGATGTGTGACCCACTTAAAGTGCAATAAACGGTAAAACAATTGCGGTACAAATTAGTGTGATTATTAATACTTTAATAAATGTAAAATAATTTGAATACAAATACTAATTTACAACATCCAGCAGCACAATGAACTGTTTTGCACAGCTAAATAGGCTAAATGGAGATTACTGACACCCCCTCAAATACTCAAGTTCACGCTAGCTCTTACATTAAAAATAAGATGGAATGATAAAAAAATTTATGGTTTCCATGGATCTAGTCTGTTTGATGTTTGAATCAGGTCTCCTCTGTTGGAATAGATGGCGCTGTCCCAAAAATAGGGTCCTATGCAGTCCTAGAACTGTATTTGCATGAACATTGGGTTGTTTTTGTTCAGACCAATATGAAAATCGACTCATGTTTTTACCCTGCAAACTAGTGTTGTCACGGTACCAAAATTTCAGTATTCGGTACCGATACCAGTGAAAATCCACGGTTCTCGGTACCAATTTCGGTACCACATGCTAATTAAAAACACACTATTTTTAATAATAGTCAAACAAAAATAAAATTTACAAAAATCAATGCCATTCTTCATACTTATTTAAATTGTGTTTCAATTTTTTCCGCAAGTAATAAAAGTATGAAAAATAGTAAACAGTAAAGTTTCAGATATACTCGTTAGAATACTCGTGAAGGGATTCTCAGAGCAGTTCTGTAGATGTTGTTTATGTATTTATGTCTTCATTGAGACTGCAGATGATGAAATCACCGCGAGCGTCGCGCACTTCAGTTTAAAAAAAACAAAAAAACACTCGCGTCTCTGCCATTCATTCATTCATTCACACACACACACACACACAGAGACTCGCAGAACATGCGGGATTCATATCTGAATTGACTTTTGCGGCTTAATATTTACAGATACTAGTCCATGTTGCGATTTGATTAAAGTGTGACGACCTACTTTTGATTAATTCATCCAAACTTTGACAAATTCCGTGACATTCCGTGCTAAACTGTAAACTCTGTTTTTATAACTGGATTCCGAGATTCTGTCCGCGTTTTCTGCATCGCAGAAATCATAGGTCCGTACGCGTCAAGAACCGGGTTGACCGGGTACTCGGTACCACCGGTACTTTAAAAAACCTGGTACCGTGACGTTTTCATTTTTTTGTACCGACTTGGTACCGAAGTACCGGGTCTTTTGACAACACTACTGCAAACACACAGAGCTTATAAAAATCTAAACAGTAAAATGTTTGTATATTAATTAATATAATTTATTGATGATAATTGTTTGTTAATATAATAATTATTACTTTTGACTTTTTTTACTTTTAAAAGCTTTTTCACCTTTTTCACCCCTGACGAGTTTGCACCCCTGTATACAGTATACAGAAGTGTACTGGAGTTTTGATTAAAGTGTAAAGTGTGATTTATTGAACCGTGGGCTAACTGTATTGTTGCCTCCCTACTGTTTACTCTAAAATACTGTATAACAGGAATGTCACAAACTGAGTGCAGACCCTGAGTACTAACTTCTGAAAAATATTTAACATTAAATTTAAACATTAAAACAAAGCTCACCTTGCTGCCCTAAGTCTTTGAACTGTAGTTCACCTCAGCTACAGATATTAGAGTTTTATGCATGTTTTGGCCTTAAAACAAAAAATCTGTTGTTGGTTTCTTAACTCTTTTCAGTATGGCCGTCTAGTGGATTTGTGCCAGCCCATCCACAAGAAATACCAGGTTGCTGTCACCAAGGTGTTTGGCAAGAACATGAATGCTATTGTTGTCACATCTGCGAAAGTGGCTCATGACTGCATCCGATTTCTGAAAGAAGAAAGAGCAGAACCAGAGACATTCCTTCCTATTGACTATATAGATGTAAGTGATCAGTGAAAACCCTTCAAAATGAGTAATTATGCTTTTATTTTTATTTACATTAAGTCGTTTCAAAAGGTTTCAACATCTTTTTATATGGTTCTATTAGTAAAGAGTGTTCTTTCCCCATGTGTGCATCAGGTGCGGACTCTGAACGAGCGTCTGAGGGAAGTGCAGGGAGCCAAGTTGGTGGTGGATGTGGTTCAGTGCGCTCAAAATGACCCTCAGCTTAAGAGGGTGATCCAGTATGTGTGTGGGAACTCCTTGGTTTGCGAGACTCTGAAAGATGCCCGTCGCATTGCCTTTGACGGCCCTGAGCGCCTTCAGGTGAGTGCATGCCACCAGATCACCAACATTTTAGGCCAATCACATTGACTGTTATTGATCCCAAATATCTATGGCATGTTACACGTGTAAAATGTCTTCTTTAGACGGTGGCTCTTGATGGCACCTTGTTTCGCAAGTCTGGGGTGATTTCAGGAGGCTCCATGGACCTGCGCAGTAAAGCTCGACGCTGGGAGGAGAAGGATATGAACAAACTGAAGGAAGAGAAGGATCAACTGTCGTCTGAGTTGCGTGTAAGTGTCTTGGATTACGAATAGAAATGTTTGACAGCAGATAAGCAGTGAAAAATAAAAATATTTCTCATTGCATTACGGAACAAAGTAACTGCCAGTCAGCATGTGCTGGATGTTTAATATGCAGTTGTATGGAATAATAATTTGGACCAATGAGATTTAATTGTGGGCGGGGCTACCTTGAATAATAATTCTCATTAGTATGGAATAGATTTATAACTTTTACTGTGATAAAATGTATGATAATGTTGTTGATTTATGTGCAGGCCCTGATGAAGCTGAAGCGTAAGGAAGTGGATTTAAAACAGATCAGGGCTCATTCTCAGGGAAACCAGACTCGCCTCAAATACTCCAACTCCGAACTGGACTCCATACTCAAGAAGAGCATCCCAGCTTGTCAGGCTGCAAGTCACACACTCTTTCTCTCTATACTTTTTTTTTTCATTACTTTTAAACCGCTCTGATACTCTTATGTAAGCCGTGTGTGTGTGTGTGTGTGTGTGTGTGTGTGTCTGTGTGTGTGAACTTCAGGAGATTTCCAAACTCAGAAGTGAGCTCTCCAACCTCGAGGCCCAGATTGAGATCCAGACTGAGAGTGTAGAACTAAAGGATAATGAGATGAAGGCTGTCAGAGACAAAATTAATCAGGTCATTTCATTTAAGTGTAATATCATCTCTTGCTGTGTTCTGTGGTCATGAAAACCTGGAAATATCAACGAGTTTTAGAATTGTTTTCAAGAGCCAGAAAAATCTTTCAGTGAACGACCAGTATAGGCTTTTTTCAGTGATACAAGCCAATAATGACAGTAAGGTGGCACAGATGTACACCAAATGGCTATGAAATGGTGATAATTTTACAGTATTTATTTTTGATATTTCAATATTTATTTGAAAGGATCATGTGACACTGAAAACTGGAGTAATGCCTGCTGAAAATTCAGCTTTGCCATCACAGGAATACATTACATTATAAACATTATAAACTTGGCTGCAAATTCATATTTGGAAGTGCAATCTCTATGAAATTATAGTCAATCTTAAGTGATTATCTTTCGTTCATACATGGTTCCGTTTATTACTTTCATCTTAGTCGGAGGATGTTGTGTTTGCGGACTTCTGCGCAGAGATCGGTATGGCTAACATCCGTGAGTATGAGCAGGATTATCTCCGAATGCAGCAGGAGCTCGAGAAGAAGCGGTAAGACCTGCACAAATAGAGCCTGCCCATATTATAGCTGTACCCATGTGTGCATTTGTATATAGCATGAAATATAATGCAGACTAATTCTAGCTTATTAAATCTCCTGATTGTCCAGCCTGCAGTTTGAGTCCCAGCATACCCGTCTAAGTACCCAGATAGAGTACGAACAGGCTCAGCTGGAGAAACTTATCAAACAGATGAAGAAGATAGAAGAGACCATAGGAAAAGAGGAGAACGTTGTTATCAGCTTGAAAGAGGCAAACTCATTTTTCACTTTATTTTCAGAGAAACAACAGGGAAATTATGGGAATTGTGTTATGTTGGACTGGATATATAAAATGGTTCTGACATGTTTGGGTTTTGCTGATGTTTTTTTGTACTTTTAGTATTTGAAGTACTACTGTCTGTTTCCCACATCTCCACCAGGTGGAAGACAGACTTTTGATAGCTGTGGAGGAGACGCAATCAAATCTCATCGACCTGAACAGCCAGCTGTCAGAAAAGACAACTTTAGTTAAAGATGCCAAGACAGAGCTTGACAAGACTCTTAAAGGCCTGCAGGAGAAATCCAAGTGGGCATGATAATGGTTGATCTGCAAAACAATGGTTAGACCATTGTTGATTTTACTACTTTTATTGCTTGTGTTTGTCCGAAGGGTACTGGTGAAGCTTCAGAAGGAAACAATCTGCGCTGAGGCAGCTGTGGAACAGCTGAGACTGGGCAAACACAACCTGCTGCTGGCCTGTAAGATAGACGGCCTCCCGCTGACTCTGATCTCTGGAGTGCTAGATGACATCAGTGACATACAGGTGCAAACATAGTGTCAAATCTATTTGAAGCAAGGCAGCACAGATTATTCCCTATTATTATTTTGTTATTCTGCTGTTAAGTGTATTCAAACTTTATTGCAGCTGGACTCAGAGTCTCAGAGCATCAGCACTCTGGACATTTATGAACGAGAGGCGCAGATGGTGTTTGATTATTCAACACTGGACCGTGGCCTTAAGGTGAAAGCACGACTCTAAAACTGTCACTCACAACAGTCGTTCTTTTGTGGGAGTGTTGTTTTGGATTTTATTATGTGTATGTAGGCCCCCACTGAAGAGAGTGAAGTGGAAGCGGAGTTGGAGAAGCTCAAAGAGGGTGTCTCCTCTTTGGAGTCCATGATCATGATGTCCAGAGCTCCCAACCTGAAAGCTCTAGAGAAGATCAGAGAGGTGAAGGACAGCTTTCGGGAAGTAATGGATGGTAAGGGACAAATATACGCAAGTTTTTATATCAGGGTGTGGACTACTACTAAAATTGAAGACTGAAGTTGGATCTCTTAGACTGTGATCGGTCACAGCTATAAAATGAAATCCCAATCGGCATAAGGGAAAAGCTGCAATAGTCATGCGAGTCTTGTCAGTGAAGCACAGTTCTTTGAGTAGTAGTAACTTCTCCATCCGAAGGCCAGAGGGCGCTCTCGCGCTGAAACTCATAAGCCAGCAGAATAAATCCAGGAAATCCCTATAGCCATAGCTGAATGAACTGCTTTCATTGATTCAACATGACTAATAAACACAGGACTACGACAATATACGATTTATCTGAGTTCTTATTATAAATTATTACGTTCCCATTCCCCAGTCTAGGGTTGGGAGTGGGAGTAACCGGTTAACCAATATTATAAAAAGGAAGACATGAATAAAACGAGGAGGAGTCACCTCAGTCCTCTGCCCCAGAAATGCAACAACCACTACTTGTCAAACTCAAACAATTTATTTATAAAAGTAAGAATCAAGGAAGCAATAAATGTCTTCAGGAGACGGCCTGGCCAAAACAACAAACAAAACAGCAGCTAACTTACAGTAGGAATACTAAATAACCTAACCAGGTAAAAGAAAAGAAATAAACAAAAGCTTTCCTTGACTCCCTCACCAACCAAAAAACAGGGATAAACAGAAGTACAAAACAAAAGTGGCACCCTCCCCCTACAGCTTCCCATCTAACCATAAATCAAAATAAGTTACAATACCTTTTTAATACCTTAACAAGGTAGGTAATTTAAAGTAATTACATGCACACTCGTTGTTTCAGCACACACTGCTGGTCAACAGGAATACAACTACTCACAGAAGTTCACACTCAACGGATGATTAGTTAACTTCACACAACAGTCAACAGATCTTTTAAAGAAGAAATCCCCCAACACAAGTCTGGAGCAGAAGAGAAGTGAGCCTCTCCAAACAATGTTCACTCTGCTCTTTTGTAGCAACACCGTCTGCAGCACGCTCTCTGATGAGCACCACCTGCGGGCAATTTGCATCTGCCAATCGAGAGTGAGAGAGAGAGAGGAAACACACACAGAGGAAACATAACCACACCCAAAGGGCGGGAATACATACCAACAATGCATTTTCACATAAAACACATACATCCTAGGGTTGTAACATTATTCTTATAATTTTCATTATAATAAAGTATATAATGCGATGCTAATCGACAGCCTTTATCACTGCTTAGAATACTATGAAATATGTTGCGTGCCTTATTCTGTTAAAGAAGCCACATCTTCTCACAGAAGGATTTATTTCAAACACTCGACTGATGTTATGAAGTGAGTTTGGAGTAAAAACATGTTATTAAATGTGTTTTTTTCACGTGCTTTCAGATGGAGCAGCATTTACGACAGAGCCGTAGTTTACTGACTAGCTACGCAAACAGCTATTATTATCACAGAACAATATCTTCGATTTCGTTATCGCACGATTAAATCGTCTACGGCTAGTTAGTGAACTACAGCTCTGTGTAGTTGTAGCAAATTAGCTTAAAAGGGAATTGTTTATATATAATTACAATTAATTATTTTTAATTACAATTATTTATATCGGCTGACAGTGATAACTGTAGCAGAATTAAATTGCCATCAACTGATCAGGGGTGCGTTTCCCGAACAACGACTTAACTCGCTGATTAACCACCAAAGTACGATGCATTGTTTTGGAAACGAACTAACTAGTCACGACTGTTTCCCGAACACGGTCGCATCTCCGTCGTTTGAACCACATTGGTTCAGCAACATAGGTCCATTGGTAATGACGTCACATGCATGTGGTGGAGGAATAACTTCTGCCATTTAACTGATTAGAGATCTCTAAGATGCTGCTGTATTGAACATGGCACCTACTGACTAATTTACTATTTTTTGTTCCCTGTCATTTTGCTTTATTTGATGTTTGATTCATCACGAGTTCCCTCTTACGTCACACTCTGGGGTTCCCTTAGGCATTTATGCACATGCGCACTTTTCAAAAATGGCACTTACAAAAATACATAATTAAAATGCATTTTATATTTATATAGAATGGAAGATACAGATAGTATTGCATGTTAGCTTGCTTGTTGTGCCCAAAAACATATTTATTTAAGCCCATATATCTTATTAACAAGAAACTATGCTTCTAACTACAGATCGAGAGCTGCAGTTCCAACCATGTAAGTTTGTGACGCTGATTGCGAACATTCGTTTGAACTATGGTTTCGGGAAACACCGAATCGTTGAACTATGCTGGTAACAACGGAACTTGCGACCATAGTTGGCTAACGATGTTTTTGGGAAACGCACCCCTGGTCGTCCAGTGACCATTCAGTGCAAGTTCAAATCAACTCTAAGAAAGGATATTTTCATGGCCACAGAAAATACTTTCTTAAATATTAATGCATTAGAGCATGTAGCAAAGGGTCAGAATTGTAAAGGGACATTAATTTGCAAGGCAGAACCAGAAACTCATGTAATTTGTGCACACAACTTTTATTAACTAAACTCTAACACACATAACTAATCTAAACAAACAAACAAACATACATACACTCACGCGTATATACAAAAGGGGAGCTAAAGTGAGTCAGTGAACCACCTGAGTAAAACCATCAGCGCCGTTTATAACGGGGTCTCTAACTTATACTAAATCTCTGTTTAGTTGAGTTAGATGTACCATACTTGCACTTCCATGGCTGTTGGCTTGTGTCTGGAATGAAGTCTCGGATGAAAAGTCTGGATGGTTTCAAGGTTTTGGACTCGCGATCACGTTCTTCCGGGTTGAAGAGTGATGAGTTCCACAAGATGTTATTCTGTGTTCTGAGGTCCGAGGAGCTTTGGTTGAATGGAAAGTCAAGGCCGCAAAGCCTGGCGCAAAACTTAAGTGTTTCAGAAGAGTTCTAGCTCACATCCTTCCAGGATCTAACAGAACCGCAAAACTGAGATATGTTGGAGCCACCGGACACGCCGGTACCGACTCAGGCTCTCCACACGGGCAGCAGTCCGGGATTTTTAGCAGAAGAGAGTGCACAAGAAAACCTTTTCAGAAGAGCTGCGTGAGCCCTTTAAAGTCTGCAAAGAGTCACACCTCTCAGGATGGGCTTGACCAATGAGAGGCTGAATTTCCAAGCGGGAGTTTGGAAATACAGGAGGGGTTTATGGCCCTTTGTCTCAGAGCATGGTAATTTGCACAGGGGTTGGATTGGACATTGATATACAAACTATTAAATATTCTTAGGACATTAATATGCTGCATAGGTATCAACATGTAATATTCACTCTCAATTAGATCATCCGAATAGGAATTGATAGAGACCAAACATGTTACAGTTAGAGTGATATTAACTAGTGATCTATTATAAGCATGCATAAAACAGTATACAATACACAAAAACATATACAAGAGCAGCAAAAATATACACAATGACCTAATGATATGTGTGTTCATTCAAAGAAAGGTTTTTCTATGAATTGATTAAAGAAGAGTCCATTTTATGGCATAATGTCCTTTTTATAGGAAAAAGGTAGTAAGAGTTGCTTGCATTCCTTTGAGCAATAAAACTAGTGTTATGTGATGGGTTGCCATGGCACCAGGGGGGCCTGGAGGCGTTCACAGACATCCTGGCACTCACTATGTGTATTGGGTGGGGGGTCTGTGACCATTTGTTAATCTAATAACTAATTGATTTGTTAAATCAAATGCAAAATTGTGTGTCTGATTGGTCCAAATGCTACATAGTAAATGCTGCTCCATCTGAAAGCGGGTGATGGAGATTTACTACTAATCACAGAACTGGCTTTACTGACAAGATGCGCATGACTATTGCATTCGATTAATCTTGCAGCCCTAGAAGTTAATGACAAATCAATCAAAAAAATTTGACCTAAATCTAAACATTTTCTCAGTTGCAGTGTTGTAATTATTTTACCTTTTGTAGGGTAGAACAGACTTGTTTCACTTTTAAATTATGCTTATTATAAATATATGAAGCAAGTGTTGTAAAAAAAAATTAAAACAATAATAATATATTTGGGGAGTGGGAAGATTTTGGTTCAGTGTTAACAATTGTTAACTATAATAACCCTGATTTCAGCTTACGTTTGTTGTTGTAACATCCATAATTGACACAAAACCATGATCATGTTTGTGTGCTTTTTCCCCTTAATAATCAAACCCTCTATAAATCAGCATTTGAGACCAGCACACACACCACTAAGAAATGCAGTCAGGAGTTTGAGCAGGTGAAGTCCAAACGCTTCCATCTCTTCAGCCAGTGCTTTGAACACGTGTCTGTCGTCATCGACCAGATCTACAAAAAACTTTGCAGGAATGCCAGCGCTCAGGTCCATACTTGACTCTTACTCATTCATTCAGTAACTTGTTCATTCATTTTATTGTTGCATCACACTTTGTATGCACATGTCCTTCAGGCTATTCTAAGTGCTGAGAATCCAAATGAGCCCTACCTGGATGGCATCAACTATAACTGCGTGGCTCCTGGGAAACGATTCATGGCCATGGACAACCTGTCAGGAGGAGAGAAGGCCATCGCTGCTCTCGCTTTGGTCTTTGCCATTCACAGGTGAGAAATCACTTAAACCCATTGACCGATTTCTTGTAAAGTAATATCTGACTATAAATAGACATGTATTTGCAGTTGGAGAAAACTGTAAAGATCATCTTCATTTCATTTTAAGCTTTCGTCCTGCCCCGTTTTTTGTGCTGGACGAGGTGGATGCTGCCCTGGACAACACAAATATTGGCAAGGTAAGACGAGCCTCAATTTAAAAAAGAAAAAAATTCTGATATTCTCTTATCTGCCATGATGGAGAGACATCGGTTTTCATGCAGGTTACAGGATTTTTCCGTATGATGTCCAGAGAGAGCTGCCAGATCATTGTGATCTCCCTGAAGGAGGAGTTCTACTCACGGGCAGACGCTCTTCTTGGAGTCTATTCAATGGTATACACACATCCACACATTCTTGCTCTGTATCACATCAATCACTCGAACTCAATTTAGAACCCCATAAAATCAAAGTTTTGAGACCAGGTGGTCCATGTCTATTACCTTTGAGGTCATTTGTATAGTAGTGGACTCATAAAACAAAATTCGGATATAAAAAATGTACCGTGTTTTGACATATTAACAGTGTCATTCAAATCTTACAGTTGTCAGTATTTACAATATTTGTCAAAGATTTGCTCATTTTACACATTTCAGTTTTCCATATTTTGGAATAATAGTGAACTATTAAACTGTATTACCAAAAGGACAAACAACAGCAACAACACAAATTAAAATACACACTACAAGATTTTTTTTTTTTATGTTTTTGGGGGAAGTCTCTTATGCTCATAAAGTTTGCATTTATTTGATCAAAAAGTACAATAAAAACAGTATTATTGTGAAATATTAAAATTTATTATGCATGTTTTCTATTTTAAAATATAATTTATACCTGTGGCAAAGCTGAATTGTCAGCAGCCAATACTTGTACATTTAGTTATTTTTTTCAGGATTCATTGAAAAATTGCAGGTTCAAAGGAAAAAAATTTTGAAATAGAATTTTTTTTGTGATATTATAAATGTTTTTATTTGAACGTTTTACTAATTTGATGTGCCCTTGCTGTATAAAAGTATTAATTACTCAAAACTAGGGGTGTAGATCGGATGGTTCGTCACAATACGATATCGATTCTCATACCCAGCGATACAATATTTGCCGATACCTCAAAAAATTCTACGATACGATTCGCTACAGGAGTATATCGATCGATATTTCTATATTATGATATTGTATAGACCTACATATTTTAAACAACCATCTACATTTTTATTAACTCACAAATGCAGCCAAAATATATAACATGAACATTTATCAGAAATTTTCACATCCTGTACCTTAATTGGGACATTCACAACAAAAAATAGGCATATACACTTTTTTTTTTTTTTTAAATATTAAAGAAAAACAATTCTGGCTGCTACTATGGGCTCAGTGCTAAGTCTTTTCTACAGATAACCAAATTACAAACAATAGCAGAAAATAAATACAATAGAACAAAGACACAAATTCACTAAACAGTGCTTTTCAGGTTTTTCAGCTCAGTCTAAAAAAAATTTCTGGTACGCTACAGAAATGTAGTTATCAAATGTAAAATAACTACATAGTCTTCACTGTATAAATCAAATATTTTTGATATTACAAAGGTTATTTAGTCAGGAGCAGTGAGCACTTGTATTTTTCTTTGACAGCATTAGATTTATTATTAGTTTGCTTCCACTTTAAGAACGAAAGCACAGGTTTAATATTATATAGCCTACTGATACACATGCATTTTCTTTCTCAACTGTTTACGTTAAGACATATGCCTAACCGACTGTATTTACTCGAATATTCGCCAAAACGCGCATTTTGATGTAATTTTGTCTGTATTGATTCATCCATGCACAAAAAAGCAGAAGAGAGCTCAATTTAGTATTCACGCGGTGTAGACGCGGCTGGTTGTGTGCATGCATAGACGGACATTATGTGAAAATGTGGACAGTGCCAAAATATAGGTGCCTATTTATACTACAGATATCTTACGCGTGGCATCGTATCATCAGACGTCGTATCGATGTATCGATCCATATCAATGACACCCCTACTCAAAACATACTGACAAAACAAACTTTTGAAAGGTATTGTATGAGCTCCTTCAAAACTAACCATATTTTTCTTACATTATAGCTCAAAAAATGCAGGAAAATCTAACAAAATATTAACAGAATATTTGGAAATAATATTTTATTTTAATATTTATCAAGTTTATTTAAAAGTCTTTAAAGGGGTCTTTTTTGATGCATCTTATTCAGATCTTAATTGTCTCATTTGTCATGCACCTTTTTTTTTTTGCTTGTGGTCACAGTTTGATGAATGCATGTTTAGCCGTCTGCTCACCCTGGACCTCACCCCATACCCACTCAATGACGAGAACGCCACAGACAGAGAGAAGGACAAATGATGGGTGGACGGCTGATAATGAAGGATCAAATATTAGTTGTTAAAGTTAAAATTAATTAATTAATATCTAAAAATTGAATGTTGAACTGTTAAATTGAATTACCTAAAGATCTCATTCAGCAGGTTTGAGCTGTTTTTATATTTTGTGTTGACATTTGAATGTTTAAGAGGTTGTTCTGTGATGCAACTTGAAAAGTGTTTGTTGAAGCGGTTTTATGTGTTATTGTTCAATGCCAGTTTACATTTGTTCAATGTGGAATATGATTTTAATACAGTTTTACTGTTTGCATTTGTGACGGTTTCTGTCATTCTTTATTAGTCGTTGTGCAAACTGTACACTTTGACCTGTCTCTCTGTCACTAGGGTGGGGTTTCAGCAAAACATCAGCCCCTGTTACTCTATTCTCTCTTTCTTTGTCCCTGCTTCTCTTCTTGTCTCCTGAAATATAAAGCTTTGCTTTCCTTAGCAACTCCAATGGCATCTTACACCGTGGTCATTGTCCCTCTGAGGAACAGTCCTACCAGTCTGGATGCGTTGCGTTTCTTCCTCTGGGTTAGTTTGTTTTTTCTTGTATGCTTATTTGTAATGTGTTTTGTTTCTTAGTTATGCTTTTAGTTGAAGTGATTCAAATATACAGTAACTGAAGTGACTGTATATGTTGTTAGATGAACTAAACCCATTCACGTTGTTTAGAAAGGGTGACAAGCATAAATTCAGTCATTTATGTACCAGTTTAAATGGTATATTAACTTTGTAATCTCTAATTTTCAAACTAGAGTAAGAGTTGCATCAGTATTTCTTTCAAACCAACTATTCTCATATTCACAGATGTCAACTATCACAGTTCATCACGACATTCCTGTCCAGCTCTGAGGGGAATATTCAAAGTTCACAGCTACTTAACACACACATTGTGATCTATTTTTATTTTGTTTACTCAACGCAATTGTGAAATTTTTTTGTAATTTTTTTTTTTTTAGGTAGCTATGGAAACAAACACTAATATTGTCGCTGATAATCATGCAGAAACTCCAAACTTTTTTTTTTTTTTTTACATTTTAAAATGTAAGAGCATGAGCTTTATTTGCAGGTGAAGAAGCTGAAGGACTTGGAGAGGGAAAAGGATCTTCTGTGGATGGGATTGCAGGCTTTAGAGCAGGTGCGAGAGAAGTTATGTTCCAACCTAGATAATGACATGGAAGTGAAAGACAAATTCAGCCAAGGAGAGATGAAAAAAGTGAGTTTTGTGTATCAACTTGTTTTTTTTTTTTTTTTTATACCTACTTTGTGTTTAATGTATTTTCTGTGCATCAGGTGTTTCCAGACACCCCCACCCTACTGTTGGCTCAGATTCACAGAGTGAACAGGACCTTGAGGAATCTGTTGTGTGACTCCAGGAATCCCACTGTTCCTGCAACAGAAGGTTATTCCTTCAACAATACTGTGCACCAAGTTCCTGTAAAAACATTTAGGTCACTCTTTGTTGTCACTTAAGTGGTAAAACTATTGAATTCTGTGTATTGAAAGCGGTTTACCTTTTTGTCAGGTACTGAAGGACATCAGCCCTCTCCTGCCTGTTCAGAAGAAAGTGCTTGTTTTTGATCAGCTATTTTTTTGATGTTCTGTTTTGTTCTGCATTTGTGCTTGCAGAATGTATTCTGCACTGAGTGGATTGAAATAATAATTTTATGTGCAATAAAGGAAACTTTCCAAAATGAATGATATACAACTAGCACACCGCTTTGGATGTTTTATTCAAGAATTCAATGCACTTGACTTAACCTTCAATTTCCAGAGGAATGAATTAACTGAATATAGCAACCAAGTTTTTGGTACCATTGGATTAAAAATGCAAAACACTAGTATTTATTTTTGCAGTGATACTGTAACTTTATACATGCAGTGAAATGAGATCATGTGAGAACACTAGCGTGTTTTTTATATATAATTATTTCTTCACATACACTGGCTGCCAAAAGTTTGGAGTAACTAAGATTATTTTAGGTTAATTGTAAAAGAAGAATTTAAATGAAAAAGGAATTAATCATTCACAAGGGTGTAATTAATCATCAAAAGTGATAGCAAAGAAATTTTTAAACTAAATTTAGTAAAAAATAAATGCTGTTCTTAAGAAATTCTTATTCATTAAACAGTCCTGAAAAAATATATCATGGTTTCCACAAAATATTAATTAAGCAGTAAAAACTGTTTTTAGCATTGACAGTAATAAGAACCATTATGGTCACTGGGAGTGTTCCTGTTTGTAATGGTGTGTGGCTGCTTTACAGGAACCAGTGACCTGCAGATGATTGAATACAACATCTGGACTGAGCCTGGCTTGTCAGATGGTAAGATGGCATTCATCACAACCAAGAAGACCAGTTGTAATTCTGAATCGAACAAAATAGATTCAAGAGAAAAGGTGGGAAATGTGGCTGGAATTTTCAGGCTCAGCAAGTCCAGGAACAACTTTCACCAGAATATGAGAGAAGTGCTGATGGTAAATCAGTCAAATCTACAGCATTTTCACCTAAATATGGGTTTCCATTAATAAGGACTTTATTAGGGGAAATTAGAAAGTGTCATGAATTTCTGTACGCAAAAACCACACCATCACACATTATATCCAAATCCAATTGAAGTTGGATTAAGGCTGTGAACTGATTTTTTAAACAGATGAAACCAAGTGGACAATTGTTACCAGCAGCCAGAAAAGAAAACGGAGTTCACACAGCTCTCAGGTGTACAACCTCTATGATAGTACACCCTCAACATCCAGCAGCAACGGAGCAGAGTACCTTCAGTCCATTAGTGACGATGAGGACAGATGGTGTTGAGAAGGCATCCTCTTTGTTTTTCTTTGCAAGTGCAGGAGCAGGCTGATATGCCGTTATACCAGAGAGAAATCAAATATCCTTGTTGAGAATAAGCCTAACCCTAATCAAAAATGGCCCTAACTGAAGAAACATTTGATATTTTCCACTTTAGAGCAAAGTCTTCTGCAGGACATTAACTGTGCTGTAGCAGACAGTGGTCTTCAAGAGCCTTGTTCCAGTCAACCTGAAAATCATCAAAACATTTTGAGCCGATTGCTCGGTGAGGGAGGATTCGGCGCTGTCTATGAAGGGAAACGCTTGGAGGCCTTGAGGTATTGTGATTTTATCTTGAATATTTAGCTAGCAAATTGTTTTATCTCACTCTGTACATTTCAAGTCCTCTTGGTGTATGTTTTGTCCACTATCTAGTGCCCTTGACATGTCTAAAATTAAATTGTAACCATTTTTGTTGTTGAACAGGTGGCAAAAATTTTGCCAGGAAGATGAGGAGCATGGTTTGCATCAACATTGTAAGTAGACTACTACTGTCACAGATTTAAACTGTAAACAGTTTATCCAAGACTGGACTGTATCCATATTTAGTACAACGCTCCCATCTAAAAATCCTAAAAATGATCTTTCTTCTAGCCTGGTGATCCTGCACCTCTTCCATTAGAGGTCGGCCTGTTACTCCTGGTTAATAAGGGTCCTAAAGTTCCACAGGTCATTGAGCTGCTGGACTGGCAGGACCAGCCTGACCATCACGGTCCTGGAACATCCCTCACCTCGTGAGGATCTGCTTGATTATGTTGAGTGTTGTGGTGGCACCCTTAATGAGGATGCAGCACAGCTGGTCATGTGGCATGTGCTGTCAACGTGGAGTGTTTCACCACGACATCAAGCTGAACAACCTCTCGATCAATCCTGAAACCCTTGAAGTCAAGCTGATTGACTTTGGATGTGGGGATCTGATGAGGGAAACTGGCAATGACATCTTCTGGAGTATGTATTATTCATCAAATGTGTGGTTTAGGATTCCAGTGATGAATTAAACCATATCCAACTATTTTGAAGCTCACTTATCAAACAAAATGTCTTTCCTTCAGGCACAGCAGAGTATTTTCTCCCAAATATGACATGGAGGGCAGGTACTACGGGAAACCTGCTACCGTATGGTCACTGGGAGTTCTCCTGTTCGTAATGGTGTGTGGATGCTATCCCAAAAACAAGGACCTGCTGGAGATAGGCTGAGGCGAATGGTTTGAGCCTGGCTTGTCAGACGGTAAGATGGCATTCATCACAACAAAAAAGACCAACTGTCTATATGATTCTAAATCGTACAAAACAGAACTAAGTGAAAAGGAGGGAAAAGTAACATCTGAGCCAAGTTTAGGAATTTTCCCGGATTTTCTGACCTACAGTTTAGAACAGTCAAAGTTAAAAGTTATAACCTGACTCTCCCGTCTCTCCTCTCTCCCATCGCTCTGCTCAGATTGCTGCTATCTGATTCGGTGTCTCCTGCAGCAAGACCCAAGCTGGAGGATTGGACTGGATGAAATATTTCTCCAGTCATGGTTTAAGCCACAGAATTTGCCTGATCTTCCGTCAGCTGATGGGAATGGCCATTCCATGCCTTAGTGTCTTTTGGAGCTGGAAAGCCTTGGTAGCACCTGGACAGTCCCGAAATGCCTTGCCACCTGTCATCGTGGTCCCAGAATTACCAGTGTAGTTTTTATATATATATATATATATATATATATATATCATTACAGCATAGTAGTTTTGTGCAATGCCTTGGTAGCGTCTGGTGCCTTGGCCTGAGGTGGTTCCATAGCAGCATATTTAGGGGCCAAGCCCAGAATGGGCTGTAGCCCCTATTGAAATCGTATGTTTTCTTTATTATTATTATTATTATTAGGGCCAAGCCCAGAATGGGCTGTAGCCCCTATTGAAATCGTATGTTTTCTTTATTAGGGCCAAGCTGTATTATTATTATTATTTTAGGCCAATGGCAGTCTATGGCAGCCCTATGAAGGGAAAATAGGAAAATGATGAAAATAGGCACAGTTGTAGAGATGGCCATGACTAGTGATCTGACCAACTTTGGGGTCTCTAGAACCAACTCTATAGCGCCACCACCAGTTCAAAAATTAAACATTGAAATGGTAATAACTCACAAACCCCTAATTCTAGAAAAATGAAACTTAGTACACCTGATTAAGCTCTTCGTGCTGAACACACATTCAATAGCTTACATTAAGACTCCACCCATTACAGTAGCGGCCATTTTGAAAAGTACAGTATTCTGTCTTTTCGCTACTCCTCCTTCAAAATTGATCCAATTCTTCCCAAAATTGGCTCAGATGATCTTTGGACTGAGCCGCACAGAAATGACTGAACAGATTTTTTTTATTCATGTTTGTTCAAAAGTTATGATGTTGTGAACTTAACGAGGTCGACCCAAAATTGGTTCAGAGGCTGTATCTCGCCAAACTTTGATCAATCGAAACGAAACTTGGTACGCATCATCAACACCATGATCTGAGGGTCCATGCCAAAGTTGGGAATAGCGCCACCTATGGGTCGTGACATACCAAAATTCACATTTTCGCTTATAACTTTTGAACAGTCAGTCAGAAAAATATAATATTTATGTCTATGGATTCCTTGGGTCATGCCGATTCTGACGTTGTCTCATTTGTCATTTTCCATTAATGTACGTATCAGCCATATTGAATTAAATGAAAAACAGTTTTATTGCTACTCCTCCTTCAAAATCTGTCCAATTCTTCCCAAACTTGGCTCAGATGATCTTCGGACTGAGCTGCACAGAAATGACTGAACAGATTTTTGATATTCACTACCGTTCCCAAGAAATTCCTCTGGAAAGTTGACTGTGCCCGTGTTTGTCGCCTTTTGCTCGTAAGCTTATCATGCTAATAAGTTACAGGCTAACCAGTTACCATACTATTTAATGCGACTCTTCAGCTATCAAGTTAACCATAAGCTGCGTTACAATTAAATTAACTTTGCATATTACGCTGGTTAAAATGCTAAAGCACTATATTGGGGAGCTCATTCTCACATCTAAACCTTTCCTCTGCAGCCCAGTAAAAGTGCTTCAACTGAGTGGCGCGCTCTGCTAAGCCGCTGTTTCGTGAACCGTTGGGTCGTGGGTTTGAATCCGTGTCACACATGTCCAGACCAGCATATTTGCTGTGGCAAGAAATGATGCTGAAGTTGCTTCTTTTCCAGATGTTGTGCTTTTCAAAGTATCATCTCATCTAAGCTTATTAAATAGTACATATCTATATACAAAATCTTAATTTTGAGTTGAGTCACTTGAATTATGGAGCTTCAGAATCTGTGTAAATCAAAAGGCCATAGCTCTGAAGATTCTATACAAATTCAATGTGTAGCAAGTCACTTACGAAAATTAACTCACAAACCCCTAATTCTAGAAAAATGAAACTTAGTACACCTGATTAAGCTCTTCGTGCTGAACACATTCAATAGCTTACATTAAGACTCCACCCATTACAGTAGCGGCCATTTTGAAAAGTACAGTATTCTGTCTTTTCGCTACTCCTCCTTCAATACGTGGACGAGTTTGGAAATGCCTCCTAAATATCGACAGTCTCCGAGCTGCCAGCTCTTTTGATTATGAGGTGCAACCCCATCAATATATGTATTTTTATTACTATGCAAACTCATTTTCCCTTGTAGTAACCCGTTTTGATTGTTTACTTCAGGCATGTCAGACTGAGATCCGTAAACCTCTAGTTGATCTTGGAGTCAGTGAGTACAGTATCATCCCTACTATAGACTCTCTAGTGGATACAGAGAATGAGATCAGCAGTGGACAGGCATCAGATCTCCCCAGCGCTGACCTGACGCTCTTCAAACAGATCGCCCTCGACCTGCGTGAGTTGTGCCTTTGGATGACCACTAAAATTGCATGATATTTTCCATACATTCATTTGGACTATTTTGTTTTGCATTAATGCGAGTATTTTTATTTGAATTAATGAAAATAATGCAATAACTTTGGAATAAAAAATGTTTGAAATAATTCATGTTTAATAATGTTTTATGAGTCTTTTATGTTTATTAAGGCTGCATTTATTTGATAAAAATACAGTTAAAACGGTAGTATTGTGAATTATTATTAACATTTAAAATAACTGTTTTCTATTTTAATAAGTGTAATTTATTCCTCTGATGGCAAAGCTGAATTTTCAGCATCCATTATCCTGCTATCATTGTCACATATAATCATTATAAAATGCTCATTTAGTGTTTTTAATAAATACTCAGTTATTAATAATTGGTCTTGTTATTTTTGCTTATTACCAATTTTTTTTTTTTTTTTAGAATTTTTGTTGAAGAGAAGGTACAAAAGTAATATATATATTTCTGTATATGTATATATGCTGTACATTTTGGCAAGTAATTTATAAAATGTTAATTAAAATGCATGTGTATATTTTTAAGTTAATTTTTTTTCTTTCTGCTAAAAACTGTGGTTGACTGCCTCATTTTTGAAAGAATGGGACTTTCAAGTGAAAGCAGTAATTTGGCTCAGATGGCAGTGTTTTTGTTTGAATTTGGCCAGTATTCTGAAAACCACATGGGGGCGCTGCATAAACACTTTCCCTCTATTCTTGCACATGTACTGTAGGTTAATGCATTTGGCCTAAATTTTAACCCAAAGTGCACCAATGCACTGGGAATCAAATATATATCCTTGGTGTTGCTGGAACCATCTTATGAGCTACAAAAGCCTGAAATACTTCTTACTTAAAAACTACTTCACGTTAGTTTTACCAACCTTTTTTTGACTTTTTATGTGATCTTTCTAGAACTTTTTGTATATAGAGTTTAAAATGTTTTGATAGTTCCATATTTGTCTATATAGGAAGGTCATTTCCGACCCATCGCACTCTAATGGGGGACCGTCCAGAGGCTATTGAGGGCCAGGCCAAACTTTTCCGAGTTCTTACCGCATTTGCCCGATACAATCCCCAGATTGGATACGTACAAGGTAATGAACTGCCTTTACTTCCACAAATGAGGTCACTGGCATTACTGAAATCTTCTTGAACTTTGCGCCTGTGCTTTTAATGGTTCTGTCACACATTTTTAACCTCAGTATATACTGAGGTTTGGTCTGAAGAGGGCACTCAAGTGCTATCTTCTTGCTATTGCATGTCATGGCCATAATTTTGTTTGCGTTTTTTTTCTGTGGAGCTAATTTAGTTAGTTTGCCCTTGACATTCAGGTCATAATGGGAGTATGTGTTGCCTCAAGGTTTGTTTTGTGCTCAGGGATGTCCTATATAGCTGCTGTGCTCCTGATGATCCTGTCTGAGGAGGAGGCTTTCTGGGCTCTGGTTGCTCTGTTAGAGAAGCCCAAGTATCTCTCAGAGCTCTTTGATTCTTCCCTGAAGAAGTAAGACCTTCAGCTGCACATAAGATGCATAAATAAACTTATTTTACAAAGGTTTACTCAAGTTACACTAAAAACATCTGTTGACAGAGCTGTTGGAAGATTTTGGATATATAACACGCATCAGTCAAGTTAATGTTTTTTGCAGATGCCAGTAATTGAAAATAGGCTACATACTGTTTGGTTAGTCAACCATTTAAAAATCTATTTTAATCATTTATTTTATTTTTAGGATTCAGCATCATGCTTTGGTTTTTCATCAGCTCCTGAAGCACAGGAAACCTCTGCTCTTCCAGCACTTGGTGAGAATTATGGTGTACTTTTTTTTTTTTTTATTATTTATTTTTATTTTTTTTCAATTAAAAAAAATTGCTCAATAAAAATTTTAATTACATATTATTTTTCTGCCTATGAAATGCAGATGAAATTAAGCCCTGAAACTTGCCTCTGTCAAATCTTTTTATATATATGTACATTTATATTGAGAGCCGAGTAGTATCTGACATGAAATATTTACTTGAAATATCTCTGAGGAAGTAAATATTTCAATAATTTAACAACACATTTGCATGTTTACAGTTCAATGTCATTTGATGGTCACAAATATCTTTATATGTAAACAACTAAAATATTTCAATTTTTAGCTTTCAAGTTTTTAAATAATTTATTTGACATTTTTATGATTTATTTAATGCTTTTTTTATCAACTCACAAACCCACTGCGGTTTGTACATTAAGCCCAGTTTGGGAAACTCTGGTGTGTTTAATGCATTTTATGATGTTGTTATAAAAAAATGTGAATATTTTTCAAATATGTTATTTTCAGTACAGTATTTTTAATGGTAAGTTCAAAACAAGTTTGTTAAAGAATAATCTAAAAGTAGTCAGAAAACAATACCTAAAATGAGTAACCTAGATTACGTTATTAACTACATTTTTCGTAATGTAATCTGTTATCAGGAATTGACTACAATTTGTAAGTAATCTACCCAGATATATATCAATTAAATATCCTTTTTTGCTAAAAACAGGCGCATGCTGCAATACACACAATGGGTAAAATGTCTCAGTCCTCTAGAGTTTATGCAGATCATAGCCTTTCTCTTGAGAAGCCTCTCACATTTAACACCCCTTGTAGATTTGTCACCATCTTATAGACCTTTTCCTGAGGGCTTTCAAATGAGCTCTTCTGTTTTTTTATAGTGGTGGCTGTCCACCCCCTCAGAGCATTTGTGCAGCTTGGTGAACTCTTAAGGGATTTCCTTCTCGTTGTGTGTTGACGCAGCGCAGCTGTCTGAAAAGCTGAGCTATTAGACCACAGCACTGGATCACAAAAGATGATGCTGTTAACTTACAAAGAGGGCAAAGTGCAGCGACATACCTAAAACATAAATAAAAATCTTTCATTTAATCGCAATCGTGATGTAAAAAACCTAAATGACTTTCTTTCTAGTGTGGAACACAAAAATGAAGAACTTTATCAAAATGTGCCAATCGCTCTTTTTCATTAAATTAGAGTGTGAGACCGGAGCTTTCAAGCTTAAAATATTTATTTATTTATTTGTTTGTGAGAAATATGTCCTGTTTGTAGATGTTGACAGGAGTGTGTTGTCTCCTCTGCTGGTAGGAGACTCTTGGGGTGTCTTCTCTACATTTCATCATGCAGTGGTTTCTCACTCTCTTCACCTCGCTGCCGTGCTGGGACTCAGTATTGGCCATTTGGGATCTTATCATGCTGCATGGTATTACACCCCTTTATCCTTTTGTCCTAGAATAATAACACCTCAAGTGTCAAGCTGGCATGTTTGCTTATTAGAGGTGAAATGTGTTATTTATGCGCCTTAAGCATCACTAAACCGAAGAGAAAATGATTGTTTTCAAACAGGTTTCTTGAATCTGATTTGATCAGTTTTTTATGTTCTTTACAGGTCTGCAGGCTGTATTTCGCACCGGCCTCACCATCATCCTGCTGCTCGAGTCTCGTATCATGAACATGACCGAGGAGACCACAGTACTACCAATTCTGCTGCGAGTGCCTGTGGACGTGTGAGTGCACTGATATAACAATTTATTTCAATTAAAAAAATAAATGACTAAATAAGGAAAAAAAAAAAAAAAAGATATAGTGGTGGCCAAAATTATTAGAACACTTGGCATATTTAAGAGGTTTTTGTTGAATTGTCCATTACAATACCCATTAAACCATAGAATAGAGCCATCATAAGGAGATTTAGGTCATTTTCCTTCCAAAAAAACAAGCTAGGCCTGTTTCACTGTCAATGTCACACAATCATGTTCCTTCACACAGAAGAAGCCAAATTACTTGTGTAAGCATTGTTAGGTATGATCGTGGTTAAACTGATGGTGATGCAAGAGTTTTAGTACACAGCTGTACACAGATTCTTTTGAATGCACAAGGCCTATCCTCATTAAGTGATCGGTAACATCAAGGTTTTGTCAGGCCATACCACCAATTGGTATAAATGCAAAGCCTCTAGAAGTAGTCTTGAAGCACATGTTGCTCTTTGAATACGGCTAAGGTGAAGAAAGAGCTATCAAGTGAGCAACGGGTTTGAATAAAGGCCCTTTTTGATGCTGGCTGGAGTTACCGCTACATAGCCAAGGACGTGAGATGCAGTCCAAGCACTGTAAAGTACACGTTAGACCGCCATGATGCCACCAATTCACACCAGAACCGAAAGGGGAGAGGTAGAAAAAAGAAACTTTCAGACAGACATGTGAAGCATCTCAAAATTCTCAGTCTTAAGGACCGAAGAAAGCCCTCACGAGAACTGTGTGACGAGATCAACACCACAATGACTAATGGTCAACGGTGTCTTCAAGAACTGTGAATTGGAAACTTGGAGAAGAAGGACTTGTTGGCAGAATAGCAGCAAAGAAACGATTACTTAATGAAAAATAGAGTGAAATGTTAGAAAGTAAACTGGACAGATCTATTGTACATTCAAAGGAAAGCCTATAGATTGAGTTGAAGAAGACATGGGATAACATTAGTGTTGAAGTTCTCAGGAAATATATTGACACTATGCCAGAGAGATGTGCTGCTGTAATTGCTGCAAAAGGTGTAAAAACCAGTTAAACGTTAAACGTGGATAAAAACTGTACGACTCACTTCATCTGATATTTATTGTGCTCCGAGCAACTGTCTGCATGTTTCATGAACATTATGAAATGAAATCATTTTTTGGTGGCAAAAATAGGTCAATATTTTCAGGTCTGTCCAGGTGTTCTAATAATTTTGGCCACCACTGTGTATATATAAGAGATTTATTATATCACTGTTGTTTTTAAAGATTAACTTTGAGCATTAAATTCTGGCAAAATAGAAGATAGGAACATGAACGATTAAATATCCAGCATCAACCAATAGCAATAAATTCAAAAATCTCTAATACTGGCTGATAACTAATATGGTAGTATTAATTTAAATAAAATTAAATAAATGTGTTTTCCTTAAAGGGATGATTCACCCAAAAATGAAAATTTGATGTTTATCTGCTTACCCCCAGGGCATCCAAGATGTAGGTGACTTTGTTTCTTCAGTAGAACACAAACAAAGATTTTTAACTCAAACCGTTGCAGTCTGACAGTCATATAATTGCAGTCAATGGGACCCACGGCTTTGAGAGTCAAAAAAAAACATACACCGACAAAACCAAATTAAACCCTGCGGTGCATGATGATACATTGCGGTCTTAAGACACGAAACAATCAGTCCGTGCAAGAAACTGAACAATATTTATATCATTTTTTACCTCCGCAATGTCCAACTGTCCTGAGCGCATGCGCGGAAGCGATTGAAACAATGCGATTGAAACAATTAGACGCGCATGCGTCTACTATGCCAGAGCACGTTGACGCATCATGCGCCGGATGTTGTGAACGCAACGCGCTCAGGACAGTTGGACATTGCGGTGGATCAGAGGTAAAAAATGATATAAATACTGTTCAGTTTCTTGCACAGACCGATTGTTTTGTATCTTAAGACCTCAATGTATCGTCACGAGCCGCAGGGTTTAATTTGGTTTTGTCTGTGTATGTTTTTTTTGACCCTCAAAGCCGTGGGTGCCATTGACTGCCATTATATGACTGACAGACTGCAACGGTTTGAGTTAAAAATCTCAGTTTGTGTTCTACTGAAGAAACAGTCATCTACATCTTGGATGCTCTGGGGGTAAGCAGATAAACATCAAATTTTCATTTTTGGGTGAACTATACCTTTAAAGGATTTTCTCCCTTAATTATTAGCTGTATTGAGAGATATTAATAATTGGGATGAATTTCAAATTTGACTTATAACGATATTACCAATAATTATTTTATTCTGTAAAAATAAAAAGCTCCAATAATGATGACCAATATTTTAAATGTATTGATTATTTCATTTAATTTTATTTCTTAATTAGTCTTTACTCTAAATTGCACTACATCTAGAATTTTGCATGTTTAAATCTAGCAACAAAATAGTATGCACAGTATGAAAATTAATAATGAGTTAAAACTTTTAAAACATATGCAAGTAAAACAAATAAATAAGCCCCAATATGATCTGGTTTTAAAACTCATATTATACAAATATTTTAACTGCGATTTTTCTTTTGCCAGTATGGTCAAGTGAAGCCAAGCAGATTCATTATAATGTTTCTTCTACTGTTGTGAGGATGAGAGAGACCAGACCTGGTCTAGCAGTTCAAGGAATTATATATTACATTTATAAAAAGAAACACTTGTTTAGTGTGGAAATGAAAAAAAGATAAAATTAGGTTTCATGATGACGTAAACTTCAGACAGAAATCAGTGGCTCTCATTTCATAGAGGATATGTTGATTTGATGATGTTATAGTCGCCATGGCGATGTGGCCATGAGTACCGCTTTCATTAGTATAGCAGAACTCAAAGACACATGAAGCCAGGCCATATTGTTAAGCTGTTAAATTGTTTCTATGGTTGCTGTTTATTCAGTAGTGTGTCATGCCAATCCAAAGAATCCTTTGCCATCTGATCTGGAATTCTTTTATATGCATGTGTGCAAATAAAACTCACCTTTCTGAATAGATCTTCGATTAACATTTAAAAATGTGTTTATTTGTTGTGGCTTGGTGAAAAAACATCCATGCATTTTGTCAGCCACTTTACAGGATTATAAGGGCAAACGAAGCCATTTGCCAGTTTCAAAGGGGATATTTGGCATTGACATGCAGATGGCAGTCAGCACAAAGCTCCTACACATCAGGGAATGGGTTCACGTTGCTCGCCTGGCACGACGGCAATGCCGACAAGGTCAAGCCTAAATGCTCCCCTCTGATTCAGAGTATCAGAGTTTTGCTAGGCAGAGAACTGAGCCGTCTGAGAACGAAGCAGTCGCCTCGCTTAGGAGGCCAAAGAAGGAAACGGAAAGAAGAAAGAGGTGAAAAGAGAAGAAACAAGTAGGTTTGCCTCAAAAAGAAAGGTGGTTCAAACCAGTCTCCCGAGTTCCCATTCTGGGAAAACCAGCTCGGTTGGCCTGAAGCTGGTTTTAACACTCCCCCCCCCCAGCTGTGATGACTAATTTCTACAGCTCATGTTATGTAATTAATAAATTAGGGCGATTAGGTTGGCATCACTGCTAGCTGGCTCTTTGGTCTCCACAGTGATGCGGCTGTCTGTCACCCGTCACCGGAGACTGTGAACAGCGTCAGGTCTTCATAAAAGGGACTGGGGTGTCCTTGCACTCTTTTACAATCCTGGCCTCCTCCTCCCATTCAGTCCTGTTGACGTGTTGCCCACTGCAAAGTCTTGACAGATCGTTTGTGTGCCACTTTTTCCCTGACAAGGCCACTTCAGAGCTTATGTAACTCACTGTGACATTAATCGCAGGCAGACGAGGTTTATTTCTGCTAGGAGGGCTGCTTTCACAGGGATAACATTTGTTTTTAATAGCAAGGGAAAGAAAAGTTTTTTTTTTTTTTTTAATCTTAGATGTTTTAATTTCTCGTGTGCTGTCTTCTGTTTGTGTCTAAATTGTATTGAACTGTCAGATTTAGAAAAGTTGTAAATGTAGATGATAGATAAACCTTTTTTAATCTACCATAATCTTTTATCAACATTTGAAACAAACTTTCTGTTTGATGACGTCACCTAGGCCAGAGGTTTTCAAACTTTATGGTGCATATTTGTATATCTGTATATTGTATATAGTATATAGATATTTGTGTGTGTGTATGTGTGTGTGTGTGTATATATATATATATATAAAATAATTTTTTTTTTTTTTTTATAAAATAATATTTTAACCTAAATTAAACAAGTGAATTATTAATATTACTGTCAAAATATTATCTGGAGAGTTTTTACCTTGTATACATAATTATACACACACACACACACAATATTTTAGTATTCATGTCTTTAAAAAGTATTGATGTTATTTGTAATATTAATTTAAATATAATATACATATTTATAATCAAAAATATCTATTTATGTATAAACATTTACTTTTAAATTTTGTACATAAATATATAATATACATATTTATGTGTATATTTATGCATGAGTATTTCCAGTTTACTAAAACATTGTGTGTGTGTATTTAAATATTATGAATATGTATTACAAATAATATTCTTTAAGTATTTATAATAAACTTGTCGTGATAAACTTATCAAGACAACAAAATTTAAAATGAAATATTTCACAAATTAAATATTTGACTTTCAAATTGTAACTGTATTAAAGCTAATTGTTCTTTATTGAACAATTGTGGTTTCCTGTGGCTTCCCGAAACCCAGTATGAAAACTTCTGTTGGTTAATATTAGGATTTTTGTCCTAACAATCTTGAGGAAAATGTAAAAAGTCATTATCTTAGTTTGACTGTGTTGTGGTGTTCATGTGTGTCCAGCTCCCAGCATCGTGTCCTGATCCCGGCCCTCTGGAACACGGACGTTCAGGAGTGGGAAATCAACTGCATGAACCACCTGGTCTTGGAGGAGGTCGGTGGCGGTCAGGATGAAGGTAAACACATACCCACAATCCCACCATTAAACATCCGAGCACGCAAGGGCAGCTTACAACATTCAGTCGATTACAACAATGAATACGCTTGTTCTCCCATCCAAACATGCGCAGACATTCCAGTCCCTCTTACATAAGACCTCCTCCTTTGTCCGAGTTGTTTGTTTAGTGTACTGTACATATGAGCCCACCTTCAGTACAGTATGTTGTCCCATGTGCCTCAGCAGTCTACTGTGCTGTAAGCAAGATGCTGAGTTCAGGAATAAGGGTCAAGTGTAATGGGCTGACAGAGACATTAGATAGGGACAGCCTGGTGACTCAATCTCTTCGGTCATCAGCGTCTGTTAGGGGACCAATAACAGGGATGCTTTTCACTGGATGAGCCAGTAAGTGCTGGCTTTTAGGGAACAAAATGTCAGCTGCATCTCATGTTAGACCCAGGGGAAGATGCCATGCCTGGGTGTACAAAGCGCACTCTTAAGTGTGCTCAGGCTGGATGCTATCTTTGTGTTCAGTAACAACAGGCTCAAGCGAACAGACCTTGTGTCCTAATGCAGGTTTCATTGTTTTCACACAATAATGGTTCATGAAGTATTAAACTTATTTATATACATCAAGTTAATTATATAAGTTTACCATGTCTCATTGCTCTACCCAGTATTGGAGTACTGTTTAGTCTATAAACTTGAATAGAAAATCTAAGATGCTTCAAGAGACCTACCTGCAAAGCTACCTGAAAAACTATGTGCAAGTGCACGTAGAGCAAAAGCTGCTTTAAACGCAAAGGATGCTCACACCAAATGTTGATTTCATTTAGTTAATAGAAGTTAATTGATAAAGAAAATCTATTTATGACATTATTTTTGACTGCATCCTCATTTTACAGTGCCTAAAACTTTTAACAGTACTGTAGCTTTGCAGGTAGGTTTCTTGAAGCATCTTGGAGACGTTGCCACAGTTCTTCTGGATTTAGTCTGTCTCAGTTTGTTCTGTTTCTTCATGTCATTCCAGACAGACTGATGATGATCAGATCTCTGTGTGGAGCACTGGCTGTTGTCTTGTGCAAAAAAAAAAAACCCTCACTGGATTATTACAATTAATGGCAAAATGAATGTTGGGAAATGTAAACTGATATGTCCTACTGACACACTACAGCAAAAGAAAACCATTTTTTAGCTGGTGAAAATACTAATGTTCTAATAATAATGTGTGTGTATATATATATATATATATATATATATATATATATATGTATATATGTATATGTGTGTATGTATTTAATAATTTATATATATTTTAATTTATTTTTATGTATTTATTAGATATATATTTATTTAGTTAAATAGTTATAATAATTAAATATATGTAATCTTTAAAATAATTTTATATAATTTTTATTTAATTTTATATAATTTAATATTTATTTTTTTATTAGATGTATGTGTATTTATTTTTATTCATTCGTTTACTACACTTTCTTTTAGCTTTTTATATCTTATTTTGATCTTTCACTTTTGCTGTTTGATTCTTGAAATATCAGGTACTTTTAACCTTTTACTTAAGTGTTTATCTCATAGTCCCTTTCATGAATTCACATTCCACCTTATGACAAATGCTTTCATTTTCTCATCTAATCACTCTTACATAACTATTTACCCCAACTAAAATCACCACACTTGCCACTGTCTGCACACTCTCTATTCCCAATGAAAAAACCTCCATATTCTCTTGTTGTCCACCCACACTGGGATCATCAGGTTTCTCACTTGTTGCCATAAGCTCATTTACAACTTCTGATTTATTTAAGTTCCTCTGGTGATTTACAGTAGTGTTAACGCAGGTTTGACAGAATCCCATTCGACGGGTACTTCTCTGTCTGGCAGCCGTGACTCATCTGCTTTTAACGACAGAGAGATTCCCTGAGGGTGGCTGTGCGTGCTGGAGCTGTTTTTTGGGGGGCCCTGGTGTAATTGAAAGGCCCAGCAGTGATTTCTACAGTATGAATCTGTCATTCAAAGCTCTGTGAGTCATTGTGAGTCATCCGGGGGGCCGTCAGCCCTCTCTGTCCACCTTTTAACAAGGTAATGAGAACTGACTCATAGAGGCTTCACTCACTGCACCTGAGCTTCCATGGAAGGTCTATTTGGGAAACATCTGGATGTCAGGAAACCACAGAACGACCACAGCTGACTTACTGTTGACTGAATAGTTTTTTAGTGGTCTGTGTCTTTAAATAGATTGTATGTTTATTAGGTTTTTAGCACACCTGTCCGTGACTTCATACCTGCCTGAAGGTATTTTGACGTTTGCTTTAAGTAACAAAAAGCATGAGTTCACTGATCTGATTTCCTCTCTCCCTGTATTCTGTTATGAAGCTACATCATGGTAAAATTACAGTGTCCTTACTACCTTTCTGGGCCTTGAACGTGTCAGATGCGTTGATGTCTATGCAGGGTCAGAAAGCTCTCAGATTTCTTCAGAAATATCTTAATTTGTGTTCCAAAGATGAATTAATCTTACAGGGAAATTAATGACAGAATTTTTATTTTTGGGTGAACTATCACTTTAAGTCTGTATCCCCGTTTGAAAGTCAAGCTTTATAGCTTACAAGAGCAAGTTAATTTGTTGTGAATATTGCGGCATAGACATCACTGATGATTGCTGTATAGGCTCCCATGGGGCTGTGCAGTACAGAAAGGTGTTTGTTGCCCTGAGAGCAGGATTGTATTTTGCTTGAGAGTGTGTTGGCAGAATCCTGAGGTGTGCTGCTATCTCAGCGCTGTGGTGCATCGCTGTGATTTCCCAGCCATCTGTGATGCAGTGACTCAGCTGCTTTCTGCAGGTGTAATTAAATTCAAGATGTAAAATATTTATGTAATAATTACTACAATTTTACATTTTATGTATGCAATCATATACACTTACCGTGTGTTAAAAAGTTTGGGGCAAGTAAGTTGGCCTTTTTTTTCTGGAAAAGCAATTAATCCATTTTTATTCAGCACACATTAAATTGATCAAAAGTAACAGTATGAAAAATAAATGAGCAGCAAATCAGCATATTAGAGTGATTTCTGAAGGATCATGTGACACTGATGACTGGAGTAATGATGCTGCAAAATTTGCTTTGTCATCACAGGAGTAAAATACATTTTAAAATATATTCAAATAGAAAATAATTTTAAATTAATATTTTCTTTTTCATCAACTAAATGTAGCCTTGGTAAGCATAAAAGACTTCTTTAAAAAATATTTAAAAAAATCTTACTGACCCAAAACTTTTGAATGGTAGTGCATGTATTTTTTATTTAAAGGGTTAGTTCTCCAAAAAATGAAAATTCTGTCATTAATTACTCACCTTCATGTCATTCCAATCATGTAAGACGCATAGAAGACAGATATTTTTGATGAAATCCGAGAGCTTTCTGATCCTGTATAGGCAGCAACGCAACTGACACGTTCAAGACCCAGAAAGGTAGTAAGGACATCGTTAAAATAGTCAATGTGACATCAGTGTTTCAACCTTAATTTTTTTCAAGCTTCGAGAATACATTTTGTGTGCAAAGAAAACTAAAATAACGACTCTTTTTATAATCACTTTCAATTCAAACTTGTTGAACCTGGAATAATTGCATTGCCAACAAGTATGCAATACCATAAAAGACCTAAGTGGGACCCCTGATGGTGACTCTGGCCTTTGGGATGGTACAGTGCTGACTGAAGAATAATAAAACGGCTATCAAAACCGTTTATATTGTATTTTAGCTGTGAATCTGCTTCTCTGGTCACCTTGAGCAGGGCTCTGTGCCTGAGCAAACACAATAGTCAGCCATTTTGCCTCTAATCCTGTAAAATGAGCTGATTAAGTCAGCCCTTCATTGCGTTTGACTGTTCTGTCCCCGAGCATGTTCTGCTGAAGGCTAATATTTTCTGTAACCCGAGTGCTCCCGCCGGACCGGCTTAATCAAATAACCGCCCAGCACTTGTTCAGAAGATGTGAAACAGACAAAGACCAACACAAGCCATTCCATTCTGGGCAGCACACAGTTGATGAGCGTGAAGAGATGGCTTCATTACATTTAGTCAAAAGACTGCAGCGCAGCTTAAGGCCCGGCTTAAGCAGGTCAGAAAGGTGAAATTCTTCCTACCCTCTTGAGTAGAGCCTTATGTTGGCTATAAATCCACTAATGACTGAAGGCTTTCCTGGGTCGCCAGTATCAGGCCACCCATCATCCAGCTGGCCTTCCAGTTTGGACCATTTCATCTGTGTCCTGAACTTCTATTGGTTGAGATTAGAGGTTTATCTTGAGGTGATTGAATGTTGTTTCCATGTGTTGGACAGTTACAGTCTTTCCTTGTCAAATCAACCAAATTTCTGAAACTTCCCCAGTTCAAATTTTTGATTTTGCTAATATTTTTCTGAAGAAAGCTAAACATGTATAGTGATGATAGTCAAAATATGAAATGTCATCCACTTTTTTTGTAGAGGGGGGTCAAAATGGCAATTTTCACCTGAGATTCAGAGCCAAATTACAGGGGGTTAAAAATGACTTCAGAAAGATGGCAGCATCATAATGTTATTGTTACACAGAGATTGGTAGGTCTATTAGTAAAATCTGTGGACTTCAGCAATCTTTGTTGCATTATATGCCAATGGTGACAAGTCAGAAACAGCACTTTTCAAGTTTTTCCTCTAAAGTTTTCAGGCCTGTAATTCAAAAAATTTAGTTTTACAAAATTAAAAAGTAAAAAGTAAGGCCGTACGTCATTCAGTCCCAGAGATATTGTTATCAGTGTTGCTGTCAGACTAAAAGCAATGTTTTTTTATGGTGACTTTTTGGGGAAATCAATCTCCAAATGTTTTATTTTTGCTGTCTGCAGGAGAACGTTTAAAAAAAAAAATTCTTAAACATACTTTAAGATTGAAGTCTTTTCCAAATGTTGAAAGCTAAACCCTGTTTTTATCAGTTTCCTTTGGATTTGCAATATGTAAGGACTCTCGGGCAATTCTTTTTGAGAGAAGGACTTGAGAGAATCTGGGACACAACTTGAAAGTGAAAAGTATAACAACCCAGTAATTTAAAGTGGAGGAAAAAGCCAAACCGCAGTGGAATTAACAGACACGCTATGCTGGACTTCAGTTGGTTTATGCTACTGTGACTCATATCCATTGGGATATTTTTATACCGTCCCATTAAAACTAACAAGGGCTTCTCAGAGTGCAGTTATTGAAAGATGCTCTAGACTTTTGTAACTGTGTCCTGTATCAGCTTTTGTTTCAAAGCAGTGATGCTCATACGAAGCCCTACAATTACTCATATGCAATTGTTTGCAGTTAATTTAATCAGTCTGTGTATCATATAATGAATTTTATTCGAAATTTGAAGCGATTGACGGGTCTATATATGGGTGTTTATAATAATAAGAAAAAGAAAAAAGGATCTTCAGCACAGTTTCTCCAGGTTCCTCAAGTTCTTGTTGGGTGTTTGGCCCCTGACCTGCAATCGGGCTTAAAGGCCCATTAAAGTTGAGTCCTGGATGTGATGAGTCTAAGCTCAGCATCAGCAGGTCAGTAGCTTATGGATGCCTTCAAATCTACTCCTAAATGATCTGCCACCTCACATGGATTACAAAAGCCAACTGTCTGAACATATAATTAGAAACTGATTGCTTGAGTTCAAACGGCATTTTAAAATTTGTATCAGCTTTCAATTAATACGTATGTTGAAGAATTTGATCATTCCTTAATTTAAATTAAGATTTATTATTTTATTTTATTTTAACATGCTGCAGATGCATTAAACTCATGGCTAGAAGCAAACATTTGAGCGTGCTGTATTCTCACCCTCCTCCACGGCTGAATCCGGCTTTATCTCTGAGTGCCGTCCATGAAAGCCATGGTTAGTGATTAAAATGAAAGACCAGCAAGTGGTTCTTCTTTGACCCGCCTTTGCAGTTTGACCCTGCAGTGATTGATATTCCTGAGGGTTTGATAGATGACTATCTTTCAAAGATGGTTCAGGCCTGACTGATGGCCGGAAAGCACAATGCAGTGGGGTGCCTCCCTCCACAAATCCTCCTTTGTGCCCTTTCGTGACCTCCTTACCTGGCCCTGGAAAGACATGCTTTGAAAACCAAAAGCAGAGTGAAGTAAAGAGGTAGTTTTGAGGAAAGCCATTTAAAGCTAATTAAAGACTGCGTATATGGTTGTTGCATGGAGCTTGCTACTATTTTTATTTACATTTTATAAAATGTGTGTCTGTACATAAAATAATTAAATAACAGTAATAATAGAGCATGTAGTTGCTGCATGGCACTTGCTGCTGTTTTGATAAAAAAAAATTTATGTAAATACATGTCTTACATGTAAAAAATAAATGTATATTATACTATATATATACTACTATATAATTTATTTACATGTAAAATATTTTTATTTATATTTTTGATATTTTCATGTATAAATAAAATTTGTTTCATTTGCTTCTTTGAATAGTGACCTAGAAATAGTGCAGAATCTGAAATATATCTAAATCATTGACGTTTCTCCCTAAGGTTGGTTGGAATATAGCCCAGGATTTGTGCAAACAGAAGGAGCACAGTTAATCAGTGTGAAGATGCTTCGATTTTGTGTTTTACCGTCTGCCAAACCTCCTCATGTCTGCTTCAATCTTTTTAATATCCTCAAAGGTCAGTCTAAATTGCGTCAGCAGCACACATGGTGACATCTCCATCATAAACAGATGGTTTACCAGTAAATATTTTCATGTCATTTTGCCTCAATCAAATCCAATGCCAGAAGTCAGTCAGCCAGTGAGACTTTTAAAGGAACTCATAAGATGATGTTTTAAAGAACCATTTTTGTCCAATGAAAGTCAATGGCATCTAAAACAACACTGATTGGACCTCATTGACATCCATTGTATGGACATTAAAAGCTTAAATTATTATAGAATTTTCCATTCTAATTTTTTGTTTTGTTTTTTGTTTAGTTTAGTTTTTCATTTTATTTTTGTTTTAAAATCCTGTATGTTTCTTACCTTTTCTGAAAGAATTGAGTGAATTGTCAGTTTTGGGTGAACTATCCCGTGAACTAAGTGAGCTTGTTTCTAGATGAGGGGGTGTTTTGTCACCCATCTTAGTTATGACCTCCTGTAATCACATGTCCCACAGCTGTACCATAAATCTCATCAAAGGGAAAGCAGGACATTACAGTAGTTTAATCACCAGCATGTTACCTTTACTTTGTGGAGGTGCAGGTCTTTTAATCTTAAATGTTTTAAGTGGTGGTCTCTTTACTTGAGTGTTTTTTATATTGTGATGGATTGTTTGGCTGCAAGTTCAAAAGTCAGCCCATTTCCTTTGTATTCATATGCATAACCTATTGTGTTCCTTGGCTCCATCTCAGGACTTTTACTATTGTCATTGTTAGGCTCTATGTTATCTGTTTTCCTGCGGTGTAATATTTTGGCATGTGCAAACTGCACGCACAATGTTACACTAAATAACTTTGTCGAATGGAAAGCTGATTCTTGCGGGTTTTGTTTGGACTCCGTTTGACGTGTGTTGTTTGCTAGAGGGTATCCGGGAAATCCAACAAAGATATACTGGGCCCCTAGGTATAAAGGTAACGGAAATAAATGTATAATAAACTTTTATTAAAACATTTTTCTGGTGCATGAGAACGTTGAGCCTCCTCCCTCCAGGTGTAATGGTAGTGAGTTATGGGAGTTTTAATGGGAAATTATGGGAACAGGAAGCTTTGAAGCTGGATTTTGGACACTGATAAGACATCCTGCATGTTCACACCTCTTTCATGAGCGTGATTTAAGAATAATTATGAACCTTGTGAAAATATTTCCACTCTAATGAACCCAGTAAACAAAACTAATAATGACATTACCTACCAGATTTTCTGAATGTTATTTATTTATTTTAAATGTATGTATTTTTAGTTTTTAAAATTAATTAATAAATGTATTTATTTATTTTGCCTTTTTTCATGAACATTACATGAGAGAGCTGAGCTGTTTGTACCAATGAATTCGTATTATATCAACTTTCTATAATAAAGTATTTTTTATTATATTTATTATTTTATTTTAATATTTTGAGCTTTTAGTGATTATATGTTGTGAGGTTCAAAAGGAAACTACATTGATATTCTAAAATTTAAAATCAAAATTCTTAAAAATTGAATCCTGGAAATTAACATTCCGAATTTTAGGATCATCCAAATAAAGTCTTGATATATGATGAAAAAATTTGAAAATATGTATTTCCACAATTGGAATTAGTTTAAGACCCCCTTATGCTATACTGTACTATACTATATTTTATATTTTTATGTAGTTCGTTCTCTTTTTGTACTTTATTACAAGAGATCCAGTCTTTATGAATTGGGAACTGGCGTCCAGAAGGAAACTTCAGGTTTAATCTTGTTCTTGCAGAGTTCCTGTGCACAGACGCCATGGTTACTGGTTGTCAGGCCAACTTTGTTGCTCTTTGTGCGTCAGAGGAAGTGGCAGATATCAGTTTCAGAGCAGGAATATGCTGCCGCTGCTGATCCATACTGACCTGCAGCCCCGCACTCAACCAAACATGCCATGCACAAGCAGATTGTGACGGTAGCAGATCTGATCTGGTGCAGTAATGTGATTTGTTGCATAAGGCTCTTGAAATGAAGAGCTTCATAATATTTTATATATTTCAATCAGATGTCTTATTTTCTATAGATTTAGTTGCTGTGTTGCCCTCAGGGCTCTATAATTTGAGTTATTATGCCATATTTATGGGTAGTAGACAGTACTCTTTATTTGTCCCTTAAAGGAACACGCCATGATATTACGCAGCGCCTGAAAATAGGCTAACTTCTGTCAACATAACCAACGTGACCACCTGCTTGCACAGGGAGCGTGCCTTGCAACCATGGAGACATTTGTGAGAGACGCTGCATAATATCATTGCGCCTGCTGCACCCATGGTACGGCAGCAAACTTGATTATTACGCCGGAATGAGAGTATAGTTCCTAGCCATATCGCCCTAGAAAATCGCAACTTTTCATTTTCCGTCAGTCTTAGTACACGATGTAACTACAGAAGAGTCAAGTTTTAAATAGGAAAAATATCAAAACTCTTTGGTCATTTTTGAGCGAGATGCTAACGGATCTAATCAGATTCAGTGCTCTATGCTAAGCTGCAGCTAAAAGTGCTACCGCCAGACCCGGAGATCGGCTGAATGGATTCAAAAACGGTAAAACTCAACTGCATACCTATTTTCAAAAATAGTGGCGTGTTCCTTTAACAGGGCAGTTTCTGCAGCATCGACATCAATAAACAGAAACAACCAACATGTAATATAAAACATCACAACATACACAAGCACAAACCTGGGCAGTTGAAACGTTTTTTTTTTTATTTTTATATTTTGTATTTTTGATTGATGGCATAAAAATATAATTGTTTTCCCACATTATGTAAAATTTTCTATTAGATAAAATTACATAATATTATACCCAGAAAAGTAGAAAGAACATCATTAAAATGGTCCATGTGACATCAGTGGCTCAACCGTAATTTTATGAAGCTACGAGAATACTTTTTGTGCGCAAAGAAAACAAAAAGGACAAAGAGAAACAATTGTTGAACAAAGTCGTTATTTTGTTTTCCTTGCACACAAAGTATTCTCATAGCTTCATAAAATTACGGTTGAACCAATGATGTCACATGGACCATTTTAATGATGTCCTTGCTACCTTTCTGGGCCTTGAACGTCTCCGTTGCGTTGATGTCTATGCAAGGTCAGAAAGCTCTTGCATTTCACCGGAAATACGTTAATTTGTGTTCCAAAGATGAACGAAGGTCTTATGTGTTTGGAACGACATGACGGTGAGTAATTAATGACCGAATTTTTATTTAAGCATTGATCATAACTTTGAGGTGTTGCCATTATTTAGAATGTTATAGATCTAAACTGTACCTAGTTTTCTGAGATCTAAATAAACTAGGTAAACCTAACCAATGTTATCTATATACAGTACGCTGCGTTTAAAATGTCTTCTCATAATATAACAGTGGTTGAGTGCTCAGTAGCACACATACACACCAGATGTGTGTGTATTGTCACTAATGCGTTAGCTATCATTGTTTACACAGCCTATTTCAGAGTCTGATAGAGTACGATAGCCTTCTGGTTATCAGTTGAGTCATTTGAGAGGAAAGCTGCTTTTCAGCATCACCTAAAGCTGGGCGTTTTCTTCTTCAAAGAGCGTATGTGAGGGCTGGAGAATGTCTGCAAGCGTAGACGAGTTAATGAGACTTTATCCTAACCTTCTGCCAACTTTATCTTTTGTATTTGTGGCGTCAACTGGCGGAGAAAATACAATGAGAATTCCTCCTATCGAGCAGCACAAAAATGATGGGATTATTTATGATTCTCTCAGAATAGTCCTGTCATTACTGCATTAGGATAAACCTTTATTTTGCACTGTTAATGTGTTCGGATCCTGCTCTTTGAAACAGATGCCATTAGGTCGACTGTGGTGACGTGGTCCATTAACTTTCATTCCCTACCAAATTATACCCCTGAATCTCTACAAGGGAAACCCCTTCAAATGTTTCAATAACTTATCTCTGTCATATTTTAGCTGTGTGCCATTGAAAAATCCATCAGAAAATATAGTAAATGAGAAGTTTCCTTTTTTATATGTGTCCTTTAGGGCCTTCGGTGCTTCAGGGAGGCAGGATGAGCTACGGTACCTTCCAGCGTTTTCTTATGAACGTGCCAGAACTTGTTTTTATGAGAACCACTGTGAACTAAAGCCTTTAAACTGCCGCTGATGAAGACTGATTGTGAAATTAAGGCTTTCTCCAAAGCCCGGGTGTAAGGTTTAATTGTAGTTGCGAAGTACTTCACATGTGTCTTTGACTCTTTGTATAGTTAAAAATGCGACACAAACATTTACTGCTGCTGTAATTTGTAATTTGCAATGAGTTGGCATGTGTCTGCGGTATTTTTCACTTTGCTTTTTGTGGGGCAGAAAAGCTTCCATACAAAATAATGTGCTTTCTCCATAACACTTTGGGCAAACATACACTACAGTATATACTGTGTGTGTGTGTGCGCGCATGTTTGTTATATGTTAATATTTATTTATTTATGTTTTGTATTAAAATTCATAGAATTAGTTTGATTTTAAACTTTTTTTTTATTGTAATTTTAATAAATCTCAATTCTTTTTTTTTTTAAATGTATTTATTTTATTGTATTTATATCATTTAATTTAAAATGTATTTCCTTTTTTAAAAAATATTTATTTTATTCATTTTTGTCCTATTAGATGCTTCATATACATTGTATATAAAAATGTTTGTTTCACATCTGTCTTTGCAGAGAAAGTGAAAAAAGAAAGCGCAAAAGGCTGTACAAGTTCTCTCAGTGATGGACAACAAGATGAAAAACCTTCTCAAGAAGTTGCCAGGAACACTTCCAAGAAAGGTGAGGCGGTTCATAGAGATGATTTATGAGTAATTTAGGCAGGTCTGGACCTCCATGCTCTTAACCTAATGGGTCATTGCTACGAGAGACGGATACAGTGTCATAACGAAAGTGCGTTAGTACCTTAAGATGGCACCCTGCCTTATCATCCATGAGATTATAGCGTTGCTTGGATCCAATCACACGGCATGAGTTAATACTGTTGGCAGAAAGCCCAGAAAAAGAAATCAAGACAATAGGCTAAAACCTTTGACACACTGTACTTCAGGTCACCGATTCACGCATTCAATGTCAAGCGAATTACACTCGAGTTTTACAGAGTTGTACTCTGTCACCTGCCCGATTCAAAACCACCAAAACAGACGCTTTGAAATACAATACAGCCCACATTTCCTTGTTGTGTTGATGAGATTACAGGGGACTGGCAGAATCCCTAGTGGCACATGTGGCCTGCATGGATATCTGTTCTCCAGCGCACAGCCTGCATTAGCAAGAGCAGGCCGGCAGCACCTGTGGAAATGTGATAGAGTCTGATAACATTCAGTTTTGTGCTGTGGGCCGTCTGCGGTGTGATATTTGTTTTGTACCTGGAATATAGTGCAGCTCACAAAAGTTCAACCATCGGTACTTCTTTTAGATTTACCTTTTAAAGAGCAGAGTGGTTTAAAAGTGGCTTTGAAATAACTTTTCTTCCAGTTTAATCTGTTAAAGTCATGTGCATGATAGAAGTATAGAACCACTCACATTTTCTCTGGAATGTATGAAAATATAGTTATATTTGCAGTTCCATGTGGTATTTTAACAATGACTCAAAAATGAAGTAAACCCTTTTAGACCAGCTTCAAAACAAGTGTTTGATTTATGTGTCACTAGAGACAGACAGATAGACAGACAGACAGTTTTGATGTTCCATTTGGTGCCACTATAAATCACAAACTTCATCTTTTGTTTTAATATTTCTCTAAAAATTCATATTAATTTGATTTTATGTATGTATGTATGTGTCTGTATGCAAGTATGTATATAAGTGTGTATTTCATTACTGAATTTATGAATTATATTTATATTATGCTGTCACCAGATAGAAGTGCAAAAATCATAATTTTTTTTTTATACTTATTCGTATTTAATTTTATATTGATTTTATATTTATATTTATTTGTGTGTATGTATTATGTTTATGTGCATATAAATGTTAATAAACTTCCCTTTTATTCTCCAGCGGCTCCTGGCTCTAGCGCTAAGAATGTTTTCACACGGCTGCTGAAAGTGGCTCAGCATTACCTTTTGGAATCAGGCAAGTACAATGCAGCTGCCAGATCTTCTCCTTCCAAGAGGACCCCTGCCCTCGGCCTCCTACCCAAAACCAAAACCAGAACCTCCATCTCCTTCACTCAGGCACAGGTGCATCTCATTTTATGACCAGCATAATTTGAAATCAAAAATGACCATGCGTCAGCAGCAACTGCCGATATCTGAGAGAAGAAACACTTGATACATTTTCTTGCTGTGCTGTGCATTTTTCCTATACATGTCAGTCTGAGAATGTATGTGATTCAGGGTCGAACCAGGAGGAGCAGTAGCAGGCGTTCCCAGAATTCCACTCTGGGTGGGGTCAAGAAGGAGCAGCTCACTTCTCAAGATTCAGATGGAGGTGCCACTGAAGACAGGTGTGTGAAAGAAATAAAGAAAAGAGGCTAAACAATCTGTCCCCTTTTATATTCAAATATAGTTACTTGGTACAATGCTTCAATTGACTACAATACCTGTGCCTCATTAAAAAAACTAACTTTTAACCAAGTATAATACACTCAAGTTTTTGGATCCCAGTAAACATTTTCATTATTTACTCCATTATTATTATTTATTCTATTGTTCCAAAACCCCATGACCTTCTTTTTTCTGTGGAACACAAATGTATTAATTAAAAATAAAATAAAAATGTAAATAAAATAAAATAAATACATAAATTACTATTCAAATTTATAAATAAAACTTTTTTCTTTTTATTTACTTATTTTTTTCTTTTATTTGTATTTTAATACTATTATTAATATGAAATGCAAGAAAAGTTTTCAAGTAGTAATCGATAAAAAAAGGTTACACTTTATTTCGATAGTCCACTTCAGACATTCTACTAACTATAAGTAACTTTGTAACTACATGTCAACTAACTCTCAGAATAGACTGTTGGGGTAGGTTTAGTGTTAGTAGAATAAGTTGACATATACTTGCAGTTTCTGATAGTCAGTATGTTGTGGACCCATCAAAATAAAGTGTTAGAAGATATTAAGCAGACAGTCTACTAATACTCTAATGACTGCTAGTTGACATGTAGTTACAAAGTTACTTACTGTTAGTAGAATGTCTAAAGTGGACTATTGAAATAAAGTGTTACCAAAAAGAAAAAAAATCTTGAACTCCATTAGCTTATAGCAAGTTTTTGAGAGATTTAGAGATGTGCAGTTTGTGAACGAATTGCGCAATTCTTATAAACAACGTTTATGATGCTTAAATAATGCTTTTTCAAAGCCTGACAGCTCTAGTCATCGTTCATTGTAATTGCATGTAAAAGAGCAGCCAGCGCATTCTTTGAAATATCTTCTTTTGCTTTCCACAGAAGAAATAAAGTCATGCAGGTTTTGGTACAAGATGAGGAAGTAAATGATGAATAAATAATAAAATAATTTCGCATTTAACAGCACTCAAGTAGTTAAATACAGCTGGATGTCACAAATTAGGTCCTTGTGTTTTTTTGTTTTTTCTTCTTCGTCACAGAGTGACATAATTTATGGCTTTGTACTTTTGTCTGAGCAGGAATGAATCTTGTTCTGGAGCTTTAACTGTCTGAGAAAAGGCTTCTGGCTAGTTTTGCGTGTCTACTCACCTGTTTGCATGTGTGTGTATCTGATTATCTGTGTGCAGGAAATTCAAGTTCACTTGCACGTCATCGCATTTTCTTATGAGAGCTTGTGTTCATACAGAACATTGCTGAAATGCCTAGATATAGCGCATACTTAAGGTGGCAGGTGTTTTTTGTAATTTGCTAATTTAGATATTTAGGTTGAAAGCAGTTGAATCCATATTTCAAAGTGACTTCATTGAGCGTATTACCTGATAGACTTAGAAGGATTGAAACCGTTCAATTAAAATTATGCTGTAAATTTCAATGTTTGAACACCCTGGGTGTGTTTCACAAACCTTTCTCTTAATAAAAGTAGGAAAAACATGTCTACATACCGGTCATTCTCAGCAGCTCCCGCATTAGTGTCAGTAGAATGAAATCCTTGAGACTTAATAGGGTGACTGAGAGTCAGAGTGTGGATTTTTCTAATTTGACATGAGGAGGAAATAAGGAGGCTGTTTCTCTGTGTGTGTCCGATCCCCCAGCTCAGGTTTTCAACACTTCACCCTGATCCCAGAAAACCAGGTATAAATGCCCTAGAGCACAGCCTGCGTTGAAATGCAAACATTCATTGGCCCTGTGAGAAATACACATTTTACTGATGGGTTGCAGAGTCGTGGATGCACTCGGGGATTCGAGTGGGTTTTTATGGCAGTCAGAAAATACAAATTTGCATAAATATGGTATCAGAAATGACACTGAAAAACTCAAAGCTTTGCACAACAGATCAGAATACTCTAGAATAGTATTTTGCATCATGCAGGTATAACTAACTTTTGATAAATAAATAAAACAAATTTGCATAAGGTATTTAAACTTGTTTTTAGTGAATGTTTAATTAAGCAGCGTTGTTTGTTGTTGTTAACTAATACTATTAAAATAGTTTTTTTAATTAAAGTAAAGCTTAAATAGAAATATTAGATAAAACATTTGAACTTGCGTGAAAATTTGAAATGTTGCCTTAGCAACTACATGAAATAAAATAAATTAAAATAGAAATAAGATGTAAAATAGTAAAATGATAGTAAATTTAACACAAATAAAATAAATTCAAGCTAAATACAAAAATTAAAAAAAATGAAATGAATAAAAATGACAATCACATAACAAAATGACTAAAGTTCAAGTTTATTTATATAGCATCATTTACAACAGCAGCAGCTGACCAATGTGCTTTACAGCATCAAATAAAATAAGTAGTAAATAGGGCTGGGTATCGTTTAAACATTTTCGATACCGATACCTTGAGTTCGATACCGGTTCCTGAATTATACTTTTTTCGATACCAATTTTATAAAATCAGTTTTAACAAGATTACATTATCTCAAAAAAACTTTGGTTTTATTTTTTCAGCTTGCTGGCATTTATACAGACTCAAAGCCTCATCTCCTGAGCCACTGCACAAAGGAACAAAATATATCCAACACAATAAATCAGTGCAAATAATTTTAATGAAGTTCAAGTAGTTTTCAGTTTACACATCTGTTAGGCTGCGTTTACACTAGTGCGTGTTTGTTTTAAAACGCATAGCTCAGACAGAATCGTCATTTCTATTAATTTATTCTAGGTTGTTAAAGACTTCAAGAAATTGAAAATCTTTATCCTCTTTCATAAGTGGGTGTTTTATTTTCTTTCACCATATGTTTTATTGTTATTAAATTCTGGTGTAGTAGGTCTAATTATTTGAATGAATAAAAACTTAGTTTATTCAAAATTATTCTTAAAATAGCCTTATGAAATGTTTTATTTTTCCTCAGAAATTCTGTGTTCTGGTTTTCAAATGAAGGCATAAAACATTAATTTCATTTTTCTTTAAATTATTGAAAATCAAAGTTTATTTTTTTATTTTGGCAAACAGTTTACTATTACAATTAACACATGGAAGAAATGTTGTGTGATCATTACTTAAAAAAATAAAGTTTTAATAATTTTAATAGTAGCCTAGTAGTAAAAGTTTGTACATCAGACATCCTCAAATCTGGCCCACTCCTGCAGAGTTTAGCTCTAACCCTAATCAAACACACCTGAGCATGCTAATCAGTGTCTTCAAGATCATTAGAAAATCACAGGTAAGTGAGTTTGATCAGGGTTGGAGCTAAACTCTGCAGCAGATTAGCCCTCCAGGGAAAGATTTGAGGAACTCTGTTGTACATTCTGCTGAACAATAGGAATGTATTTCTGCCGCAGTGTCTTCCAAGTTAAACCAAACTTTTATTTTATTTTCAAGTTGCCGTGAATACCTTTACAGTTCAGTCAGTGTGTATATGATATGACGCTAGTTTTACTCAAATCAAGCGGTAAAATGCTCGTGAAGTGACTCTCAGAGCAGTTCTGGAGATGTTGTTCATGCGTTTATGTCCTCATTTAGTGAGACGGCAGACGCTTAATCACGGCGAGCGTCACGCACACTTCAGGCTGTGTGTAGTATAGGGATGGCTCGATACCATAATTTTGGCTTCAGTACGATACCAGAATGTAATACCTCGGTATCGATACTAAATCGATACCATAGGTGACAAATATCCAGCCTCAAAAGATAAGTGAATTGAAAACAATTTTATTAAAATAATAATGATAAAAACAGATTCATATCTTAATACCTTTTGTATCAAACGTAACAAAAAACCTACAGAAAAAAACAAAACAACTGAAGTAATTCAATTAATGCAACAAATGTTGCTTTATTGTAAAGTGTTATCCTAACAGTCAAAGTAATATTCAAAATCACGTTATTGTTTCTCTCTCTCTCTCAGATTGTTTTCAGATTTCAGCCTCAGATAGCCAAAGAAAAAGCATTAAATATAAATCTCACTCTCTCGGCTGCTTCATATTAGCGATCGGCAGCGCAGCAGAAACATTCCCTTCATATTATTGATACTAAAATTAATATAGCAAAACTCTTGCTTAATTCAAATTAAGGAGCATCCCTAGTGTAGTAGCAGACTGCTCCGTACGCTTTCGAGTCGCTCTCGCGGATGTCAAACACTGATCGATCTGCGCCGCGTTGCTTCTAGTCGAACACACCTAGTGCTGCAGATTAACAGGTTTATTGCCTCACTGACGTTGATGAGATTAACCCCATAGGTATCGAAATTTGGTACCGAACGACAAGAAGTTTTTCGATACTCAATGTTATCGAGGCAATTCGGTCGGTGCCTAAAAAGTATCGAAGTTGATACCCAGCCCTAGTAGTAAATAAAAAAAAAAAACAATAAAATCACATCTAAAAACATATATATATATATATATATATTTTACAATAAGGTTGTATTAGTTAACGTTAGTTAATGCACTAGATAAAATGAACTAAAAATGAACAACACATCTGTTCAGCATTACTTAATCTTTGCTCATGTTGACTTATTCACATACTAATGCTTCTCTTCACATTAACAACTTAATTAGTTAACGCTGATTAATATATTAGTTAACATGAACTAAAAATGAACAACGCATCTGTTCAGCATTACTTAATCTTTGTTAACTTATTCATATACTAATACATTAGTTCATGCATTAGTTAACATGAACTAACAATGAACTATGCCTGCAAATAGCTTTATTTAATTGTACTACATACAGTATATACACAAGTTTATTTAGCAGCTAACACACACAATGGATAAACAATACCAACTTCCCATTTGGGCACTGATTAGGGCTATTGGTAAAATTGGAAACCATCTAAACATCAACTGATAATGTTTCTCATGTTTGTAGACTTTTTATTAACATGACTTACCACTAACAGCATTTATTAAGGGAATTTGAACCTTATTGTAAACTGTACACTAGTCCAACATTAACTAATGTTTAACTAACATTTGTAGACTGTTTAATAACATGATTTAGGCCCACCACTAACAAAAAAAAAACAAACAGATTTAACAGTTTTGTTCCTATAGTGTGACAGCACACCACACCATACACTAACAGATTTATCCATTGTGTGTGTTAGCTGCTAAATAAACTTGTGTATGTATTGTATGTAGTACAATTAAATAAAGCTATTTACAGGCATAGTTCATTGTTAGTTCATGTTAACTAATGCATGAACTAATGCATTAGTATATGAATAAGTTAACATGAGCAAAGATTAAGTAATATGTTGTTCATTTTTAGTTCATGTTAACTAATATATTAATCAGCATTAACTAATTAAGTTATTAATGTGAAGAGAAGCATTAGTATGTGAATAAGTCAACATGAGCAAAGGTTAAGTAATGCTGAACAGATGTGTTGTTAATTTTGTTCATTTTATCTGGTGCATTAACCACAACGTTAACTAGTTAATCTGTTAATGTAAAGAGATGCATTAGTAAATGTGCAAGTAAACATTAGCAAAACATTAAGTAATCCTGAACATTGGAGTTGTTCATTGTTACTTCGTGTTAACTAATGCATTAACTAACGTTAATTAATACAACCTTATTGTAAAATATATATATATATACACAGTGGGTACGGAAAGTATTCAGACCCCCTTAAATTTTTCACTCTTTGTTATATTGCAGCCATTTGCTAAAATCATTTAGGTTCATTTTTTTTTCCTCATTAATGTACACACAGCACTCCATGTTGACAGAAAAACACAGAATTTTTGACATTTTTGCAGATTTATTAAAAAGAAAACTGAAATATCACATGGTCCTAAGTATTCAGACCCTTTGCTCAGTATTTAGTAGAAGCACCCTTTTGATCTAATACAGCCATGAGTCTTTTTGGGAAAGATGCAACAAGTTTTTTGCATTTGGGGATCCTCTGCCATTCCTCCTTGCAGATCCTTTCCAGTTCTGTCAGGTTGGATGGTAAACGTTGGTGGACAGCCATTTTTAGGTCTCTCCAGAGATGCTCAATTGGGTTTAAGTCAGGGCTCTGGCTGGGCCATTCAAGAACAGTCACGGAGTTGTTGTGAAGCCACTCCTTCGTTATTTTAGCTGTGTGCTTAGGGTCATTGTCTTGTTGGAAGGTAAACCTTCGGCCCAGTCTGAGGTCCTGAGCACTCTGGAGAAGGTTTTCGTCCAGGATATCCCTGTACTTGGCCGCATTCATCTTTCCCTCGATTGCAACCAGTCGTCCTGTCCCTGCAGCTGAAAAACACCCCCACAGCATGATGCTGCCACCACCATGCTTCACTGTTGGGACTGTATTGGACAGGTGATGAGCAGTGCCTGGTTTTCTCCACACATACCGCTTAGAATTAAGGCCAAAAAGTTCTATCTTGGTCTCATCAGACCAGAGAATCTTATTCAGGTATCCATGCGGGCTTTCATGTGTCTTGCACTGAGGAGAGGCTTCCGTCGGGCCACTCTGCCATAAAGCCCCGACTGGTGGAGGGCTGCAGTGATGATTGACTTTCTACAACTTTCTCCCATCTCCCGACTGTATCTCTGGAGCTCAGCCACAGTGATCTTTGGCTTCTTCTTTACCTCTCTCACCAAGGCTCTTCTCCCCCGATAGCTCAGTTTGGCCGGACGGCCAGCTCTAGAAAGGGTTCTGGTCGTCCCAAACGTCTTCCATTTAAGGATTATGGAGGCCACTGTGCTCTTAGGAACCTTAAGTGTAGCAGAAATATTTTTGTAACCTTGGCCAGATCTGTGCCTTGCCACAATTCTGTCTCTGAGCTCTTCAGGCAGTTCCTTTGACCTCATGATTCTCATTTGCTCTGACATGCACTGTGAGCTGTAAGGTCTTATATAGACAGGTGTGTGCCTTTCCTAATCAAGTCCAATCAGTATAATCAAACACAGCTGGACTGAAATGAAGGTGTAGAACCATATCAAGGATGATCAGAAGAAATGGACAGCACCTGAGTTAAATATATGAGTGTCACAGCAAAGGGTCTGAATACTTAGGACCATGTGATATTTCAGTTTTTCTTTTTTAATAAATCTGCAAAAATGTCAACAATTTTTTTTTTTTCTGTCAATATGTGGTGCTGTGTGTACATTGAGGAAAAAAAATTAACTTGATTGATTTTAGCAAATGGCTGCAATATAACAGAGTGAAAAATTTAAGGGGGTCTGAATACTTTCTGTACCCACTGTGTGTATGTGTATATATATATATGTATATATATATGTATATATATATATATATATATATATATATATATATATATATATATATATATATATATATATATATATATATATATATATATATATATATATATATATATATATATATATATAATATAATTTTTTTTTTTTTTTAATATATTGATGTAATTTGGTTTTTAGCTGTGATTTTATTGTTTTTTTTATTTATTATAGAAATAGAACCGGGAATTGCCATCAAGTCGAAACCGGACATGAAACATCAAGGAACATTGAAAGCAATAGAGAAGTAATGCGTTTTGAGTAGAGATTTAAAAGCTTGTAAAGTAGGAGCAGATCTAACATGAACTGGTATGCTATTCCATAGTTTGGGGCCTACAGCGAAGGCACGTGCCCCCCTTTTCTTTAGTTTAACTCTAGGAACAGTGAGCAATCTAAGACTACCAGATCTAAGAGCTCGAGAAGGGTTATGTAAGGAAAGCAGTTCAGATAAATATGAGGAAGCTAAATTCTTTAAAGACTTAAAAACAAAAACAAGGATTTTAAACTCCACTCTAAACCACACAGGCAGCCAATGCAGTGAAGCTAGGACAGGAGTGATATGGGTGAATTTACGTACGCCCATTAAGAGTCTTGCTGAAGCATTTTGGACCAACTGGAGACGGGCCAGGGTGGCATTCATTCCCCAATACAGTGAATTACAGTAATCTAAACATGATGATATAAAAACATGAATTACTTCCTCAAAGTCTTGAAAAGAGAGGAAAGGCTTGATTTTTGAGAGAAGACGGAGATGAAAGAAACAGGATTTAACCACAGAATTTACTTGACTATCGAGTTTCAGCTCACTGCCAAGCAAAACACGTAAGTTTTTAACAAGGGTTTTGGCTTGGGATTTAACAAAGTGATTACTGCGATATTTTAAGGGAATGCCACTAGGGGGACCAAAAAGTATACAGGTGCTGGTCATATAATTAGAATATCATCAAAAAGTTGATTTATTTCACTAATTCCATACAAGTTTCACTTTTTGAATATTATATTCATTCATTACACACAGACTGATATATTTCAAATGTTTATTTCTTTTAATTTTGATGATTAGAGCTTACAGCTCATGAAAGTCAAAAATCAGTATCTCAAAATATTAGAATATTTACATTTGAGTTTGAATAAATGACCATCCCTACAGTATAAATTCTGGGTATCTCTTGTTCTTTGAAACCACAATAATGGGGAAGACTGCTGACTTGGCAATGATCCAGAAGACGAACATTGACACCCTCCACAAAGAGGGTAAGTCACAGAAGGTCATTACTGAAAGATGTGGCTGTTTACAGAGTGCTGTATCAAAGCATATTAAATGCAAAGTTGACTGGAAGGAAGAATTTGGGTAGGAAAAGGTGCACAAGCAACAGGGATGACCGCAAGCTTGAGAATACTGTCAAGCAAAGCCGATTCAAACACTTGTGAGAGCTTCACAAGGAGAGAACTGAAGCTGGAGTCAGTGCATCAAGAGTCACCACGCCAGACGCCTTCAGGAAAAGGGCTACCAAGCCACTTCTGAACCAGAGACAACGCCAGAAGCATCTTAACTGGGCTGTGGAGAAAAGAACTGGACTGTTGCTCAGTGGTTCAAAGTCCTCTTTTCAGATGAAAGTAAATTTTACATTTCATTTGGAAATCAAGGTCCCAGAGTCTGAAGGAAGAGTGGAGAGGCACAGAATCCATGTTTCTTGAAGTCCAGTGTGAAGTTTCCACAGTCAGTGATGATTTGGGCTGCCATGTCATCTGCTGGTGTTGGTCCACTGTGTTTTCTGATGTCCACAGTCAACGCAGCCATCTACCAGGAAATTTTAGAGCACGTCATGCTTCCTTCTGTTGACAAGCTTTATGGAGATGCTGATTTCATTTTCCAGCAGGACTTGGCACCTGCCCACACTGCCAAAGGTACCAAAAGCTGGTTCAATGACCATAGTGTTACTGTGCTTGATTGGCCAGCAAACTCGCCTGACCTGAACCCCATAGAGAATCTATGGGGTATTGTCTCTAATCTTCCTCTTGACACCAGACCCAACAATGCAGATGAGCTGAAGGCCACTATCAGAGCAACCTGGGCTCTCATAACACCTGAGCAGTGCCACAGACTGATCGACTCCATGCCACGCCGCATTGCTGCAGTAATTCAAGCAAAAGGAGCCCCAACTAAGTATTGAGTGCTGTACATGCTCATACTTTTCATTTTCATACTTTTCAGTTGGCCAAGATTTCTAAAAATCCTTTCTTTGTATTGGTCTTAAGTAATATTCTAATATTTTGAGATACTGATTTTTGACTTTCATGAGCTGTAAGCTCTAATCATCAAAATTAAAAGAAATAAACATTTGAAATATATCAGTCTGTGTGTAATGAATGAATATAATATACAAGTTTCACTTTTTGAATGGAATTAGTGAAATAAATCAACTTTTTGATGATATTCTAATTATATGACCAGCACCTGTAATTTCAGTTTTCTTTTCATTTAAGGTTGAGAAAATTTGATGACATCCAGATTTTGATATCCTTCATACAAGCCAACAAAGTATCAAAGGTGTTGCTATCAGAGCGTTTAAGTGGCAAATAAATCTGGGTATCATCAGCGTAACAGTGAAATGAGACACCGTGATTCCTAAAGTTGGAGCCCAAAGGGAGCATATACAGAGAGAAAAGTGTTGGAGCAAGTATTGATCCCTGAGGGACCCCCCATGGGAGGTTAGCAGCTGATGAAATGTTGGTGCCTTGTCGAACCGAGATTCTCCCATCCTTTAAATAGGAACTAAACCAACTTAAAACGGTTCCTGTCAAGCCCACATAGGACTTGAGTTGGGCAATGAGAATATTATGATCGATCATATCAAATGCAGCAGTAAGATCTAAATAACACTAATACAATACTATCACCCTATTATAGGCCTATAATTAGCAGGATCCGCAAGGTCAAGATTAGCCTTCTTGAGAGATGGAACTACCAGTGCATGTTTGAGATCAACTGGTAAGGTCCCCAAACTAAGTGATTTGTTGACAATAGCCAAAAGACTGTGTCCCAAGGTCTCAAAGAATTGTTTCAGAATACGAGAAGGAATGATATCAAATGAGCAAACAGTAGGTTTTAGTTGGGCGCTAATTTCTTGTAGAACAGACAGTGAGGTGGGTTCAAAAGCACTCCAAGTGGGAGCACACAAAGGAGGTTCAATAATATCACAGAAAGTTATCGCAGACTGTGGTCTCTGATCAGCAATCTTTTTGAGAAAAAAGCTAAGAAAATTATCCGATGTCAAGGAAGAGGATACAGTATGAGAATTTGCATAAGGATTGAGAACGGAGTCAATGATAGAAAAGAGAGTCTTAAGCTTATGACAATTTTGATTAATAATATCAGAGAAATATTTTATTTTAGCAGCCCTAGCTGCTGCTTGAAAATTAGCTAATGCAGCCTGCACTACTTCATAGTCAACTTGAAGTTTGGACTTCTTCCATTTTCGTTCAGCTTGTCTACAGTTGCGGCAGAGAAAGTGTGTGATTGTTTAACCAAGGCATAGGTTTGGCTTTAATTTGTTTAAGTTTCAAAGAGGTGACAGAAACTTTGCAAGTTTTCTACTAACCCTAAACCTAACCTAACAGTCTACTCTGAGAGTTAGTAGACATGTAGTTGACATGTAGTTACAAAGTTACTTATAGTTAGTAGAATGTCTAAAGTGGACTGTCAAAATAAAGTGTAACCAAATTCTTTGCCAGTGCAGTCTGTATCTCAAAGTAAATTGTGAAAATAATTTTAACAGCTTTTCCCTTTCCCAGGTTAATTTTTGTTTTTAATTATATTACATGAAACCATTCTATCATTTTTTTTTTATTATTGTGCAGAACAAGTTGGCTCAAATGCGCAATAAAATATTATTATTTATAATTTGATATAAATATTTTTAAAATGTATTGGGATTATGCTGTTTAGGTATATTTACCTACAAAAATCAATATATTGAAATTTTGATTTGAATGATATTTTTAAAGGGCACCTATTATGCCCCTTTTTACAAGATGTAATATTGGCCTTGGGTGTCCCCAGAATGTGTCTGTGAAGTTTCAGCCCAAAATTCCCCACAGATCATTTATTATAACAGCTGGAAAATGTCATTTTTGGGGTGTGTCTAAAAACGCGCTGATTTGGAGTGTATAGCTTTAATGCAAATGAGCTGCATAGTCCTGCCAAGAAGAGGGTGTCGCGTATACGCCTATCTGCAGCAATAAACACAGCCGGTAGAAGCACCGTAACTGAGAGAGAGCGAACCGGTGTTCAGCCGTACATATGGCCGGGAAGTAAAATGCACTGAAAGTGGGACGAAACAGCGCAATGTCACAAAGAAAATGAAGACTCTTATGTTCAGTCTTACATGCAAACACAGAGCACCGGGATTGCTTGCGAAACATTGTTGACGTTACATCTGCTCGAGCGCGGAGAAAATGAAGGACAGCGTAACCACTGAGGGTGGAAACTATAGCAATGCAGGGCTGTCAATCAACCGCCGTGGCCCCGCCCCCCGAAATGTGACGTCACACTGCGTGAGAATCAAAACGGCAGGCCTAGTGAGACTGACTTGGTTTAAAGGGGATTAAAAAACAAAGAGTGGGTGGCTTTTTATTATTGTAGGGTGGTTGTGTTCTCACACTGCCAACACACATTTATGTCCAAGTGGATTTTGCATAATAGGTGCCCTTTAAAGAAAAAATATTACTACAATTTAGTACTTAGTAATAGAAAAAAAACTGGTTTATTTAAACAGTAATGTTCATTTGAATGTGATCAGTACTAGTTCTAGGCCAATAGCCATGCTAATGTTTTGAATTCTCTCTGGTCATCTGTTACTCAGTGGTGACGATCATGTGTGACTATGTTTACATGTGTTTTGAGATGAGGGTGTGTGTGTGTATGTTTGGGTGAATACAGTAAACGGGGTGTATCAGGACTACAGCTGCTTCCTCTGATGTTCAGATAAATCAGTGTGTGTATGGTGTCCTGTTGCTCCAGTGTAAAAATGATCCCGTAAGAAGCAAAAAAGAAGCGGAAAAAGATCTCAATGTGAAGTTGGTTCTGAGAAACTCTCCCATTATTTGTTTGCAGATGCCACAAGGTTTATGCAATGAAATTGATTGTTTAAAAAAAAAAGTGTAATTTACTCAACTTTGTTGTTCCAAACCTGTATGAGTTTCTTTCCTTAAACATGTCCATCTAGCATGTGTTTACATAGATAAACAATGGAACAGTAGGGCAATGAAATGTAAAAATGTGTTCTTTGTGAATGGCCAGGTGTCCAGATACATTCTGGGGTCGCTGTATGTCCCCGAGTAAGTTTTGAATACTGATTTCTGTCTCTTCACAGCTCCAGCTCTTCGGCCTGGTGTGTGAGGTCAGGGCCCGTGGGTAAAGTGGCTCGCAGAAGGAGCCGAGGTCAGTCCGGACGAGGAAGTTCCCTCCTGCTGAAAAATCGCTGTTCTAGATCTCAACAGACAGCAGCTCAAACGTTCGAGCGGCCGGAGAGCAGCAAGACTGGTGAATGTCAAGAAACCCAAAGCAGGTACTGAATCATTTACTTTCAAGATTAAGACATCTTTGCTTTGTGTAGGCGGAGTGAAGGCATTTGCTCCTCCATCATAAACATTCATTCGCCAGTGCCGACAATAATTAATGTGTTTTAACATTCTCTATGCTTTGGGATGGGATTAAACTGACAGGTGGCCACATTGCTTTGGTTTGGCAGGTTTTTGTACTTGTTGAAGAGGGGTTAGTTATAATGATGCTTTAATCTGGACCCAATCCCTCACATTCAAAGTGATTAATGCGACCGTATGGATTCTCTACAATGGATAAGGATTTAAATGAAAGCACAGGGAACAATGAAAGGTGATACTTTAATGAGGTAAATGGGAGTTTTAGGGGCTTTTTTCACCACTTTTGAGTGGCATACCTGTGGATTGTTTTGATCTCAGTGAGGAAGTCAAGAATTTTTGTAAAAATAAAGCAATTTTCAGGGCTTGTACATATATTTTGCAAGGTATAAGTCAAAAACATATAAAAACGTATCATATTTAAAGGTGTGCAGTATATCATCCCCATTTTGGTTTTGGATATCGCATTTAAAAAAATATTAGGGCTGTCAAATCGATTAATCGCTATTATTCCTATTTATATATGACTATATATATTTATATGTGTATATATACATACATACATACATACACATATATATATACACACACACACACACACACACATGTGATTAATCGCAATTAATCATTTTGACAGCCCTAAAAAATATAAATATTAGATTAAAAAACAAACTTATTTTACTTCATTGAGCTGCAAAATTGCTATCTGAAGTATTAAAATGTACTTTTATAATATCAATAAAATTGTTTAAATTTAGATATATATCAGCCAATAAACGATATTTAATTGTCTTCAAACACTCACCTAGTTAATCTTTAAAAACACTCATAATTTAATTACTTACATTTGCTGAAAATGTAATCTTTAGCAAATCTTAAAATGAATATCTATTTTTTATATTGTACATTATAATGTTGCAATGCCTAATTCACTTACAGCATTTAAAATGATTCAAAACGACAATTTATTTGTTATTGGCTGTAACATAAACAATTATCACGTTATCTGTATTGAAATTTTTATATTGGTGCATCTCTATATTTATCAGAATTCCTACCTTTCCAAATTCCTCCATGTTCACACTTAAGCAGGCCTGTGTCGTCTCTGTCACTGGAAAAAAGAGGAAGATAAAGATAGCTTATGAGCGTTATGAGGATAAAAATAAATTATGCCTGCATCCCTTTTTTGAGCCCTGACTGTATCACCGTTTTACATCCAGCATCTTTACCCTCTGGGATCAGGCGGAAAAGCAGTAGGTGTGGCGGAAAAATGAAGCAGAAGCGTTGATCTCCGGTCAGTTATGTCAGCAGGCTGTATTTAAACCCTCGGGCCCCCAGAGGCCAATGTCCTGCCATTTCCACCTGCCCCCTTCTATGGAAGGAGCTGACACAGGAGCAGAAGAGTCACACCAGCTATGAAAACAAGCATCTGGCCTTTTAACTTTTAACATCCACCTTCCTGGTGCCTTTGCACTGTCCTTTGTAGCACTTGTAATGATGTCAGGGGGGAGCGTGAAACTTTCCTTGACTGGGACTGTAAGGTTGTTGCGAAGGTCGTTCTCTTATGTGTGTGTCTGTGCACGTGTGCGTGTGCGTGTTTAACAAACATGTTGTTCCTTTAGTTTCAGCATCACCTTCTGAGAATTTTAATCCCCCCTTGAACCAATAATGCAGTTAATAAGGAGTTCAAAATAAAGTTCCTAAAGCAGAATCCTTGCCAGGAACATCTTAATTGCTACCTCGAAGTATAAAAGAGGTCTAACTACATTTTTCTTCATTCACATGCATAGAGAATCAGGTGAAAAGAAACTTTTATGCAGGCTAACTGACTCGGGTTTCTTCCAGCAAGTTTCTGGTTTTATAAAAAAGTCCCTTGTCGCACATAAAATGCAAACACAATGAAACAAATTAAGCATAAAGAAAATGTTGTCTAAAGGTTTTCTTTTTGGTTTCAGAGGTGTCAGTAACAGCATACAATTTGTTTTGTTAATCTGTGTCACTTGGTTGTGTTTGCTTGTTTTGCTTTTATCTCAGTTTTGTTTTCTTATTCTTTTTTGTTTGTTTTTAGGTTTTTTTTGTGCATTTTTAAGCTTTTTATATATTTTAAGTTTTTGCATTGTTTTGCTTAGTTTTGTTTCTTTTTCCTGTTTTTGTTTCTTTTTGGTTTCTTTTAAACACATTTTGTTATTTAATACAATTTATTTTATGTCTGCTTTGTTTTGCTTTCATTTTATTTTAGTTGATTTAGTTTAGTTTTTGCTATGTTTTGATTTTTGTTTAGTTTTGTTTCTTTTTTTCTGTTTTGGTTTCTTTTTGTTTTCTTTTAAACATTTAGCAATGAACATAATAAAACCCCCACCAACCAACAAAAACCAACAAATATACTTTTATAAAATATATATATTTAGAAAATATATTAGTGTACTTTAGAAGTGTGTATATATATATATTTTAAAACCTCTGTATTTTATAAATATTTTAACATTTGAATGATTCCTATATAGTAGTTATACGTAGTTCATCAGAGGAAAAATTCTACTTTGAACTTTTTTTTCCCTTCTTTGAAGTTAACAGTGCTTCCAGTGGAATCATTTTTGTGTGTTTTTTTTTTTCTCCCCACCACAGCTTGCCATCTTCACAAACCTGGCTGAATCTGTGGTGTGGTTCTTTTCCTAATCATGTGATTACCAGACGTCCCACCTCTGAAAAGAGGCAGAGTGTGGGAGGCTATGGGAAAAACCTCTGTCCCTGTATGCCATGTGTGCGTCACGCTCTGTATGAGCAGCGGAGACATAACCTGGCTGAATCTGTGGTGTGGTTCTTTTCATAATCATGTGATTACCAGACGTCCCACCTCTGAAAAGAGCCAGAATGTGGGAGGCTATGGGAAAAACCTCTGTCCCTGTATGCCATGTGTGCGTCACGCTCCGTATGAGCAGCGGAGACATGTGATACCATGCCCAGCGTTTGAGCTTCCTCTTCTGTATCTGGTTTCTAGGGGCTCCCAGGGGAAAAG